>NC_088705.1:6670295-6991295 GCF_028017835.1 Emys orbicularis
TTTTGCTTGTGACTTACTTTGTTCTGTCTGTTACTACTTTGAACCACTTAGATCCTACTGTCTGTATTTAATAAAATCACTTTTTATTTAGTAATTTACTTAGAGTATGTATTAATACCTGGGGGAGCAAACAACTGTGCATATCTCTCTATCAGTGTTATAGAGGGCGAACAATTTATGAGTTTGCCCTGCATAAGCTTTATGCAGGGTAAAACGGATTTATCTGGGTTTAGACCCCATTGGGAGTTGGGCATCTGAGTGCTAAAGACAAGCACACTCCTGTGAGCTGGTTTTGGGTAAACTTGCAGCTTTAGGACAACTGATTCGGACCCTTGTTCTGTGTTGGAGCCAGACAGGAGTGTCTGACTCAGCGAGACGGGGTGCTGGAGTCCCGAGCTGGCAGGGAAAACAGGAGCAGGGGTAGTCTTTGCACATTGGGTGGCAGCTCCCAAGGGGGTTTCTGTGTCAGGCCGCAGCAACCAGGCTCAGAGCCCGACTCTGTAATAGGCGCAGGTTGGCCGGGTTCGTGCTACGGCACTGAAAACAGCTGTGTAGACATTCGAGTTCAGGCTGAGGTCCAGCTCCAGCCCGAAGGACGCCTACACTGCAGTTTTTACCCCTCAGACAGCGCTCAGGACCCAGGACCCTGCTGGGTGGGTCAGAGACCCAGTCTGTGACTCAGGCCCAACCCCTGGCATTTTGCCGGGTGGATGCAGCTCAAGCCGCTGCCGTGAGTCAGAAGGGCTGCGTGGTGCAATATGGACCCAGTAGCACAGCTGTGAAACCCAGGTCCAGCAATAGTAACCTAGGTTTACAGCACAGCAGGAAGGCTCAAGCGCAGGCTTCAAACCACCAAGGCCACAAGCCTGGATCCCACAGACCTGGGTGTACAACGCAGTGTAGACACACTCTAAACCCACCCCTTGCCTCTCCTTTGTGACCCCCTCCCATTCACATCCCTCCCACCGCCCAGCCGGACAAGGCAAACGGGCCTGATGCTAGTCCAGTTTGTCGCCATAACACCCGCGGAGAATCGGACTCCCTCACTCACCGGCGCTGGGCAAAGCTTTCGACTAAGAAGCTGGGGCCGTTTCTGTGCCTGTCACAAAGATGGGTGCAGCGCGAAATTTCCCTTGGCCACTGATTTGCCACGTTGTCAGTTTCCAAAACATGGATTTCAAAGCTCCTGTTTTGATCGTGCATCGTTTCCACCGTCCTGTGTGCAAAAGCCACGGGCCCATGGGAACAAGCTTTCAATGGCGATTTGCTTAGTAAGCAGAAGTCAACATTATGGACCCAATCCTGCAAGTGCACCCCCCTCCCGCCCCACACACACACACACACACACACACACACACAGTGGGTGTTCCATGCATGGGTGAATAGCTGCAGGATTGGGCTCTGTATGCACCATTAAAAGGCATTTGGCCTCCCCTGTGCTTTTAGATTTCTTCTGCTTAAGGAAGAGTTCATTTTGGCTTACCCAGGGGTGCCCGGGTGCTGGAAGGGGCATAGGGTGACCAGATCACCACACTAAAATATCAGGACACATTGGGGTGCCATCAGCCCCGCCCACAGTCCGCCCCTGCTCCTCCCAGGCTCTGCCCCCACTCTGCCCCAGGCCCCGCCCCTCCCCGCTCACTCTCCCCCCCCCCCCCCCACTGTGCCCTTCCTCATCTCCCGGCCTGCCGCTGGCTTGCTGCGTCCCTCCTCAGTCCCCCACCCACCGCTCGCCTCCTCGCCTGCCCGCCCGCCACTCGCCTCTTCACCCCCCTGCCCTCCACTCACCCCTACGGCACCAACTTCCCCTCTGCCGGGTGGGTGCTCACCCACCCCCGGCCTCTTCCCACCCCTGCACTGCCCTTGCCCCACCCCCATTCCACTCCCTTCCCTGCCTCTTCTCCACCTCCTCCCCTGAGCACGCCAAGTCCCCACTCCTCCCCCCTCCCTCCTGGAAAGCACTAAGTGCCGCCAAACAGCTGTTAGGCAGTGGGAAGCACTGGAGGGGGGGAGGAGAGGGGACATGGTGCGCTGGGGGACGGGGCGGTAGCTTGGCTGCAATTTTTCCCTGTGGGTGCTCCAGCCCCGGCGCACCCATGGGGTCAGCACCTCCCTCCCACTCACCTCCTTACCCGAATATTGGGACAAATGGCGTCCCGAGCGTACATTGATCAGGATGTGGGACAAAGGGTTAAATATCGGGACAGTCCCGATTTTATCGGGACATCTGGTCACCCTAAGGGGGCAGGAACCTCTAAGGATCACCCAGAGGGGTGCGAGTCCCAGCACTTGCACTGAGGAAGTAAAAGAGGTGAGGCTAGGTCTGGTTCTCCACTCCGGCACCGTGCAGGGGTTGCTAAAGCAAGTCAGTTGGCCTGGGGCAGAATTCCTCTTGCATGGGGCCCCTGTAAGCTCAAGTCCCAGGAGAAGAGACGTGCCAGACACAAGCCTACGGGATTCCAGGCTGTCCCACGGCCCATAAGCTGCCTCCTGTAAATCAGAGCCGCTGGAGAGGGTGCTCTGATGTATGCTGAGGGCTGTTTCAGCCCACAGCAGCCTGGGACGCAAGGGAGGCATGAAGATGCATTTGCTCCCCGACGTGTGCAGTGATTCAGCGCAGAATGGGTCACTCCGACTCAGCGGAGAACACCAGAACAATTGACTATTACGTGCGTCCCACCCTGCACTGAACAAATAACGGTGGGGTTTTTTTAAAGCGCTTCAGATGTTTAACAGTTTTAACGGGCCCATAAAGGCTAAACTTGGGGAAATTTCCATTACATGCGTCTGACGAAGTGGGCATTCACCCACGAAAGCTTATGCTCCAATACATCTGTTAGTCTATAAGGTGCCACAGGACTCTTTGAAACTTGGGGAAAACGCTCTGAAATTCTGGCTTCTGAAGCACTCAGAAAAAGGGCTCCGGGGGGGCTGATTCTGCTCCCAGTTACACCAGTGGGAATCAGGAGCAACTCCTCTGGAGTCAACTGGGGGGAGAGGGGGAATTGTTGATGTAAATCGGAGCCGGGCTCAGTGTGTCCCTGAGCAAACAGAAGGGCTGGCAGGCATCTGTGTGTGGAGACCAGGCTTCCTGCAAGCTTTACATTTTAAAAATCTACCAGGCCTGATCCTGATGTCGCTTGGCCAGGGTATATCCAGGGCAGCCACACTGGAGCCAGTGGAGTAATTGTGGCTTCAGACTCATGTGACTGAGAGCAGAATCTGGCCAGTGTTTTCAATTTGTCTGCTCTCAAATTGTTCCTAAATAACACAGTTTATCTCTGGCTGATTGAGTCTAGGAATTTTGCAATTACAGACATTCAGCCGCACATTTTATTTGCATTTTTAAGGACTATGAATTTTTGTTAATGATGTTTCAGTCAGCGGTTGAGACGTGTTATCTAAATCTCACTCCTCCGCAAAGGGGCTGGATTGATTCTCTGCCACCTGGGATCATTTTTAGGGTCTGTTTATTCTTCACATGACTATTGTTATTTGTTTGCATTGTGGTAGCTTCCAGGGACCCCAGCCAAACGCTGCACAAATACAGAGGAAGACACAATCTCTGTCCCAAGCACCACATAGCCCAAGGGCAACCTAATGAGGGGGCAGTGTGACCCAGTGGCTAGCGCAGTGAACTGGGAGGCAGAGGACACCCGAGTGCTTGTCACAGATTCATAGATGCCAAGGCCAGAAGGAACCACTGTGATCATCCAGTCTGGTCTCTTGGGCCATACAACTTCCTGAGCTGCTGTGTGACACTGAGCGAGTCATGCCCCCCAGTCTGTAGCTTACTTGCCTGTTTCACTGTAAGCGCTTTGGGGCAGGAACTGTTTGTACAGCACCTAGCACAATGTCTAGGTTGGATATTAGGAAAGACTATTTCACTAGGAGGGTGGTGAAGCACTGGAATGGGTTCCCTAGTGAGGTGGTGGAATCTCCTTCCTTAGAGGTTTTTAAGGTCAGGCTTGACGAAGCCCTGGCTGGGATGATTTAGTTGGGGTTGGTCCTGCTTTGAGCAGGGGTTGGACTAGATGGCCTCCTGAGGTCTCTTCTAACCCTGATATTCTATTATTCTAATGGGACACAATCTTGATTTGAGTGTCTAGGTGCAGCTGTAATAACAATTCTGCCGCTCTCACTCACACCGAGTAGTGCATTCCCTGAGGATCGACACTGGAATCAAACCAAGGCATCCATGGTGCCTTGCCCTTGTGCACACAGAAGTAAATTCCAGCTGCGCTTAGCACAGCTGTCAATGGCTCCACAGGGCATAAGGAAATGAAGAATCAGGCCCTAAACTCATAACCAGCATTACGGGGCCAGATAGCTGGAATGGTCTACTCAGGATATATTAAGCTCCAGCAGCAGTTGCATGGAATAATAGACCATGATCCTGGTGCATCCCTCAGCGTGGCCACAGAGCCATTTCTGACACCCTCCCAGGAGTTTGATCCTCCAGCACAACTCTCACCCAAGAAAGTCCTACGGCCTGGGATCGGATTAGCATTTTAAAGCAGACTGGTAGCAAGACGGCTCTTTGGTTGGAATTATCCATGCAGAACTCCCTCCTTCCTCATCTCTGCTCCCAGCCCAGTTCCCGGAGATCAGCAGGTAACAGCTTTAATCAGCTGAAGCAGACAGCTTGTCTCGGGCCAGCATTCCTGACAGCAGTGTCTCTGCAATAAATCACATGCCCATACAGGTCTCTAGGCAAAAAGGTGCCCACTTAAACTGGGGGGCCTCTGAAGTCCAGTCCCTTTCTCAGCCTGGTGCAGAGAGTATGTGGATGAAAAGCCAACATTCCACGCAACACCCCGGAGGCTGGTGGAGGGTCCTGCCCTCTGCAAAGGCAGTCTGTGGCACTCCAACCCCGGACCTCCTATGGAAGGTCAACAGTGAGATGGCACCAACTTGATTTAGCAGGTGCTGCTTGCCATACTGCGCTGTCGTCAGGTGGCATTGCCTGCCAGGGCTGGCCTCACAGTTTGCAATTGTGAAGGCTCGAGGTAGGATTGGGCCTGAGTGTTCCTCTCCAGCCTCACTGTGGAGCTGGGAAGAGGGAGGGGTGTAAAGACCTGCTGCTAGAAGAGGAGAAGATCAGGTCACAAATTCCCTTCCCCTCTGGTCTTTATGCTCAAGTGGGCCATCTGCTTAGCCCGTGAGCTGCTGAGCCGACATGGGGCTTAGAAAGTCTGCATTGCCGATGCGCAAAGCAGGGCCTCACGCTCGCTCTGCCTCGCGGACAGCACTCGGTGTTCACCCCCCTGCCCAGGAGCTGGGCTCCCCCAGCGTTAACTAGAACAACCCGAGGGCTGCTGTAAATTACACCAGCTGGCAATGGCCCCAAGTGGCTGACCGATCAAGCAGGGATCACGGGGGCACAGGGAAGCTGCGTCCGCGCCCCCTTCACCCCAGCCACAAGGGAAGTGGCGTAGGAGTTGCTACGTCAGCTCTATGCCCTGACAGCTTCTACTGTGAAGAGGCAATCTTCTCCTGGCTGGCTGTGCGAGTTTTAGGGCCTCTTTGGGATGGCGGAACAGAAGGGTGGCTGGTGACCCAAGCAGAGGGGAGAAGAACCCAGCCCCCCATTGGGTTGGCAGGCAAGTAGAAACAAGGAGCGTGGGTGCCAAAGCGGAACCAAAAGGGCGGGTGCCACCCAAAGGAACGAATGCAGAGGAGAGGGCCCACTCTAGCAGGCCTTTGAATTATGCATGGAGGCAGCTCTGAACTCACAGCTTGAAAGAACCAGGGTGAGCCTGAGAGTTCAGAGTCTCCTCTCCATGGGGGATTTTTTTCACTCTCTCTTTTCCCCAGCATCAGATGCTGGCCAAGACCTGCCCACTGCAACCCGCCAGGCCTGGCATTCCATTAGCCGGGGCTCGTCTCTCGGCCCCTTTTTCTGCTCTAATTACTTAAGCAGCGCTTCCTTCCACTGCAGGCCTCATTGATCAGCTTGTCAGAAGTTCGCCTGCCGCTTGCGCAGGAGTGATTTCTTTTTATTTTTTTTGGCATAAAGCATTGCGGGGTGGGTGGGGTGGGAGGCAGGGGAGAAGGAGCCAGGAACTGCAGTGAAATGGAAAAGAGAGAGAGAGGTGTAATTATTCCCTATAAACAATGCCAGGGTTCCCAGAGCTGGATGAATGATTAATCACAGCCAGGCCGGGGCTGGAGCTAATGGACTGAGTGGTCTCCCTGCTTTCACTTAGGCTCAGCCCTGCAGGGAAAGAGAGTCAGGGGAAGACTTCATGGGCAAAGCCTGAAGCATCTGGGTGACTTGCAATTAGGGTGAAGTGTCCCGTCAGCAGTGTGTAGGCAGGGCCGGCTCCAGGCACCAGCGTAACAAGCAGGTGCTTGGGGCGGCCAAGGGAGAGGGGCGGCACCTGCGGCAATTCGGGGGCAGAAGGTCCCTTACACCCTCTAGGAGCGAAGGACCTGCCGCCGCCGATCGCGGCTTCCCCCCCCCCCAATTGCCGCCGCCGGTCGCGATTGCAATTGCTTGGGGCGGCAGAAATGCTGGAGCCGGCCCTGTGTGTGGGGCACCCCGGTTCCAGGGCTACCTGTGTACGCGCTGTGGGTGAGCTAACAAGCCCCCCCCCCCCCCCCCGAACACAGAAATATCCCTTAAAAAGTCCGCCCTCCGCTTCCCCCCCCCCCCCCCCCGACCTAGCAGCTCTATGGACACATGAGCCCCTGGCATGATCTCAGTGACACTGGAAGCAGCATTTAGGGGTCAGGGCTGGATGGGTATTTGGGGGGTAGGAGAGCTTGGGATGTGCTAGTCTTCCATAGGGTAAGGTAGAGGGAATGAAATTTGGCCCGGTTCCACAAGCATGTGAATGCATTTCCGGAGCCAACTCCTCACCCCAACAGGTAGGAGCAGTCCCATTGAGTCAGTGGGATCTCCTGTGCACAAGACATCTTCAGGGCGTACAGGGCAGGGTCCTTCGTATGAAGCATCACAAAATGCATTACAAGGGAAGGGAGAACTAGAGACAGTTTCATAGAGCGGATACAGCAAATCTCCCACTGAGAAATGCACATTAGGTGGTTCACAGAACAAGCAGAAAGGCCTGGCCCCTGCTGCAATGACCTTCCCTCTACTCAGGGAAACATCAAAGAAAGAAAGAACAAAAGTCAAGTCTCCAGGAGGGAGAGCACTGTGTGCACGTCTCTTCTGTAACATGCTGCAGCAACTTCACCTCGCCAAAGGGCAGCTGCTGCTGCGCAGGCCGGACTCTTCGAAATGTAAAGGAGAAAATAAAGTCACCACCGTAGCATAGCGATACCTGCCATCAGTGCAAGCCCACATGTCTGCAAAGAGGCTGCAGTGAAGGGACGGGAGAAGGAGTCGCTGATAGGGGAAAGGAAGGCAGAGGGTGTACAAGGCTCCCTGGAACCCTGGGTAATTCTTGAGGTCGCTAGCCCATGCTGCTGCGGCTTCCCTGCTCCAGTGCCCAAGCCACCTAGATCAAAGCTAGCTCAGGTCAGCCCACATGACTGCAGTGTAGACGCACCATTAGTCTCTTTGTGCTTCACTTCCCCCGCCTGAAACACGGGCTTAATGATCTTTCCTTTCCACCCTGTCTATTTGGAAAGCGAGCTCTGCAGGGCCGGAACGACCTCTGCCCATGGGCGTGTACAGCGCCTGGCACAACGGGCCACAGATCGCAGCCAGGGCCTTTAGCTGCTACAGTCATATAAATTAGGGCTGGCGATTAATCGCAGTTAACTCACGCGATTAACTCAAAAAAATTAACTGCGATTAAAAAAATAATTACGATTACTCGCACTGTTAAACAATAGAATACCAATTGAAATGTATTCAATATTTTTGGATGTTTTTCTACATTTTCAAATATATTGATTTCTATTGCAACACAGAAAACAGTGTACAGTGCTCACTTTATATTATTTTTGATTGCAAATATTTGCACTGTAAAAATGATAAACAAAAGAAATGGTATTTTTCAATTCACCTCATACAAGTACTGTCGTGCAAGCTCTATTGTGAAAGAGTAATTTACAAATATAGATTTTTTTTGTTACATAACTGCACTCAAAAACAAAACAATGTAAAGCTTTAGAGCCTACAAGTCCACTCAGTCCAACTTCTTGTTCAGCCAATCACTAAACAAGTTTGTTTACATTTACAGGAGATAATGCTGCCTGCTTCTTAGTCACGTCACCTGAAAATGAGAACAGGTGTTCGCATGGCACTTTTGTAGCCGGCGTTGCAAGGTATTTACGTGCCAGATATGCTAAACATTTGTATGCCCCTTCATGCTTCAGTCACCATTCTGGAGGACATGCTTCCATGCGATGATGTTCGTTAAAAAAATAGTGCGTTAATTAAATTTGTGACTGAACTCCTTGGGGGAGAATTATATGTCCCCTGCTCTGTTTTACCCTCATCCTGCCATATATTTCATGTTATTTCAGTCTCGGATGATGACCCAGCACATGTTGTTTGATTTACGAACACTGTCACTGCAGATTTGACAAAATGCAAAGAAGAGTACCAACGTGAGATTTCTAAAGATAGCTACAGCACTCGACCTAAGGTTTAAGAATCTGAAGTGCCTTCCAAAATTTGAGAGGGACGAGGTGTGGAGCATGCTTTCAGAAGTCTTAAAAGAGCATCACCCCGATGCAGAAACTACAGAACCCGAACCACCAAAAAAAACCCAAACAAACAAAAACACAACCTTCTGCTGGTGGCATCTGACTCAGATGATGAAAATGAACATGCGTCGGTCCGTTCTGCTTTGGATCGTTATCGAGCAGAACCCATCATCACAGGGCCGCCCAGAGGATTCAGGGGGCCTGGTGTCTTCGGCGGCAGGGGGCCTCTGCCGCCGAATTGCCGCCGAAGACCCGGAGCGGAAGACGCTCCGGAGGCCCAGGCCCCGCAAGAGTTTTCCGGGGCCCCTGGAGCGAGTGAAGGACCCCGCTCCAGGGGCCCCGAAAAACTCTCGTGGGGGCCCCTGCGGGGCCCGGGGCCTGGGGCAAATTGCTCCACTTGCACCCCCCTCTGGGCGACCCTGAGTCATCAGCATGGATGCATGTCCTCTGGAATGGTGGTTGAAGCATGAAGGAACATATGAATCTTTAGCGCATCTGGTATGTAAATATCTTGCGACGCTGCTTACAACAGAACGCCTGTTCTCACTTTCAGGTGACATTGTAAACAAGAAGCAGGCACCATTATCTCCTGCAAATGTAACCAAACTTGTTTGTCTGAGAGATTGGCTGAAGTTGGACTGAGTGGACTTGTAGGTTCTAAAGTTTTACATTGTTTTATTTTTGAATGCAGTTATTTTTTGTACATAATTTGACATTTGTAAGTTCAACTTTCATGATAAAGAGATTGCACCACAGTACTTGTATTAGCTGAATTGAAATACACTATTTCTTTTGTTTTTTACAGTGCAAATATTTGTATTAAAAATAAATAGAAAGTGAGCACTGTACACTTTGTTGTAATTGAAATCAATATATTTAAAAATGTAGAAATCATCCAAAAATATTTAAATAAATGATATTCTATTATTAACAGTGCAGTTAATCGCGATTAATTTTTTTTTTAATCGTTTGACAGCCATAATCTAAATAATAACAGCAAGTCAGTGTATTTATTTCAAAGCTCTCTTTCAAAGAGCACTCGACCGACTGCCTTCTGCAGGGAAACGCCTCCTGTCCTGGGGATTTGCAGAGTTCTGCAAAAGCCAGAGCAGTGTTTAACGTTCCCCCTTCCGTGCAATCCGGACATTTTAATTGAAATGAAACAGACCAAGCTCCCCTCGGCTCTCCACAGCAGGAGCACTGGCACAGGCACAGCCATCTTTTCTTTGTTGTTTTTTTGGGGTTTTTTAACCTTAAAGCAGAGGTGAAAGTTTAAAAATCAATTTTGAGCTCCGGGCAAAGTAATTAAAGCCGGGACACAAGTCTGGGTAATTAAACTGTTTTAAATCGTATGTATTGATCGCGAGGTCACCAGAGCCCAGCGCTGAGCTAAGAACTTGCTCTCTCGACGGTCCGCTAACAAAGCTCGCTGGCATGGCAGGTAGAGGCCGAGCGACGCAGGTGGAGTCTCCTACTGAAATGTTGGGGAGGATCAGACACCTTCCTGCTCACCCCCTCTCCCCCCATTGCTAATTTCCTCTGGATAGTTTTAACCTGTTTCTTTTTATTTTTTCCTCCTTAACATCAGGCACAAATCCCTACAGCTGAGGAGGCAGCACGCGCTCAACTCTTTAGGGCACAGACCATCTTTCCGGTCTTTGTTTGTACAGCACCAAGCACCCCGGGGTTCTGGTCCAAAAATAGCAGATCGGGCAGAAGCATGGAAGTCGGCAGCCCAGGATTCTATTCTTGGCTCTACCATGAACTTGCTCTGTGGCCCCGGATAAATTGCTTCCCCTGTCCCTGAACTGGTGCAAACCTCTAGCGTAGACAAGGCCTAGGGTGCGAGGCGAAAGGTGAAAGCCACCTGCGCTTTGTTTCTCTATCATAAAGGCTGTGTTGTCCAGTAGCTAGAGCACAGGCTGGGAGTCGGGACACCCAGGTTCCATCCCCAGCTCTGCTACAGATTCACTCGGTGACCTTAGGGAAGTCACTTAGGCCCAAATCCGCAATATTTCAATGGGACTTAGGTGCCTAAATATCTTTGAGGATCTGGGATTTAGGGCCAAATTATCAGAGAGCAGCATCCCTTTTGAGGGCGCAGCTTATGAGCACAACAATGGCAACGGCAGCTCCGGGCCTCGGTTTCCCCATCTGTCAGACACCTCCCCTCCATTGCAAAATGCTTTGAGATCCTACTGGGATATAAACCGCTGCTATTATGATGATCATCCCCTGGGGCATATGTCCTCCCTAGGTGCTGCTTATACCATTGACATTTGCAAACCACACCGGACCGGCCTGCGAAGGAGGCGCCGCTATATGAGACCCATCCGGCATCTCTGCTATTTAGAACATGGTGCGACACAAAGTCCTATGCGTTGAAGTCTAAACATAAAACCGACTCAGGAAAGCACCCACGCTTTGCAGTTCGCTGTTCACACACATGCGAGCATGCGCGATGGCTTTTAACTGACCCCTAACAAACATGGGGAAGATGTTTTTCCATGCGGGGAAACAAAACGCTGTCCATTTCACTTCTCAAGTCCCTGGAGTCCCCAGGTTTCTCTTTCCTGCAGTAGCAGCAGCTGTCAGATCCCTGGCCTTTTAGACAGAACACTTGAGATAATAAGCTGGGCAGCTGGAAGACAAGATGAGTCACTGGGGTTTTCAGGACTCCCACTCAGAGCAGCTTTGATATCTCCTATGAACACACCGCTGTGGTCGAGTTGTTACCAGCTGAACTTGGCAGCCAGGAGTAACTGTTCTGTTCTACAAATGATCCCAGCCACTCACTCCCTCGCTGCTGCTGCCGCTCAAGGGTGCTCAGGTTCACCAGACCAGGCTGGCTGGATCAGGCAGCTCCGATATCCTTCACAGCGTGCGGGAAGCCAAAGGGCTATGATTCAGAAAACGGAGCGCAATCAATTGATGAACTGTGATGAATGGGGTCCTATTGTCATGCAACGAAAGCCATAGCCACCCACTTCGCTGTGCTGCGGAAAGAACCCATCCTCCTGCTCCAAAACCCACAGCCCCCAGCAGCTGAATTCAAGGAGAATCTCTTAACTCTTAGCAGGATAGGGCCTATGACACACAACAGAGCAGTTCTGATTCCATCTAGCAGAAGGCAGTGCTGTGCACCCCTGGCCTACTGTTTAACATGTGGGATATTGTTAGAGGAGGGGACACAAGAACAAAGGGGCAGCCAGTGAAATGGAAAGGTGGCAAAATTCAAAACCAAGTCCACACAATGTGTGGTTAGACTGTGGAACTCACTGCCACAGGAAGTCCTTGAGGCCAAGAATTTAGGAAAATTCAAGAAAAGATTGGCTGTTTCCATGGATAATACGGACCTCCAGAGTGAGACAAAGCCCTGGCTGGGATGATTTAGTTGGGGATTGGTCCTCCTTTGAGCAGGGGGTTGGACTAGATCAGTGGTTCCCAAACTGGGGTTCATGGACCCCTGGGGGTTCGTGAAATGTTACAGGGGGTTCTCGGGGAAAAATTCCCTAATGGCGGACAGAGCTGTCCCTAGGGACTCCGGGCAGCATGGAGCCAGCAGCCCGGAGCCCCTGGACTTCCAAGAGCTAAGCAGATCAAAGCAAGCATATCTATCACACTGAGGAGAATTAAACTTCAAGACTCCTTGTAAGAAATGGAAAAGGAGGTGGATTTTTTTTTTTTTTTTGCTGTTTTTAAAATTAAATAAGCAGCTAATATTGTTTTTAAAATTATTATATAGAACAAGTTTAAGCTTTGTTGTACTGTGTGATGTTTGCCTGGACTGCTCAAGACCTGAATGCTTGTGTAGGAGGAACTCTTTGAGTTGGCTTCTTAAATACCTTCATGCTGTTTCACATCTGATACTCCTTGATGAAACATAGGAGCCTTGTCTTATAACAGGCTTATTCAAAGTGATACAAGCTACGAAAGTGAGATCTTGGAAGAGTGTTGCCGTTTTCATAATGTAATAAAAATACTGTAATGAAAAATAATACTTAATAATAAATAGTGTGTAATAAGCATGTCATAAAAACAAATTTTATATTCCCAAGATCACTGCTTTTATAATTTATACTCAGGTAAAGGAGAAAATCCCTGGAAATATTCATTTTTAGGAGGGGGTTCGTGAGACTTGACATTTTAGTGAAAATGGTTCACAGGTTGTTAAAGTTTGGGAACCACTGGACTAGATGACCTCCTGAGGTCCCGTCCAACCCTGAGATTCTGTGATTTATGATTCACAGAGGAGGTGGGTCTTTTAGGGTTTGTCTCCCCTGCCGCTGAGAACAAACCTCCCAGCCAGAGCAGACAGACTTGAGCGAGCGTGCTAACAGCAGCAGTGTGGATGCTGCAGCTTGGGCGGTGGGCCGGGCTCTCAAGCCCACCTGGCCCCCTGGGACTGGCTTGAGTCTCAGCTGGAGCTGCAACCGCCTCATCACAGCTATTTTTAGCGCACTAGCTCGGTCCAAGCTAGTGCCAATCTGTCTAGCCGGGCTGGGTGGTTCGCCCCCACCGGCAGCGTAGGCAAAGCTAGCGTCCCTGGCTCTTGGTGACTCCGGCGGTTAGCTCTAGAGGTCCCTGGCTGTAATATTAAGAGCCTGGGCCAAGACGGGGGCTCCTAGGAGCTATAAATAACAATATCTCGCACGGGATCTCCAAGCCGTCAGCCAGCCCCTCGGGGAGGCTATTGCTCCCCATTATAAGGGGGTAATTCAAGTCTTCAGTTAATTCCTGTCACGACACAGTCTCTTGGAGGAGAGGCGGGAGGACCAACTGTGCCAGAGGAAGCTGCTGGCTGGCTCTTGTTCACAGATTTGCCAGTGCCTGGCTTGGATGTTCCGCCCGAAAGGAAGACGGATGAAGCTGTGGTCAGAGCTGATCGGGGCGCAGGGTGGGACCCAGCTGGAAGGAGCAGGTGCGAGGCATCGCCTGGTTCTTAGTGAATCTCACAAGGGGCGGAGAGGATGACCCCAGCCTCCGAGAGGCAGGTTGAGGTGCACGCGCGGAGCTGGCGGAGGGGGAAGCCAGGACTGGAATAGGAGGTGCCGGTGGCTGTGGGGCAGGGTGGCTGGACAGAGCTGTAGGTGGGGCACCCCGGGGGGGCTAAACACCGTGGAGGGCAGAAACTTGCTGGCACAGCCTCTTCCTAGCCAAGAACTGGGCGGTTCCTCTGTAGAGCAGCCCCGTTATATGGATCCAGTGCGGATACCTGGCAATTAAGGGCTGCTGATGCTGCTGCCCTGGAATCTGGCTGATAATAAGGGAACAACCGGAGAATGACAAGGCAGGGGAGTTTACCGTCCTAAAGCGGCATTTCAGGGAGACCTAACGAGGCAATTACTGATGTCGATAAAGCATTCCTCAGCTATTACCAACACCCACCTTGCCCCCGACACACAGGGAGGCCGTGGCCGTCCTGGGGCCATTATCTAAATGAATCACGGGGGGGGGGGGGGATGAGGCAGAGTGGGAGGTCAGAGGCCTGGGCGTAGACAACCGAAAATACAGGGACTGGCTGCATCAATACAGGAGACGCTGAGTCTGGAACAGAAGCTCATTTATCTCACTTTTAATAAAGTGGAAAGATTCAGTCATGGTAGAAAACTGCTCATTAAAGGGATATTCACCAGCTCGTACTTTGTAATTCCGCCACCCACCCCCCCATAACAAAACCAGTTGTCCACGCCCCTGAGGAGGTGCTGCTTCAGCTGAGCAAGTGGGAGCCAGAACAAGGAGCAATGGTCTCAAGTTGCAGTGGGGGAGGTCTAGGTTGGATATTAGGAAACACTATTTCACTAGGAGGGTGGTGAAGCACTGGGATGGGTTCCCTAGGGAGGTGGTGGAATCTCCATCCTTAGAGGTTTTTAAGGCCCGGCTTGACAAAGCCCTGGCTGGGATGATTTAGTTGGGGATTGGTCCTGCTTTGAGCAGTGGGTTGGACTAGATACCTCCTGAGGTCCCTTCCAACCCTGATATTCTATGAGCCGGGATGGACGGAGCCTTGTTTCCATTCCACCCCCAGTGCAGCTGGGGCCAGCCCCCACTCTTGGGGCACAGGAGAACATGCTTGTTAATAGGGCTCTGACCCCAGCCCCCAAATGGAAGCATCCCCTGCTTTGGTTAAGTTGGCAGCTGGCTCGGGGCCACCCCTAGCAGCCGGGTACAGACAGCGTCCCACACCCACCACGGCACCGTGCCCTGGCAGAGCACTGCTTGCCACAGGGCCATGATAGCCAGCCCACTGCTGCTCCCCAGCAGGCCCTAGACTGAGGAAGGCACCTGTCCTGAGGCTGCTTGTACGGGAGGGGGTGGGGCTGTTTCGCACGCACACGAATTCTCGCACAAGTCCATAGGCTCCGTCGTGCAGGCTCGCAGGCGCCCGATTTCAGTAAGGCCCGAGTGGCGTGACAAGCGTTCCCAGAGTGTAAAGAAGAGACTCACTCACACGTGCACACGCTCGTGCCGTCCCGGGTTCCCCCTCTGCATGCTCTTCGCGAAGCCCCCCAGAAGAGAGGAGCTGTGGCAGTCTCTAGCCGCACTCAAAGCATCTATTTACTCTCCAGCTTCAAATTCTGCCCGGGATTGATTCTGGGCAGAGCGAGGTCATTCCGGAGAAAGAAGAGGCGCACGCTGACGCTGCAGCGAGGAGCGCTCTTCATCCACCCGCAGCTCTCCCCCTGCCAACTCCAGAGAGGACCAATCCCAGCAGAGGGACGCTCCTCCCCCGCCCCGGGCTCCCCAATGCCCTTTAGCTGGCAGCCGAATGGAAAGCAACAGGCTTGTCACATAAGCAGCTCTGGGCACTCGGGGACCAGGAGGATGGAGGCAGGCTGGACGGAAGCCTCCAGCCACCTACTTGGGAAAGGTTAAGAGCCCGTCTCAGGAATGCAGATGGGCACAGGACAACCAGCCGCAGGTAAATGGGCTGTCAGAAAGGGCTAAGAATGAATTCGGAGGAGCATTTCTAAAGGGCTGACGGTCGGGGGCGCTGTCCCCAGGGTTATAGCAATTGGTTTTAAAAGCGCCCTACAAATGAACTCAGACAGACAGCAGTGCGGGGCAATGGTTAGAGCACAGGACTAGTGCTCAGGACACCCGGGTTCTGATTCCAGCCGGGCTCTGGCCACCCGGTGTGGCCTCCAGCAAGTCACTTCGTTCCTCTCTGCCTCCATTGCACTAGCCGTGAAATGGGGATATTACAACCCAGCCCTGCATTTTACTCTCCCATGGATGCACATCTAAAGTAACTCCGTTGGCCACCCCCTGATCTCAGGTACGCTGGCACAAATCTGAATTGGGCCCTTTGCCTTTGCGTAGCACTTTGCACATCCAAAGCACGGCACCCTCGTAAGGACCGCCGCCTCGCCCGCCATCAGTCCATACCTCATCCTCCCAACTGCCCTGCAGCATAGGTGGAGGAAACCGAGGCACAGAAGGGGGCCGTGACATTGCTCAGGGCCACACAGCGAGTCACTAGCCTGGGACTTGGCAGACCTACGTTTAAGTCGCTACCCTTCCACCAACTTCCCCTGCGGCCTAGAGCACGTCCCTAAGAGTCTGTCTGCACTGGGATGGCAACAGCTAACTTTAATCTAGCAAGTGTGAGCCCCAACAGCAACCAAGTCGCGGCAGCACAGACGTCAGCACGGGGCAGCCACCGGAGCACGCGCCCAGGGCGCCAGGCAGGCTGGGACATGCTCTGCCACGGCTTCGCGCTCTCGGTACCCAAGCCAGCAAGCTGGAAGCTAGCTCCGGTCTGGCTACGGATGCTGCAATCACACCTCCAGTTGCAGCGGAGACGTACCCCTCGCTTCTCTGGCCCAGAGCCTCAACGGGATTTAGGTTCCTAACTCCCATTGATTTCAATGGGTGTTAGGAGCCCCTTACAGATGGGGACAGCAGCATCCCCCTGCCTTGGAGTAAGTGGGGTGAGGATCAGTTTGTTAAAGAGCGTGATGCACTGAGATACTATGGTAACGAAGGCCTGGCAAGCCCCTAAGACTGACCGATCTACCACTCAGCTGACTTGTTTCTTTACCCGTCCAGATCCAAGGGAAGTTGCCATGTCTGCCAGGAACCATGTCACCCTCTTGGTCACTTCACTGAGCCCCCTGGGGGTCGTGCCCTAGAGCTGTCTGGGGGAGGGGGCAAACACACACATCAGCTCCCCCTCCCTGCTCCGTCTGGGGCGGTGGTGCGCCCGCATACCCATGGGACCTGTAGGGCCGGCCTGCCTGCATATTAAACACCTCCGCCACCATCAGGCCTAGCGCCATGAATATCTAATGAATCCCTAATGACAAGGTCGTTAAATCAAAGCCTTAGCTCATCTTTCTTCCCTTTTTTTATTTATTTTTTTTAATTTTATTAGGTTGTTTACATTGCTAAACGAGATTAATTCCCAGTTCTGAGGCTGCAGAGAATGGGAAGGGAGAGAAATCAGGCAGCGAGGGGCCTTAAGCTCAATTACCACCACAGTCGGGGTTCGGTTCAGGCCCCTGTGTGCAACGAGACCCCTGCCTCCTAATCCTCCTGAGCCGGGGCGGGAAGGTTAATGTCAGTTCCTGCTGATCCGGGGTGCATGCTGCTTTCGGGGGGCCACCCCAACACACAGCCCATCCCCATGACTGATGCTAAAAACCCAATTAAACGTACAGCAACGCCCGCCAGAATCGGAACCATCCATCAAGTTTCAAAGACGCAGCATCGTAACTCATTAAGCCAGCAGCGCGGCGGGGTGTGCCTGTCCGTATCTGTTAGAACAGTGGTCTCCAAACTTTTTTGATCGTGCACCCCTATCAGTAAAAAATTTTGAGCACGCACCCCCAATATAGGTATGTATAAATTATATACATGTACTACTGTAGTAATATATTAGGTACATTATAAAACATACACAAAAATAGAAATTAAAAAAGGATGAGATAAAGATGAAATAAACAATATTTTTTTAAAAAAAAAATTATTTTATTTATTAAAGGTACTCCTGCCGTGCCACCCTTTTGCTCCGGCGGTGCTCCTCCTGCCGTGCCCCCCAATGGATCATCTTGCGCACCCCACTTTGGAGACCACTGTGTTAGAAGGGAAGCTGGCTGGCCCATCTGGGAGGATGCCAGCGAGGGATGCACCTAGAATATGCTCCTTAGCCACATAGACGTGCCCCATCCTGGCCTTCGCCCATCACCACGTGCAGCAAATCCGCGGGGGACTCAAACCCAGGTGAGAGTCAGTGGTCTTGAGCCCTGGGCTACTGGGAGCTCCTTAGAGCAGATCCATGAGACCGGGGAGCAAGGTACAGAACCAAGCTTCACTGAAGCACACAGCACCCCCTTAGCCCCCCCAAATCCCATCTCAGCATGGGCTGGGCCCAACCTCAACCCAGCTGTTCTCTAGCTGGGTGGATCTCAAAGCAAGAGGGTGGTGGCGATATGACCAACTGAGCTGCCGTGTGCGTGGCTATCAAAGGGGACCCTACGAATCCATCGGAAAGCCATCGTCTCCCTACACAGGGAGCATCGGAGAGAGACGTGCGGAAATCAGCCTGGCTCAGAGGGTTCAGGCAGCGAGGGGAGCCCACCCCGTCTCAGAAGCTGAGCAGTGAGAGCTGGCGAAGATCTGTTAGACCCCATGCACTGCTCAGTCTGTGCTAGCTAGGACCCCAGCAGTGCCTGGCCCATGCCTCGCTGGGCACTAGCAGGGCACAGCCGGCTCTTACAGCGCCCTTCACGCCTTTGTAGCTAGGACTTAAGCAGAACAAATTCCCTCCCAGCAGTGCCCAACCTACACCAGCCCAGATTCTAGCAGAGTTCCCTCCCTCCCGTAAGGGTATGCCAGGATACCCGCATTGCCTTGCCAACGCTAGCTGGGACTCCGGAGAGAAGACCTCCTTAGGGCCCCATGCTCCAGGCACTGTTCCTGGCCTTGCCTCTCAATGCCGAGGCTCCTAAAAGCTCTGATGAAGCGCCACGTTGGCGCCTTAATAACTTGGTGCTAATTTTAGTTCTCAGCGCCTGCCGTAATGAACAGCTCATGGAGGCTCACAGTCATGTGCTTTCATGTGGTTCTGGAAGAAGGACCTAATTAAAAAGGGAAATGAGGATGACATCGTAAAATGTTCAATTAAGTTTATCTCATTACAGTTAATATTAGAAAGGAACTTTGGGCTTTTCATATTTTATTCCAAAATTCTTGGCTTGCATTTAAAGAGCAGCGGTTAATTGCACTCTATTCCTTAGGAGAGGAGCGGGGAAAAAAGATATTTAGTTAAACATGCACCTTATTAATGTTCACGGCTGCCAGCCTGACTAACATGAAATTTCAGTGATGTTAGCACAGCGTGCATCTTCTCTGCAAGTCCCTGATGGTACAAGCAAAGCAACTGTATTTGATGCCTTTCTAAGTATCATCTGCCTCTTCGCCCCAGCTCACATACAGCTGGCGTCTTCAGGTGAGGTGCTGAAGCCAGGGCATGGGGAAGCCACAGATCAATTAACCCTAAGATAAACGTCTAGCGCTGCTAGACATTGGCCAGATGTTCCCCCAACAGCTGGCTCTGCAGCACTGTTACCCGGGCGCAACACTTGAAGGGTTAACAAAAATCGAGTCTCTGTTATTTTCTGCTCATCAGGCTTTATGGTGAACTGCAGCAAAGCAGCCCAAAGACACAGCAATGTTTTGATCTAATTAACAGTAATTTATTTTATGCTCATCAGCCGTTCGCAGTGGTCTGTTGGGGGACGTTGTTATTTTCTTATATGCTAAGATATAAGCATGGGTGTCTGTTAGCTACAGTTCACATGTGACAGTAGATCTACCTACCTACAACAGATATTACAGTTGTAGTTTACTTGCATAGTTATATATCACTTTTCTTCCAGTTTGTAAAATGGGCCCAGCTAATGGATCCAGGTACTTATACAACAATTAACCTTCCAATCTAAGTATCATCAGCAAATATAACCGTGCAATTAACCATCCCTACATTTCAAAAAACACCGTCACTAATTCAATTAGAACCGTCAGACATTGCTCCCACGCCCTGAAACCAACTTCTCCTTGACCGCTCGGGGGAAAACCACGGAATATTTCCACGCTCCTGCTACCTTTCAGACAAGGATTTTAGAGTCCTTGCAGGCAGTGATGTGAACTCCATGCAGCGATGGCCATGGGTGAACCCTCCCATTCGTCTGGGAACGGGGCAGGCGGGGCCGGGATGTGGATTCTCAGCACGGGCCAGCTGTGACACCCCCATGCCCGGTGCAGCAGCACCTGCATTTCCAGGTGCTCAGAATCACGAATAGGCAGCAGGTTTAAAACAAACAAAAGGAAGTATTTCTTTACACAACACACAGTCAACCAGGGGAACTCCTTGCCAGAGGATGTTGTGCAGGCCAAAAGTTTTGGGCTCAAAAAAGAATGAGAGAAGTTCATGGAGGATAGGTCTATCAATGGCTATTAGCCAGGATGGGCAGGGACGCAACCCCATGCCCTGGATGTCCCTCAACCTCTGACTGCAGAAGCTGGGGCTAAATGGCGGGAGGGATCACACGATAATTGCCCTGTTCCGTTCATTCCCTCTGAAGCAGATGGCACCGGCCACTGTCAAAGACAGGATACTGGCCATTGGTCTGATCCAACGTGACCCTTCCAGCTGCTGAAGGGGATTCTGGCACCTACATGGACACAGTCCCCACCACCCCACTGACAGGCAGGGGAATGGAGGCTCAGAGGCCTGCCCAAAGTCACTCAGCAAGTCACTGAATAGAGCCCAGCAGACACCACTAGACCACACTCCCTTCCATGAGCTATGAGTAGAAGCCAGGAGTCCTGATTCCCAGGCCCATGCTCTAACCCACTAGACCTCCTTATGCCAAATCTAAGCTCCTCCTGTGAGGAACTCCGCAGCGTCCATCCAGCTGTGGTGTGCTCTGCCCTTAATCTCACTGGGAGATTCAGCTTCAAACCACCCGAGGAGCTCAGAAAAAAGCATCAGCCAAAATCCCTGACCTTGGCCTGTTATTTGCTCTGAAACGCAGGTCTGAGGCTCTTTCAAATCCCATGCTCCCTCTGAATCGTAGCTGTAAACTGTCTCACACCCGACCTGAGCCTTGCTCCAAACCTCAGCCTAAGCCAGTGGTTCTCAGCCACTGGGGGTACGCAGAAGTCTTCCAGCGGGTACATCAATTCACCTAGATATTTGCCTAGTTTTACAACAGGCTACATAAAAAGCACTAGCGGAGTCAGTACAAACTAAAATTTCATACAGACAATGACTTGTTTACACCACTCTATATACTATACAATGTAAGTACAATATTTCTATTCCAGTTGCTTTATTTTACAATTATATGGTAAAAAGGAGAAAGTCAGCAACGTTTCCGTAATAGCGTGCTGGGACACTTTTGTATTCTTAGGTCTGATTTTGTAAGCAAGTAGTTTTTAAGTGGGGTGAAACTTGGGGGTATGCAAGACAAATCAGACTCCTGAAAGGGGTACGGTTGTCTAGAAAGGTTGAGAACCACTGGCCTAAGTTATACAGAAATGCCACCAAGATTTATAAGAACACAGAACAGCCTTACTGAGTCAAACCAATTGTCCATCTAGCCCAATATCATGTTTTCTGACTGTAGCCAATGTCAGGTGCTTCTATTCATTCCTTCTGAACAGGCAGTCGTCAAGTGATCCATCCCGTCATCTACTCCGACCATCTGGCAGTCAGAGGTTTAGGGACACCCAGAGCTGGGGTTGTATTCCTGGCCATCACGGCTAACAGCCATTGATGGACCTATCCTCCATAAACGTATCTAATTTTTTTTTAAACCATGTTATACTTTTGACCCTCACAACATCCCCTGGCAAGGAGTTCCACAGGTTGACTGTGTGTGTTGTGTGCAGAAGGACTTCTTTTTTATTTTTTTAAACCTGCTGCCTATTCATTTCATTGGGTGACCCTGGGTTCTTGCGTTATGTGACGGGGTAAAGAACACTTCCTTATTCACTTTCTCCACACCCATCATGACTGTATTGTCCTATCAAATCCCCCTTAGTGGCCTCTTTTCCAAGCTGGACAGTCCCAGTCTTTTTAATCTCTCTTCATACGGAAGCCGTTCCACCCCACTCATCATTTTTATTGCCCTTCTCCAATTCTAATACATCATTTTTGAGATGGGGCGACCGGAACGGCACGCAGTATTCAAGGCGCTGTCACAGAATCCCTGGGCGAGGATGAACCTCGACAAACCCGTCCCAGCTAGGACCCCCCCAAGCAGAGCCCACGTCTGGGCCTCAACACAAGAGCCTTGTGCAACGCTGCTAACTGGCTGACCCTCACTACTCGGCTTCCAAAGCACCTACCTGCTTCACTATTATTTATTATTATTATTACAGTAGCTAGGGTCGCCGGTTGTGATTGGACACATTCCTGGAGGTGTCATCACATGACATAATCTTTACTTAAAGATTAATCTTTAATTCTTGGAGATTCCAGGACAATCCTGGAGGGTTGGCAACCGTAGCAGTAGCACCTGGAGGGCCCCGGCCGAGATCAGGACCCTAATGGTGCTAGGCACTGCACAGAGAGCAGGCGACCGTCCTAAGGGAGTTAGGTGCCGAAATACCTTTGCAGTCTGAACAAGAGAAGACAACGGGTGGCAGGAAGTAGGAATATCATTCCTGTTTCACAGATGGGAAACTGAGGGAGGAAGTGGTTTACCAGGGATTCTGTGACAGAGACAGAAATCAAACCCATCCTTCCTCTCCCATTCTTTGATGGGCTCTTGGAGGGGAGGTTGCTCCATTATGACCTTTTCCACTTGTCTGAAAACTTTTTTCCACAGTTAATTTGGCTAAAGTGACAGCTCGGGGGGCACGGAGGGGAGATCTCGGTAATAATTAACATCCGAGGGAGGCACACAAATCTCTCAGCCTTTGCGGTGGCGACTTGCACCGGCTCTGTTAGGGTGGATCCTCGTAAATGTTTATCCCCTCAGTAAAGTCGCCTTTCCCCCCCCCATGGTATTTAGATTTTATATCCCACGTTTTACAAGTAATAAAACCACAATTGCTTTGGGGATTTATTTTTTATTTTTCAACACAACCAATAACGAGGCACAGCGAATGAAGAATCCCCAACCTCTTCCTGTCACCCACAACCACTGGTGGGACCCCAGCACCCACGAGGGAGTGGGAAGGCGAGGAGGGGATGCCCTGGAGACAAGACGTGGGCTAATCAGTTTATGATTGCATAGCAGGGGGCTGGACTATGTCCCAGAAAGTCCCTTCCAGGCCTGTGTCACTAAATGGCTAAAAGACCGGAGAAGGCTCCCCCCTTCCCCCAGGGAAATACATAAACCAACGCCTGTTCTGGGTGCATGGCTGGAGGGGTGGGGGGCGGTTCTTTTACAAGCTGCACTTGTAAGGAGGGCAAACAGATGTTGTTTTCTTCGCAGAGACTCTAATTTATGACGGTTCTCAAAAAACCCTGAAGACGGAGAAGTGGTGTTTTCACAAAAGAGTTGGGGCCATTTGCTCAGCCAGATGGTGCCGCTGCCTCTTCACGCCCACCCTATACCTCCTCCTCTTCTCGGGCAGCAGAGACATGCCGTCTCCCCCCCGCACCCTGCTTCTGCCGGTCGGCTCCGGGGAGAGGACGCGGGGATACGTGGGGACGCGCCGTTTGGCCAGCGTGGCCGAATCATGCCGCACATCAGAGATTGAAGGTGCTGCGAATAGGAACTGGGGAGTATCCCTTCAAATCGTTTTGGAGACTGCTAATGGGGCCTGCCTCTCTCCTATTGCAGAGGCCACCAGAAACTAACCCAGCAGCAACGTAAAACTGTGGCACTAACATGACATTTGTGGCCATCCCATTGTTCCCGCAGCCTGGGTCTGTCTTGTCTATTTAGATGGCTAGATCAGAAACCGTCCACTCTTCCGTACAGCGCAATGGGCCCCCGATCTTGGCTAGCCATCAGGCCGTATCATTGTAAATATGATTCTTAATCAATAACAATAACGTGTAAGTTGTGTGTGTCAGGGATTGTCTTTTGTTCTGTGTTTGTACAGCCCCTGGCACAAAGGGATCCGGGTGCATGACTGAGGCTCCTAGGGGTTACACGGATACAAAATAAAGGGTGTAATTGCATGCCCGCTGGCGTCACTGTAACCAGGCAGAATGGCACCATGTAGTAAGAATTTGACAAGGATACTGGAGTTAACACCCATCCACGCGTGGGACTTTAACAATCACAAGAGCTGTCACCCGCACAACATCACACTCAGAGGGAAGAGCGCCCCCTGCTGAGTCAACCCCACCACTCCCTGCAGCAGAGCTCCTCCAAGCACCATGCCAAGGAGATCTACCGCAGACCAAGTCATTGACTCTCCACCCTGGGTTTCCCTTAAAGGTCTCCCACCCAGGTGCGGACACAGCCCATGTTTGCTCAGCATGGGTGACCTGATGAGCAATTGGCGAGCTCCTCCCCCATGTGCTCTTGGGAGAAGGTAAACAGGGCCTTGCGCAGGTGACTTCTCAGTTCCCTGGATGGGCACGGGGTCTGAGCCACAGCCTGACCCTCCGTGCGGAGCACGGACCCCCCCATCACAGCCCCTTCTCGCTTCAAGGAACCGACGAGAGTCGAACAAGCCTGTCGAGGGCTCAGCGCTGAATCGGTTCCCTTGTAAGATCAAACGAGAAGCTGCAGCCCCTGATTACAGGGACCGCTAACAAGTTTTCTCGCCTAGGAAGTAATTAAGGTGTTATTGTTTGTACTCCACCTGATAGGGCGCCGGAGAAGCAGCAATTACTCCCCGCGCGATTACAGTTCATTTGAGAACATGTAAATAAGCAGGAGGTGTTTGTGAAATGTCAGCAAAAAAAAAAAAAAAACAGCCCCCTGCGTTAACACCCAGATTGGCAATTTCAAGTGGAAATAAAGGGTGTAATTGCATGTCCGCCGGCGTCATTGCTTCTTTCTTCCCTATCGCCAGGACTAATTACATTTCATTCATTCCCTCTCCCAAGCCAGCCTGGTTCTGCACTAGAAACCTGAACTGCTCCTTCCGTGGCCTATGATGCTCCAGGTAACCCTGGAACCACTGGCCCCGGCTCAGATGGGAGGCCCCAACCCTCCCCCCACTCTGGTGATTCCTAGGCCTGTGCATTAACCCCTGATTTGTGTGCACTCGGATGGTCCTTCCTGAGCCCACAGCACTCACAGGCAAGACCAATGGCCATGACTGCTGCAGATTCCTCCCCGATGTAATGGAGTCACAGCTGGGGACTCAGGGGGGTCCCAGGAACCCAGGGGAGAGAGAAAAGTAACCACTGAGTTTAGATAAGGCCTGAACTCCACTGCACATGACGGCATGAACATTTTATAGAGCTCTCCCCACTACGTCTTCCGCAGGAGATCAAGAGCCCGTGTGGTGGGGAAGCCTTTCTCCTCTTGGGCACTAGTGTGAATCCAGCCCAGGGCGGGAGTGACGGAGGAGGCTGTTACCAGCCATTTGCTGAGCAGCACCTGGACAACGGATGGCCCTGCGCCCTCAGTGAGCGGGGACGCCAGTGTCAGCATTTGCCTCATTGTAGTATCGAGGAGTGTGGCTTTAAGGGCTGAGCTTCCCAGATGGAGAGGCTGGGCGGGGCCCTGGGAAGCTCTCGTTAGGCACAGCCAGCCGGACTCGGACACAGAATAAAGCAGAGCTCTAGCAAGCCCCTTCACCCGGAGCGTTTAAACCTTTCATGCAGCCACAGGCTGTGACCGCGTCCTGCCCTTTGCCCAGTTAGACGTACTGGGCCCGATCCTCCGTCGCTCTACACCTTGCACGGTTATTTACACTGGTGCAAAATGGGTGTGAAATGCCACCAGATCAGCAAGGCAATGCAGCCCCTCCCCTCTCCTTGCACTGGTGTAAAAACAGCACGATGAAGGGCAACAGAGAAAAGAGAATTGGACCCGTTTTGTTCTGTCTCTCTTTCACCATCAACCAACTCCACCAGCTGTCGGATCACTTTTGTTTCCTATCTTCCGCTTGTCAATATCTTGCTGATAATGCGCTGCCCAGAACGGAAGACGGTGCCCAGGTGTGCTCGGACCTCACCTAACCGGGAAAGGACTGTCCGCCCCCTGTCCTGCGATGGGCGGCCTCAAGGGTCGAAGCCCAAAACTTGCACTGGCCTTTTTCGCTCTCATCCCACATTACAAACTCCTGTCTAATTCACTATCCATTCCCAGTGCGAGGTCTCTCAGCAGCACGACAGCCCCCCGCAGTCCTCACTCCATGAAGATCCGTGATTTCCCCATGATTTTCATTTTGCATTGTGACATTTTTCCATAGTTAGTCTCCCATTGGTATTTTCCGCCTGTCCCTCTCCCTTTTTCCCTGTCCTTTGCAAGTCCTCTGCATTTAGAGTCAGAGGTGAACACCATGGACACGCTGCTCCCTCCCTCCCTTCCAGATAATTCATCAAAAGGCCAAATACAACCAAACTCTCCCGATCCCTGGGCTGCCCCATTCGCCACCTCCCCACAACCTGCTCGCCGTTTAGTGGTACCCTTTGTTTACAGTCTTGCAGCCAATTTTTAATCCAAATGACTCTTCGCCAAGGCAATTTGGATGCCATTTCCATCTAAGCATTCATGAGGCACAGCAGCAAATGCCTGAGTAAAATCCAAATAGGTTCCATCCACCTTCAGCCCTCCATCCACTAGGGCCCCAAACCTGCACCCACGTACTCCCTTAAGTAATTTTAAGACACACAGGAAATCTTGTTGCAGTCAACAGGACTATTCACAAGTGTTCAAGCTATTTTCACACATCAATCTTTGGGAGGGAAGAGGCTCGTTTTGCCGTTATCACCAATATTCGAATAGCACCTCGGGGCCCGTTGTGCCAGGTGCAGTACAGACACATAGTGAGAGACTCCAAAGAGTCTCATAATCTAAGTAAACAAGACAGATGAAGGGGAAGTGATTTGCCCAAGGTCTAACAGCAGATCAGTGAGGATCCAGGAATTGAATCCCCATCTCCTGGCTCCCAGTTTAGTGCCCTGTCCCCTCGACCATGCTGCCTAACAAGCAGCCTGCTGTGACAAGCTTTATTCTTTCCTACCCCATGGTGGTTCCATTATCCTCCAGATGTTTGGTGATTTTTCCCCCTTTTAGTGAACGTTGCGCTATTTTAGCAGAAGGTAGACTCACAGCACAATAATTACCAGGATCACGCTGCCTACCCCTTCTTGGAAAACCAGTATTCCATTTGCTTTCCTCCTTCCTTGGGGCTTCTCCCTGGCTGTCCACGGTTTAAAAAAATAAATAAAGCCTCTAAGCTGTACTGTCAGGCCGCAATCTAGTAGATATCACACTAGACTGGGATTCAGGAGATGCGAGTTCTAGTCCCGACTCTATCATCTGGGTGACTTCTGAAAAGTCCCTTCACCCTCTGTGCCTCAGTTTCCCCATCTGTACAATGGAGACAATGATCCTAGCCTTTGTAAAGCACTGCGAGCTGGGTGTTGTTCCTCTCTCTCTCTCGGACACATACTCCCAGTGCCATCTGGAGCAATTCACTTCCTCTCTGCGTCTCTCCATTTTCGCCACCTTTAAATAGCAATCATACTGCCCTAGCCCCTAGCTAGGAGACTTGGGAGGTTTAACGGAGTGCTATGGGAAGGCATTCTGAGCACTCTGCACAGCACTGCAATGAAAGGTACGGCAGAAATACATGATGCTAATGCCCAGGATCACCAGGGAAGCGGCAGCTTAGTTATGCCCCAGTGCCCGATTTGACATCCCATCGAACTGCTAGACCACGCAGCCTCTTGTGGAGAGAGAGGAAGGAAGTGGGGCCCATGAACCCGAAGAGGACTGGCTCAATGCACATCATGCACGCACGCACCTCACGGCCAGCAAAGCAGAGAACAGGCTGAGTGGCGGGGCACATTGTAGCGTCAGCGCCCACGGAATCCGTGCCGGGGATTTTTGGAGTTCCGTTCTGGCTCTCCATTTGCTGAGCGGACACGGAGATCAGGATTTCAATGAATGTTTGATGTATCGTGTGTGAAATAAATACCCTTGATCCAGGAAAAGCTACAAAAGCAAATTACATCCATAAAATCGTATTAACAAAGCAAATAATCCGCCTTCTCCTCCACTCTGGAGGCGCCGCTCCATCCCTCTCATCATATTTAAAGCATCCCTACTGTTTCCCTCTAGCTCTCCCCAGCCTCACAGTCCCCAGCCTGCTGAGAACACCAGACTCCCAATTCATCTGCAGCTTCACGTAACGTTCCCTTGACTAGTCTGGGAGCATCTCCTGCCTCTGCTGTTCCTGGATCTCGCTCCACAGCTGCTTCAACATCTGGAAATTCTCCTCTCCAAGAGCAGCCTGTAAAGTATGCCCTGCTCACCACACCCCCACCTGGCCTCGCTCCTGTTTTCAGAAAGGCAGCGGGGGGGGGGGGGTGAGGTAAGATCTTTTATTGGAGGAGAGACGCTTTCGAGCTTACACGTTGCTCTTCTTCGGGGCCCGTGTGAGCTCGTAAGCGTCGCCAACAGAAGTCGGTCCAGTAAAAGCCATGGCCTCACCCACCCTGTCTCTCTACTATCCTGGGACCTACACGGCTACCACAACACTTAAAATCTGAGGGACATTTCTATAGCGCGGGGGTGGCCAACCTGTGGCTCCGGAGCCACATGCGGCTCTTCAGAAGTTAATATGCGGCTCCTGGTATAGCAGGGATGAGCAAACTTTTTGGCCCAAGGGCCACATCGGGGTTGCCAAACTGTATGGAGGGCCGGGTAGGGAAGGCTGTGCCTCCCCAAACAGCCTGGCCCCCGCCCCCTATCCGCCCCCTCCCACTTCCCGCCCCCTGACTGCCCCCCTCAGAACCCCCGACCCATCCAACCCCCCCGCTCCCTGTCCCCTGACTGCCCTGACCCCTATCCACACCCCCGCCCCCTGACAGGCCCCCCGGGACTCCCACGCCTACCCAACCCCCCCGTTCCCCGTCCCCAACCGCCCCCCCGAACCTCTGCCCCATCTAACCATCCCCTGCTCCCTGTCCCCTGACTGTCCTGACCCCTATCCACACTCCCACCCCCTGACAGGCCCCCCGGGACTCCCATGCCTACCCAACCCCCCCAACCACCGTTCCCCATCCGCAACTGCCCCCCCCCCGAACCTCTGCCCTATCTAACCGTCCCCTGCTCCCTGTCCCCTGACTGCCCCCCAGGACCCCCTGCCCCTTATCCAACACCCCCCACTCCGCTCCCCACCCCCTTACTGGCTGGAGCCAGCCACACTGCCCAGCAGGAGCTGGACGGGCCTGCGGGCCGTAGTTTGCCCACCTGTTGTATAGGCACCGACTCCGGGGCTGGAGCTATAGGAGCCAACTTTCCAATGTGCAGGGGGGGTGCTCACTGCTCAACCCCTGGCTCTGCCACAGACCCTGAACCCACCCCACCTCTTCCCACCCCCTCCCCTGAGCCGGCCGTGCCCTCGCTCCTCCCCCCAGAGCCTCCTGCACACCACAAAACAGCTGATTGGGAGGTGCAGGGAGGGAGGGGGAGGCAGGGCTGCCGGTGGTCAGGAGGCTCTGGGAGCAGGGGGGGTGCTGATGGGGGGGCTGCTGATGTATTACTGTGGCTCTTTGGCAATGTACATTGGTAAACTCTGGCTCCTTCTCCGGCTCAGGTTGGCCGCCCCTGCTCTAGCGCCTGACAGCTAAAGACCCCAAGGGCTCTCAGCACGCTTTGCAAGCTAATCGCACGCTCTGGGCTCTATCGCATCCTTAAGGCATTGACTTGTGATGGCGTCAAGCCAACAGGAGACACCGGGACCCTTTCCATCCTCTTTAGGATGGATACACAACTCACAGCAACCGCACTGTGCAGTCAATGCTCCCTGCACGGGGGGTTGAAAGAGGAAAGGCACCTTCTCCCTCGCCCCCTCATGCAGTGCCCACACAATCAAGACCGGTCTACACAGGGCAACACTTCACCTCTCGCTGAAACGCAGACACCTCTGGGGCGAGACGCTACAGCAGCTCACTGCAAAGTATACAAGAGTTAAGGACAGGAAGTAACGGCTATCAATCGGCAGTAGAAATTGCAGAGAGGATTCGGAGACAGAATATAATCACCTTGGCTGGAAACTGGCCAGGGCAAATGAATGCCTCAACTCTTACACAAATTGCCAGGACAGCTTTCAAGGCCTCAAGTGATCAGGGTGTCAGTTTTACGTCTCACCCAACAGGACAGGGCTTTCCTTCAGCACAGCGCCCCCTAGCACCACATTGGGGCATTGGAATCAATACAGCCGCAGAGGGCAGAATGCCCCTCATCATGGAATCACTCACGCCCCCCGCATCACAGCGCCCCCTAGCATGACCCTGCAGCATTGACTGCAAGGGCAGCATGGCACCCTCTGCCCCCCATACACCATGCTAGGGCATCGGTTCTGCACGAACTTCAAGAGGAGAACATCACGAGTTAAAAAAAAAAAAAAAAAAAATCTAAAAACCCCAGCTCTGGAAGGGAGCAGGAGCAAGGTATTTTTGACTGAAATTCACCCCCGTGGTTTGTGTGGAGCTCCCCGCAGAGACCCCTAGCAGGAGGCAGCCATGGGGTTCCTGCACTCCAGCCCAGTGCCGACGTGAGTGGGTGGCGATGGATGCACGGCTGCTCCTGACATCTCTCCGTTTCCCCAGCAGGGGGGGGGGGGGGGGGGGGTCGATCCTTCCTTTTTATCTTCCCCTCTGTTGAACTTTTCTCTCTTATAATCAGGGCTGATATTAATGATGCATAAAATTACCCCTGATTAAAGAACCCAGCAAAAGGGAGGTCGGTCTGCATTAGATCACGACAACAAGCAGCGGCATAAACTCTCTTGCTCGCATTAATTGGGCTCCCCTTCCTGCCGCCCCGTCCCCTTCGTTAATGCTGCCTGGGTCCCGGCCCTGTCACGGAGGCTGCTGGTAAGGAGCGAGATTAATGAAGATGCTTTTAGGCTCAGCTGCGATTTTATTTAGGAAATGGCAGCTCCATTCTGCAAATCCACTGGCTTCATTTGGGGGCTTAATTAAACCGTAAATGGACTCAGGAAGGGGATCACTGGCCTCCAGAGAGGACCCAGCCGTGCGCCACCTGCACCCCATCACTCATCTCCTCTCCGAGGTTGCTGGGACAGGTGGAGGCAGCAGAGAGGGGGGGATTCTGCTCACTGCAGGAGACAGGGTGTGAATCGCCCTAGGTGTCAGCAAAGCTAAGGAAGGTCAGCTGGGCCGCAAGGCAGAGAAGGGAGGGCGTATTAGGGTGATCAGCCCGGAGCTGGGCGTTGGGGCCCAGGGAAAGACATAAGAATGGCCACCCGGGGTCAGATCAATGGTCCATCTAGCCCAGTATCCTGTCTCTGAGAGTGGCCAGTACCAGAGCTTCAGGGGAAGTGTGCAGAACAGGGCAGTGATCCACCCTATCTTCTGCTTCTGGCAGTCCGAGGTTTAGGGTCGCCCGAACATCTTGGCTACTAGCCCTTGATGGACCTATCCTCCATGAACACATCTAGTTCTCTTTTGTACCCAGTTATACTTTTGACCATCACAACACCCCACCCCAACCAGCAATGAGTTCCGCAGGTTAACCGTGCCTTGTGTGAAAATGTATTTCCTCTTGTTTGTGTCAAACCTGCTGCCTATTAGTTCCACGGGGTGACCCCTTGTTTCTGCACCGTGGAAAATAGTAACTAGCACCTCCCTATTCCCTTTTTCCACGCCACCAGGGATGTCATTACCAGGTCTGCAAACAGAAGGGGGTTTAGTTAGGTCCAGACTGATCCCCCACGGGAAAGGAGAGGGGAATCCAAGGGAAGCCACTCGTATCCTGCAAAGGGGGGCATTGGGCCCGGTCAAACACAGATCCGAACAGCCCCAAATTCAGAGACGAACAGACAGAGCCTCAACCGCAATCTCCCCAGCCCTGGCCCAAGCTTTGCTCCCACTCAGTCCCCCCACCGGGGGGGGGGGGGGGGGGGGAAGAGACTTGAACAGAAAACTGCTCAGTACCCAACACTGCCCAGCTAGACGGCTTGCCAGCAGCCTGAGAGAAGGACCCAACTGGTGTTCAAGGAGCTGTTCCTCTTTAGTACAGCTGGGCAGCCTGTGGAGACTACAGATCCCAGTGTGCATCTTGAGCCAAGCAGCCTCCTGCCCCGGTCGAGGAGGAGTGCTGTGCATGCTGGGAGCTGTAGTCTCTGTATTAAAAGATGGGGCAACCACGGGCTGGACTGTAGCACTCTTTTGGAAGGCGGCGTAGTCCAGTGGCAAGGGCACCAGGCTGGGCATCTTGAAACCTGCGTCCTAGTCTCTGTTCTGCCACAGGCCCGCGGAGCGACCTTGGGCAAGTCCATCTCGGCTTTCTCCATCACTAAGTTCTCTGCACGTACAGCACCGAGCGCCATGTGGCCCTGGTCTCATTTGTGCCCTCCGAGCGTTAATGTGATACAAACAACGATGACATAGGCTCTCTCCAGCCCAGGCTTTGCTCCCTGTGGTCTTAAAGATAAAGTTCTCCCAATCATTGGGGAAGCTGTCACAAGTTCTGATCTGTCCATCCTCATCAGCCATAGTCTCTCCCCATCACTGGGGACATATCCCATTCGGCCTCCTCCTCTTATTCCTAAGCATATGGGAACAAATGTAGCAGGGCAGCAGAGTACGGCACGAAGTGGGTATCTTTCCCCCACAGCAGGGTACAGTGGAGTGAGCCGGAACCATTGCTGGCCCTTTAAGAAAACAATACCGTGAATGAAAAATAGCTCGGGAGGGAGGAGGGTTGTAACATTTTAAGTTAATGATGTGGACGTGCAGCAAAAAACCCGATCAAAGCCCCTGTGATCTCCATGGCAGCATCAAAGGAGTCGTTATTATAATAAAGAACACCACAAGGATTGAAAAGAGTTTGTCTGCTCCCTGAAAAACGGCCTGTCCTTTATGTGTGACGAGAACTACCGGCCCAGGCTGGACAATGGAGTATTTTGCTTCAATTGAGCTTGTCCGGCCCCGGTCACTGCAGTATCTCAGTGCCTCACAATCTGTACCATATTTACCTTCACAGCGCCCCCGCGAGGCAGGGCAGAGCTATGATCCCCATTGTACAGATGGGGAACCGAGGCACAGGGAGGCTAAGGGATTTGCCCAGGGTCACACAGGAAGCCTGTGGCAGAGCAGGGACTTGACCCTCAAGTGCCAGGCTAGTGGCTGTGCTTCCTCCCTAAGACTGTATAGACTGTTGGGCATGACCTTGTGCCACCAGGGTTAATGACCCAAGAGCTCTCCTCCATCTCTCATTCCACAATTCAGCCACAGTCCTGTGCCAGGCCCTAGGTAAGCAGCTTTGCATATCACTACTCCTGGCCTGTTGCAGAGCCTGGGCAAAGGTTGTCCCTTGCTCCCAAGCATGCATTCCAGCGCATTGCAGGGGACATTTTAATCCTTCTTCAGAGCCGTGGTGGCGAAAGAACACATTTGCATCATGGAGTCCTCAAATATTTTCTTTCCTCGCAGACGCTCCTGCAGGGGATGGGATCCTGCCTTGCGTCAGCCCTGAAACATTAAGCTGCTAACACTCGTTACGAAAGAGGCATGGGGCCATGAATAGAGGTAACGCTGAGCAGGGCCTCTTGCCGAATCCCAGCTGACCGGAATTGTTTACTTTTGAAAGTCCATCCATAATTCAACGGCTTCATTAATTCGCTCGCCGAGATCCCGAGCCGCTGACTTTCCAAAAGGCCGGGCTCTCGCTAATCACCTTCCGTCCCGCTCCCTTTGTGAAAGAGCCAGGGATTTCAAGGGTGCCTCCGTCAAGCTCTCGGGCTGCGGAAGGCTGGGAGGGTGAGGCAAATGTGCTAACCTCCACCCCACACGCACGTCCCCTTAAAAAACCCCACTGCAAATTGGCAGCAGCAGAAGGGATTGAGTCGGAGGGGAGTCCTCTGAGTGGACGAGACGATTTGACCCAAATCCATTGCAGTCAGTGGAAAGCCTCCCATTGGTTTCATTGGCAGAGGAGACAAACCGCTCCTTCTTTGCACAGAAGGAACGCACGGTCGTCTGGAGCTCAGATGGGTGCAGGGCGGGTGGATGGATAGATTGATCCCTCACCCATGGCACGCGATGGCCTCTGATCAGATCTCTCAGTCCTGTTACCATTTCCCTGTCATCCCAGATGCACGGGGCACTTTGCAGACTCGTCAACATCTGATTTAATCCTGTCGCCTGTGGCAACATGTCCCATGAGACTGATCTAGCATGGGACGGGGAATCAGGACACCGGGGTTCTCTTCGCCGCTCAGCCACCAACTCGCTGCGCGATAAGCCGCATCCCTTCTCTGTCTCTTAGTTTCCTCCATCTGGAAAACGGGACCAGTGACACTGACCTTTGCAGGGGCACCATGCGGCCGATGGAATGTCTGGAAGGCAACATTGTCCAGTGGGGAAAGCACCAGCCTGGGGCCCATAAGACCTGGGGTTTATGCCTGGCTCATTACTGGAACTTGGGCAAGCCTTGTCCTTTCTCTGTGCCTCCACTCCCCTGGCTGTAAACTGGGGATAACGGCAGTAAGCTCTTTGGGATCGACCGATGAAGAGCTGCTGCGTTGGAGCTGGAGATGATGATTCACAATGCTTAGCACACGGATTCAGGCAGTGACGCTCGCAGGGGCTTTTCCCTTGTTACTCGGGTTAAATTTGGGCATTTGATTGATTTTCCATTTTCCGCCCCACGGAACTGTGAACAGGACCACACCGGCTCCTGAAGCATGCAGCCTGCTGCAAAGTCATCCAGGGCCATAGCGATCGGGGGCCAGGGCGCAAGGAATGCAACCTCGCATGTTTGTATCATCCAGCCTGGGTAGCTGGGCACTGTTTTGCAGAGTTCTTATTTAAATTTTTCATTAAAATCTCTCTCTGGCTCCACAGGCCTCGAACAAAAGGCGGCCTGATCGGTGATGTGATTTCCCCTCTCCTCCCCATTCTCTGATCGCAGCCCTGTTCCTTGGAGATGAATAGCTCTGCTGAACGAGCCGCAAGAGAGATTTGTTGAAAGGATCACCTGTCGAGACACCTCAGGAGCCAGGACAGAGCCGGCTCTCGCTGCCTTAGTCTCCGTGAAGCGAGACAGCGAGAGGAGGATCCTGCCACACAGTGAAAGTGACAAAACCCTTATTTCACATAAATTACTCCGGAGCTCTTTGTATTGCTTTTAAACAGCCATTGCTTTGTCCCATGGGCCTAGATTGATGGAGCCAGATTAACTCTGCAGAAGAGATGCGATGGAATTAGCAACTCCGCACAGGGAAGGATCCACTGCTCTAACACAGACTGTTCCCAGTGAAACGGCCACCCAACTGCCCGTTCATGGGGGGGGGGGGCATTTGCTCCTTTGGGAGACCTTCTGCAAATGTGGCCAGAACATTAAAGCTGCTGGGTGGAATCCAACAACTTCTTTAGCACTGAAGACCTGCATCCAGCCACGGGGATCACCGCACATGCCCAGCGACGGACACCTGGCCACCGGGACCACCAGGCGCGCCCAGTAACAGACACCTGGCCACCGGGACCACCAGGCGCGCCCAGTAACAGACACCTGGCCACCGGGACCACCTGGCACGCCCAGTAACAGACACCTGGCCACCGGGACCACCAGGCGCGTGCTCAGTGACAGACACCCGGCCACCGGGACTGCCAGGCGCACCAGCGACGGACACCCGGCCACCGGGACTGCCAGGCGCACCAGCGACGGACACCCGGCCACCGGGACTGCCAGGCGCACCAGCGACGGACACCCGGCTGCAGGTTCATTCATGAGCAGGATTATCCCTTAACAGGGATTTTTCTCCACCATTACCCCTAGGAGAAGCTACCAGTCCTAATCATCCTACAGGATAAGTCACTTGAATGATCATTACAAGGAGAGTTGATTGGAATCCATAGTTTCCCCCTGGGGGTCGATGCCTTGAAGCCAGTCCAGCTGAACAGGGGAATCCATTTTGAAATATACCTCTGGGGTGTGTGGAACGACAGAGTCCACTGCCGTCTCAGAGGGGCAGGGGACTGAGTGAGGCTTGGAAGAGGGCAAAGAATATCCAGAACTGGAGATCGGTGCCCAGCTGGAATGGACTCTGGGTGCAGCCTCTGGGAGGAGAATAACTGGAACTGGATTTCCTGTGTGCAGACGGAACAGAGCATAGGTTTGGATACCTGATGGCGGTATTTGAAACACAGGGACTGCCCAATTGCAACAAAGCAACTAGCCATCTCCAGCGGTGGCCAATACCATCTACTTGATCTCTCAGACACCCCAACGCACCTCATTGTGGAATATTATCCATCCCCTGGGGAAAGTCACCCCAAGCATATGGCGTTGGGGACAGCTGGGGTTGGGCTTGTACTGAGCTGGGGCATGGAACAGCTGCTACTGCTCCCATGATTAATCCAAGTGTTTATGGTTCTGGCTTTCTATGGAACGAGAGTGTGAAATGAAGGGGTTTCCCAGGGTGGTTGGGGTTGTGGGGAACAGGGCAGGAGGCACCGGCCCTTAAGATTTTATTGCAATACCCAAGAAGAGCAGCTTGCGCGGCATTTGTGTGGAACAACATCCCCATCTGGTGGGTGCTTCGGTTACTCGCACGCGCGTCCTTTGGGGAGACACCGCGCAGCAAGTGGCCCGCCCAGCCCAAGAACTGGGATGCACAGGTACTAACAGAGGGTGCTTCTCACAGACACCGACATTGGTTTGCCCCCGAGCCTCGTGCTTTAAACAGCCCGCAATTCAGCCTCTAAGCAGAGGCAGCCGAGGGAGCTGACCCCAAGGCAGCAGCGCAGGCCCCAGACCTCCTCTCTGGCTCGCCGTGGATTTTGTAGGAAGAGCACATGGACAATGTGAGACAAAGCACCCAAAGAGACACGGAACTTGCTGTGGAGTCAGCCATCCATGTCATGAATGACCAGGCCACGGCAGAGCCAGGTAGCACATGTGGTCAGTGGCTCTAGGAGCTGCAGGGTAGGTCTGTGTCCAGCAGCCTCAATAGAGAATCCCCTTTATAATCACGATAACCAAGGCCCCAGAGTAAGCGGATGGATAGATGAGAGTCCCATCTCCGCTCTATCACAAGGGCCCATTTTCTCACTAGCGTAACTTCAGTGGAGTTACACAGAGGATGGATTTGGCTCATAATGGCCGGCAGCGCTAGCCACTGCCGCAGGAAGCATTGCCCTATGTCTCTGGCCTGCAGCGAAGGGGCCTGATCCTGAGAGTTGCAGAGCTCCAGCAATTCCCATGGACATCAACAGGCCCGATTCTGAGATCCCTTTTCAGTTTTTACACTGACGTCAATGGGAGCTTTGCCTACGTAAGACTGACGCGGGTTAGCTCAGTGGAGCATGGGGTGAGGGGACGGGGGGAGGGAAAGCCACGCCTGCACCTCCACCCTCAGCTTGCACTAGGCCTGGGCCTATCTCTTGTGGTCTTGCATGTTGCATCTACCCCTCTTCCTCTGTATCGCCACCTGACTGAGTGAGTTGGAGGAGGGCTTTAGGCACCTGGGCTATTCCAAAGGTCGAAGGACTTTAGCGGCTACTCACATTAGCACCACTACCTGCATGCTGGGCTTTGAGGGAGCCAGGGTACGAGGGGAGGTGCTGCTGTCGGGTTGCCTGGCCGAGTCCCCATTGGCTCCGGAACAGCTTCCATTTCGCCAGCACGTTCGCATGCCAAGCCTCTCTCCACGCTTTACAGGAATTCAATCATACGCTCTGGGCTGCCACCTCCGGTGCCACCACAGAATACAAAGGGGAAGATACTGGAGACCTCAGCGGTGGGTGACAGAGTGACGCCGTCCCTATCTGCAGGCACAGATGCTGGCACGAGAACCCACGCGCACAGAACTCTCTGCCCAGGTGCAGTCCTGGGGGGTGCTGTGGAGAAGCGTCGCAAGAACAGCTCAGATTGCTGGACTATTAATCACTGAGTGCCAAGGCGTGGCGGGCGCTGCACAGACACGGCCTCTACTCTGAAATGCTTGCAGAGGCCAGACAGCCAGAGGATTATTACCCTGGTTTTATAGAGGACGAGGTGAGACAGAGAGATCACGCAATTTACCAGGGAGTCTGCGGCAGAGCCAGGGCCACCCGGGGGGGGGGGGAGGGGCAAGTGAGGCACAGGGGCCCCCACGAGAATATACTATTCTATAGTATTGCAACTTTTTTTTATGGAAGGGCCCCCCGAAATTGCTTTGCCCCAGGCCCCCTGAATCCTCTGGGCGGCCCTGGGCAAAGCAAGGGATAGAATCCAGATCTTTCGAGGCCCAGTGCATTAGCCACAAGGCCACCCTTCCTTTCATCCCTCTCTCAACTGATTTTCATCACAAAGCCCTTCGCAAACTGTACAGAGAGGAGAGGTTTCACAGGCTGAAATGCAGCCACCTCTGGGGGGCGGTGGGGCAGCTGTTTACCAGCACGCCGCAGCGACAGGCAGCAGTTTAGGCCAGGGGGTGATGAAGAATTTCGTGTCCAGCTAAAATTGCAGAGGTGAATTTTAAATGGGGAGAAATGAGACGGGCCACCAGGCCTTGCAAAAGTTGCTCTGGGTTATTAATGACCACAAGGGGTCAGGAAATCTCAGTGCCCGTCAACACCACGCTAAACGCAACCCTTTCTCAGGAGCATGTCACCAGAGCCATGGCTTTCACCCCCATGGTTTTCCTTTGGAGCATCTTCCACCCAAAGGCAGACCAGGCCCAACCCTGCCGAGCGAGCGTGAGAGAGTTGCCGATAGATGACAGGTTATTGCAGAAGCTGCTTTTGAAATCTGACGCCCTCCTATGACTGCCCATGTCCCCAGAGAGAAATGAGCTCCAAGCAAGCCCACAAGCCATTAGCACATGGTCTGGAAGAAGTTAAGCAAGATCAGCTCCCCTCAGTACGTTATTTTCACTTCCGATTTCCCATTTGATTTTACTGAGGCTTTTCTGGCCCCGGCAAACCTGGTATCTGGTTTGGCCATTTGCTGCTTCGCTCACTAAGTAGCTTTCCCGACTCCCTTATCCCCTGGCTGGGAAAGGCAGGTGGTCCCCAGAATCCTGACTTCCAAACCAAATACGAAGTCACCAGACCCTGCCCCATTGCAGGGGGCGAGGAAAACAGCTCAGCGCAGGGAAGCGAAGCAGCGCGCCGTTCTTTAAGCGACAGACACAAGCGCGGTCTGTTGCCTCGGATGCCTGACTCAGCACTCCCGAGGCAAGTAATCTGCAAGAGCAGCGAGGGACAGAACAGCTGGTTTGTGTGGGCCCCGGAGCTGGGAGGAGCTGAGGGTCTGGAAGGAGGCTGAGGGATGTACACTGGTCACTTAGCCTTTCCCCAGTCATGAGGGTGAGGGCCCGGTTAATGGGTCACAAAGGACCCTAGCTGTTTGGGGCCTCCCAGAAAATAATCAGGGGGGTGACTCCCCCTCCTACCCTGGGAGCCTGCTCCCGGGCCTGTCCAATGGACCCACTCTGGTGGTCCTATCTGAGCCCCGTTGACACAGAAACCGCAGCTCCCCACTTGCTCTCCGCCACACCCCGGCTCCTCCCTGCTGGGTGGGGGGAACGCTGAGAAGCCACAGCCCCCCTCCCACCCGCAGACTAACCTACTGAGAGCAGGACACACACAAGCTTTGGGGAGTGGAGCAGCCTGAGAAGGGATCAAACACCCACCCCCCAGCAGGATCGAGTCCCCGTCTCGCTTCTCCATCCTGGGACACGAGGGGCCAAGCCGTGGGCGACCGAAACGCAGATGGCAGCATGGATGCTTCCCAAAGGGGACGCAGGATATGCCCCAGCCATCAGGGGAGCCTGGCAGGTTACAGCGTCCTTCAGCACAGCCAGCCACCTCCCGCCCTCCCAGCTATAAATCCCCTGAGCTCTCTAACAAATAACAGGCCTTTAAGCCTCTGTCAGGGAAATTCATTGAGGAAACGGCCAAGATTTCAGGCTCCATTAACTTCATATTTACAACCCTCTTTTATAGGATTCGGGTCCCGGCTCTGCCTCCTGTCAGTCTGTCATATTACCCGCTGATGAAGGGCCCTCTCCCTCCTGTGCCAGCCCTGAAGGCTGCCAAGCAAAGGGCCGGGGAGCCGTTCCGGTGTTTCTTTGCAGGCCTCGGACCATCTGGCCGAGCTGCTCGGTGGCCCGGGGGTGGGGAGCTGGAGCTGCTGCAGAGAGCATGGAAATTACCCATTCCCGTGTTCTTGCCCATTAATAAATATGAGCGTCGGCCCCGAGACGAGGGAGAGAGCAGAGTAAATGCCTGCGTTCCTGTCAGCAGAGCCACGCCTGCCAGCCTTATTCGCGGCCGCAGGGCCGGACGGAGGCGGGGGGGACATAGGGAGAGGGGAAGGGGCCGTGCTAAGTTGCTTAGGGGCCTTCATCAGAGGGGGCACCGGATGTCCATCTGTGGGTGGGGAGGTGCCGTCCTAAAAGCAGAGCCCTGCACGGTTCTGCACCTGCCGCCTCACCAGCAGCCTCACCGAAATGCCGCGTGTTGCAGGTTGCCAGCCTTCTACACCAGCTGCCGGTCTGCACTCGGGCCTGGAAGATCATGGTTGCCACGGGGCAGGCTGGCGGGGCACTGGAAGAACAGTGTTACAGGTGCCCCCAAGACTGGAATAGTGGGTGGGCTGCAGGTCAGGATTCGGGGCATCAGCACAGCTGTGGGTCAGCTCCTAGTATTGGAATATGGGGGGTACGGGCAGTGGGTTGAGATTATGGGGCAGTGACAGAACTGTGTATGGGAAGGCCAGAGCTGGAGCAACATAGTGGGCAGTGGGTCAGGATTGAGGGGCATTGGCAGAGCTGGGGCGGAGAGCCCGGGAGTGGGGGAGAGGAGGATGGTTTAGATCAAGATGAAAGTGCATGGTCAGAGCAGTTTGTATGGGGGGGAGGGTCTCCTCTCGTTTGCACCCGCTGGCATTACACTCAGTTGTAGGTCGTGCCAGTGCTCCCGCCCCATCACAAGCATGATCCTCTCCCAGTTCCCGGAAATTCCCTCTGCACCAGGCAGCGATGGGTCACTACGATGGCCGACTGCTGCCCACAAGGGAATGACAGGAGACCCCCCTGCATCCCGGGCATACGGCTGGGTAGGAGAACCGGCCCATGGCCCCTGCTGGAGCATCGCAGCAGGGGCTGTTTCACTGCTCGGCAAGCCCACGCGCCCTCCTCGCCAGCGCTCAGCCTGTAATCGTGCAGGAGCAGCACAGAACTGTCTCATTTACACCCTGAAGAACTTGTCAGAGCGCCGCCCTGACAGGGCTATTGCTTCATGCAGAGCACACCTGAGACATCTGCTTTGCCTTGCACAGCGCAGACATTTGTTGTCTACAAACGAGGCGCTCCCCGGATTCCATGCGGGCCGGGAACTGAAGCCGAGCGGCGGCCGATTTAGCAAAGCCGGCTCGGCACAGATCCCTCTCCCCCTACTGCCGCCCTTCTCCACTACGGCCTACACCAGCGCTGTTTGCGAGTCGAGGCTCTCTGGCTGTACCCAGCGCTGCTGCTGCTGCCGCCCTTTCAATGCCTTGCGAGTGAGGCTTTCACAGCCGGGACACATCATAAAATGCCTCTAAAGTTTCCCAGAGAAAGGCCGGGAGCGGTTGTGTAAGCGTTTATACATTAATCCCTAGGTGCAAGGCAGCGAGAGAGTAATTCAAGCCAATGGCACGGAACTGACGGCATGGCGGCACCAGACCGGCTCTGACTCGAGGAGGAGGAACCGGGGCTGTGCTACCTCCAGAAAGGAGACATGGCTGCCTCGCTGTTAGAGCGGGAGGTCATGGGGAAGGGGTATTCCTGACCCTGCTGCAACCTGACACGTCATCGCCCTGTTCCTCACCTGCCCGGGGTACAACAACCTCTGTAAGGGGCTGTGACTGAAGGGGTCATAGGAAGAGTCATTGTCACACTGCATCAGACCAGCATCCACGCAGCCGGTATCCTCTCTCCTACAGCATCCAGCACCAGCTGCTACAGAGGCCTTCCCAACCATGCGCTGGTGCCCAGCTGAGCAGCGACTAGCCAAGGTAGCCAGCTCCCAGGGCGGGGAGATCCATGTCAAGGTCAGCTCACCAAAGACACACAGGAAAGCCTCCTGCTGCTAGCCCAGCTGCTCCTGCCAGCTCTCCAGGACAGCTCAGCCTTGCCGGTGCACAGGCAGTCGTGGGGCCAACCCAAAAGAGGGTTCCACGCCCAGGAGTTCACTGCAAGGCGCGCACGGCCCTCTACCCCACCCCCTCCGTGTCCTGAGAGCAGAGGGGGAGGAAGGCCCTCACCGGCCCCAAATCCAGAGAGACCTGCTCCAGACCCCATGGCCAGCTGGATCCAAAGTCCCAGGCCCTTTCAACCCACATAGCCCCTGCTACGTAGGCATGCGGGGAAGCCCTGCCAAGCTTGTGCCAATCCCCCTCCACCCTGCTGCTTTCTCCCTCCCCCTCCTTGCTGCCAAAAAGGCCACTCCCAAAGGATGCTGGGAAGCAGGGGCAAGGAGGGGGTGGGGGAAGAATGTTCTCCTGCCTTCTCTGCCCCTGGGCAACAGCACTCAGGAATTCCATTGACTCCTTAATGAATCCATTACAATGCTGAGTCCGGCGCTCACGGCTCCCTCAGGAGGTCGAGAAGCAGTGAAAAAAGCATTTGTTCTCCTCCAACCATCATCCCCAGGCCCCTCCACTCCCTTCATGCTCTCCATCCCCTTCCGGGCTACCCAAGGTGACTGCAGATCCCGTCCCCCACCGCTCCATCCTGCCCGGGAAGAAGGTCTTTGGGCCTCGGTGAGCAGGCGATAGTCTGGTTCCACTGAGAAGCCACTGACCCGCTGGGCCTGGCCCGCGATGCTTTGCCCGCAAACCCCGTCCATCACCATCCATCGCCTCTGCCGTGGCGCGGCTCAAATGAAGGGAATGCAGCAGGGCTGGATGCGCCGAAGCCCAGGCCAGCATCAGCCACCGCTGCCAAACACAGTAGAGTTTATTGCTGACGCGTCCCTAGCGCACACGCACCATCATAAAACACTTAGAAAGCCCCGCTCAGGCGAACAAGAGAACGCAGCAAGGGAGGGGTGGCTCAGAGTGGGTGATCGACCCAGCGGGTAGGAGAAGAGCGAATCCCGGCTGCGGAGCGCCCCAGAGCTGGTGCAGGCCCCAGGAATTCATTCTTGGGTTCACAACACTGGATTTAGAGCTAGGCCCAAGATGCAAACTACAGAGCTTAGTCTGGGCCCAGATCCCAGCCTCCCCAGCGCCCAGGGTGGGGTCGGAACCGGGCAGGGTGGGCTCTCTTGGATTGTAACCCCGCCCTGGTTTTTTCAAGGCAAAATAAGAAACCCAGATTCTCTAGTTAAAGCAAAAAAGAGGCAGCTTGGCCAAGTAGATTGGGCTGGCAACCAGGAGAGCTGGTTCTACCCCTGAGCTTGAGTGAGTCAACTTCCCTCACCATCCTGCCTGTGCCTTCATATTGCTGAGCCCACGGCTGTCCCTCGCCACGTCTCTGTGCACAATGCGGCCCGGTTGTGATTGGGGCCACTAGGTGCTACCGTCCTCCAAAAACATCAGCAAGAGGATCGCGATCGAGGTCACATCAGAGTCAAGCAAATCTGTGCAGAAGACGTTTTGCATTCTTTGCTAAGGGAGGGTAAGTGAGGTGCTGACCGCCCCCAATTCCCACTGGGTGCTCGTTTCTGAGAATCAGGTCCAAATCTCCCGACTGCTAGCCCCACCAGCTCTAACCCCTGTATTATGTGGCTGACTGGGAGAGTCAAATTCAAATCCTCCACTCCACAGAACTAAATAAATGTATCAGAGACAAGAAAGGTATTGCGGGGTCCCCTCTGAATGTTGGTATCAGGCACTCAGATACACCTCTACCCCAATATAACACGAATTTGGATATAACGCGGTAAAGCAGCGCTCCGGGGGGGTGGGGGGGGGCTGCGTGCTCCAGCGGATTAAAGCAAGTTTGATATAACGCGGTTTCACCTATAACGCAGGAAGATTTTTTTGGCTCCTGAGGACGGCGTTATATTGGAGTAAAGGTGTACTATGGTATAAAACTAGCTAGACTGACACACAGATGGATGGTACGGACATTGAAGACGGATAGACAGAGAGGAGTTGTATGTATGTGGAGATGGATGGATGATTCATCCAACCAAAATGGGAACATCTATATTGGTTAATAACTTACATTTCCTTCCCCACTCCCCTTTCCTTAGCCCCCTCCTCTGAAGGGCTTCACTGCCTGTCCAAGGATTTAGCATAATCCAGTGAGAAAAATGAAAGCCCCGGCCCTGCAGAATGGAATATGCTGCCTCGTGGAGAACTAATAGTTATTATCTGCATTAAGCACCCTGGCTGTCAGGGCAGAATTAATTTCTGAGCAGCGAGAGATGAAAGTTCCCCATTTTTCAGGGAAATCTACACTACGCAAGCTGGCTAAAGAAAAATAACTTAAATGTGATTAAAAATGATCTCCATTTTATTAAAAATAATTCTAATTTATCTCTCCCTCCGGCTTCCTGTTTCACTGGAATAAATCCTAGTAACTGGAAGAGAGACAACTGCTGGGTATCAGAGTGTGTCCGACTTCTGCCAATATAGTCCATCACGTTAATGCCTGGATTACGCCAGTTCATGGCAAAGAGGAAGCTGGGGCGCCCTTAGTGCAATGCTGAAATTACACCAGATTACAGAGAGAATAAGGATGGAAGTGTCTTGGATCCCTCGAGATCCTTCCATTCTAGGCGTTGACAACATTCACTCGTTCTCCTGGGACCCAGTGAGGCAGCAAAGCACTGCCACCCCTCGGCTGAGCGGCTGCAGGTGTTGGGTCACTACAGGTTGGCTGCCTGTTAGGGGAGAATTCAATGATGCAGTATTCGCTCTGTGTAACTCATTTATTGCCACACTGTACAGCAGTCCTTGGACAGAGGTGGTCACAAACAACATGCAAGCAACTCCCTCTTTCAGGAATCCCAGAATACCACCAAAATAACAGTGTAAACATTTCCACTCAGGCTTGAACCTGGGCTCAGAGACCCGGTGAGGGTCTCGGGCTAGAGCCCAGGCTCTGAGACCCCTGCCCCTGACCGGTCTCTGAGCCCAAGTGTGAATGTCTACACTGCTCTCTTTAGCCCTGTACCGTGAGCCTGAGTCAGGTGACCCGGGCTCCGAGACTCGCTGCCGCAGGGTGCTTTTTCCAGTGTTGACGGACTGTAACAGACTCCTTGGGACCAGGGTGAGTGGCATAAAGACCAGTAAACTCTCCTAAACCAGTCTCCTCCTGGCCCTCAGCACTCCAGGAAAGCACACGGGATCCTGCCCGAGATCAGCTCTGCTGGACCGGGATGTCAGCATGTTGACTTCAGGGGAAAAAGTAGGAAACTTCAGTTTAACTCCAATAGCTTATCTAAGGCTGACTTTGGACTTCCATGACTAGCACAGCTAGACCAAGCCATGTTTGGGCCCTGGTGAACCTGAGAGAGATCCTCTGTGTGCGACACGTGATACCACAGCAGCTGTGATCATCCCCTAAACCTGGCTCTGCCACCGACTCACCGCAAGACCTTGGGCAAGTCCCTTCCCCTCTAGGCGCCTTAGGTTCCCCATCTTTTTAAAGGGCACGATTCCTAACCCCCTTGGCCTTGCACGCAGAGGTCCTTGCACGGAGGGGGCTGCGTATAAATTCAAATGATTGAGGATTGTTCTGAGAACCTTCCAGCCAACGCAGGGGAGTCAGAGCGTCCACTTAGAGCGCCACAAAACCCTTGTGTTTATGGCCTGGGGGGTGAGAGGGGAGGGGAGAGGGAGGGACCCATCACAACAGTATGCACATCAAAGAGGCGAGAGAGAACATTAAATCCTTGGGCGCGGACAGCGGGCTAACCTCGTTAAGTGGGGGCAGAACCACTGAAAATCGACGGAGTGACACCAGCAATCAATCTGGCCCAGCGACTTTGAAGATCTAAAGACCAATCCAAGATTTTCCTCTCTCTTCCCCCCCCCTCCCTCTTTTTTTTTAGGTTAATGCAGCAAGACAAAAATCCATTTCTCTTGCTCTCGGCTTTATTTCTTTATTTAACATGCAGAAAAACCCACCGCCGGAGGGAATGCAGCTTCTAACGAACCAACTGCCCCCAGCTCCCCAATTTAAAAGCATGTCACGTCCTCTGCTCGGTGACGGTGCAGAGCCCCACACACCCCGCGCCATCCACACCCCAAACCAAACAGAGAGCAGGCTGCCAGCTGGGGGCAGTCCCAGGGCGATGGACCAGGTGTAGAGAGGGATGGAGCTTTCTTATGTAGCCACATGCACAGTCCAGAGCTGGGGCAGGATAGAAGGCTAGCAGACCCTGAGCTGAGCGACTCAGCAGGATCCTTCTAGGGGGGCTTTGTGGCAAAGGGAGAGTCCGATCCCCTGGTGCCGTTTCCAATTCACTGAGCCATCGACCGAGGGGCTCAGCCAGACATCACTGCAAAGCCAGGGGTACCAGATTTCCTGCATCTACATCAGATCCTCCAGTCCATCCACGTCCTGGTGGGACTGATCCCACAACACGCTGAGCCCCCGTGATTCCCCTGAGGACGCTCAGCACCTGGCTGGATCAGGCCCGGTGATGGGAGAGCGATGCAGGAGTGGGGAAGGATGCGAGGACGGGAAGGAGAAGCACAGCGCGAGAGAGTTGATCCGGGGTAGTTTGAACTCTGCCTGCCTGCCTCCCCCCTCTTCGTTCGGTCGGCTCAGGACTTTTCGGCACGCTGCTGGCAGGCCGGATGAGAAGCGACGGTGGTGATGGGCCCTCTGGGAAGCACCCTTCCCCCGGCGCCTGCCCTGCTCCCGCGGATCCCATCTGCAGGCGCCCACAATTGATAGCGTTTATAAACTAAACTGGCAATGGAGAAACAAGCTTGTCTCCCCCAATTAGCGATGCAGGGCTGAGATTCCACCGGCGCAAACTCCAGGGGACAGTCGGATCAATACTGACATGCAGGAGTCTCCGGGCATCCTCCAGCCACTGCTTTCTCTCCTTCCTTAACCCCTCTGTGCTCAGCCTGCACACACGCAGGGAGCGGACAGAGTGTGGGGAGCTCCATCCAGGCCTGGCCAGGGGGCTGCAGCTGGGGCCCAGAGCAGGCATGTCAGGAACACACAGGAGATGGTTTCCATTGCACTGCACCCAGCACTTTCCTTCCTTCCTGGGGACCTGGCTTTCCATCCCAGGGAGCTCGGGCGCCTCAAGGGCTTGGGGAATGGGAGCTGCAGCCTCTTGGGCCCAGGTTGCTGGCTCTGCTCCAGCCCAAGGTGGTAGCGGCTGAACTCAAAGGCTACCAGTGAGTGTCAAGTTGGCTTGGTGAGTCTCAGCCTGGTCCCCCCGCCTGGCATGAGCGGCCACCGCCACAACGGCACTGGCGGTCTCAGCAGCGGCGATCAGGCTCAAATGGGCCACAGGGACTGGACGCCCCAGCAGGGAGTCCGGCGGGCGAGGACACCTGGCCTGCTCCTATGCTGCTTCTGGGGGGAAAAAATGCCGGCCCCTCGGCACCCCCTCCCCGGAGCATAGCTGGCATTGCCAGCGAGCGAGGGCTCTGCTGGTTCTCGGCCTGGCTCCTACGGGGCGTCTGTCCTGCTCCCCAAACCTGCTTGGCTGGCAGCCTCTGGAGAGATCCTAGGTGATTCTCTGGATCTACTGAGGCAGCCACACGGCCCTCATCACCACAGTATCTGAGCATCTCCCCAAAGGGGTTTTTCCTTGATTGCTCACATGAACGGAGGTACAGGGCGCACGGTGTGACTTGCCCAAGGCAGTCCATAGCTGGGCGCTGAACACAGATTGCCCAAGTGCCAGTGCAGCAGCCTTCCCACTAGGCCATGCTGCCTGCCAGCTACAAAGCTTCTTTCAGTGCTTCTTCACACAATGCTTTTGCTCCGTAGATTTCAAGTGACCTGGAGTCCTGCTGCATAAGAAGGGAATCGCTTTGGGACAGTCGGATTCTCAGCCTGCCGGTTAAGGCAACAGAAGAGCAAAGAGTGGGAAGCACGGTTCTCATACCGCAATTCCCACCATTCACCATACAGAAAATCCTTTGGAACAATCATGATAAAATTTTGTCCTTCTCTGGCACCCCGTGGATCTCAGAGCACTTCATAGGTCCCCGGAGCCTCTTGCGAGGCTGGTCTGTACCATTGTCCTCATTTTACACATGGGGAAGTTGAGGCACGGAGAGGGGAAGTAACTTGCCCAGAGTCATACAGTCAGTCAGTAGCAGAGCTGAGCATAGAGACCAGGAGTCTTGACTCTCAATCCATTCTCGGGCCTTAAAAGGTGACCCGCAAAGGGGAGAAGAAAAAAAAACATTCAATTTCTTTCCTTTTTTCTGGGGCCTGACAGGGGATTTTTGTTTGTTTTTCAACCCAAAGAAGGCGGACGCTCTACAGGTTTTACACATTGGACATTCATCTACCATGACTTTCCAAGAAGCCTGTGGAAGCCTGGAGAATTAATAGTTTATGACATCACAAGAACCAGGCAAGTCCACTAGGTTTCATTCGGACTCTAAAAATGCCTCATGTTTGGTGGTGGTGGGGGGGGGGGTTTGATGGTGGAAGTGGGGTTTTTTGTTTTGAGCTTTTAACGCATCTAACTCATATGCCTGTGACCTGTCAAACACCTGGGAAGAAAGGTCTTTGTCTTAAAAAACAACAAAACACACACCACACCACCACCAAAAATAAGGTGTTCTCCAACTGCCCCTGGAAACTCCCTCGAACGTGTTAAACCGCTCTTTAAAAGATCAAGCATGTGTCACGGCAGGAATTCTCTCTGTGCCGCCACACGGCTAGGGAATGCGCACCCACGGAGTTAAACTTTGCCTGAGAACAGAACTGAGTGCAGTCCCACAGCAGCAGGAGATATTAGAGAGGAGACATGGCCCCCCCCTCCTCTGCAGCTCAGCGCTGATCTCCCAGGCCAGGCGGCCAGCGATTTGCTTTCCTTGCTAAGGTAGGTGAGGCCGCAGGCTCCTGGAGTGATATTTAAGAGTGCAATGGTGCAGTTTTCCTCCACACCAGCAGGCCTGTGGAAAAGGTCAGTCCCTCGGATAGCTTCGCAGTTTCTTGACGGAGGCCTGAAACGGCAAAATAATTGAATGGTTCTAACAGAATGAATCACTCCAGAGAAGGGAGGCAGCAGGAGACGGCCCAGCGTTCTAGGAGACAGAGCTTCATGCACATCAGCTGGCGCCTCTCGCCCTAGCGAGGGCCAGATTCTGCTCACCCTGGCCCCAGTCCAGACAGAAGACGTCCCCTGGATCATTAGGGGTTTAATTACAGTAGCATCTAGAGGCCACAGCTGCATCGGGGCCCGGTTGTACATACACACAGAGACAGTCCCTGCCCCGAAGGGACCACAGTCTAAGCCAGTGGTTCTCAACGCGCGGGCCGCTTGCGGTCCAATCAGCACACAGCTGCAGCCCTCATGACATCCTCAGGGCCATGCAGGCAGTCTATATATTGTGCGGATGCAGCCCACATAACACAGAGAGCTGCATACGCACCCCACCATGGTCAATAGGTTGAGAACCACTGATCTAAACAGACAGGACACAAGGCGGGAAGGGAAACGGCGAGGAAGTGACCCAGCAGATCAGCAATCCCGCCCAGTTTCTCCTAGCCCCCAAGCCAGCATCTTGGCCACCAGATCGCACGGCTTCTCAATTTGCACGGCTGTAACTGAGCTCCGACGCCATCTCGGCGTGGATGTAGAGGAGAGGTGCCCGAGGCTCCGTAGAAGAGCACAGGAGGGAGCTGGCAGCAAGTGCCTGAGGAACTGCCCAGGGGACTGACACCTCTGACACCATCCTGAGCTTTACACGCCAGAACCTCTGTTGAACCCAGAACTCTGAGCTGATCCTCTGCCAAGGAGATTAAGCCAGGAAAGCCGGGGACTTCGGAGTCGACTTCCACTAGATCAGCAGCTGGAGAGAGAGCTCCCTTCTGCGTATCCTGTGCAGATGCTGCTTTTCCCATGCAGCTCCTTCGAGGAGCCCCCCCAAGCCCAGGCCCCCAGGGGTTTAACTACAGGGACACCCAGGCAGTTTGCAGCTGAGGGCTGTTCCTAGCGGTCAATGTCCACATCATGAAAACGGCCGTGGCCATGTCCCTTGACCACATGTTGGCTGTTCCTGCAGAGACACTAAGGTCTAAATATGTCAGGGAGGCTGAAGCCCCTTCTCTCTCCAACCACGGTCGAGGCACATTGGCAGGGCAGTAAGGTGGGGAAACTGCCCAACTCCCAGCATGCACTTGGGGGAAAGCAAGGGCGCTGTAGCGCTTAGAGCGGGAGGCAGGGTGCCAGGACTCCTGGGCTCCATGCCCAACCTTGGGCAGGTCGCCGCTCCGTTCTTTGCCTCAGTTTCCCCATCTGTAAAGTGGGGATAAAATCCTGACCTGCGCCCCAGAAAATCGTCCCCCGATTCTTGTATTGTAAACATGCCTGGAGATCTTTGCTATTGAGGAAGGGCAAAATAGAATATAATCATTGGCCAACTCACCCTCTCTCTGCTCTGAGGGATTGGAGATGTTATATGCAGCACATCTGTGCTGACAGCCTGTTGATTTTTTTTAATGTATATATGCGTGTCTCTCTCTATACACACACCCCCTAATTGTTTCTCTTCATCTTTTTATGGCTGTTAATTGCTCACTCCTCCGTTTGCTGTGTTACGCTGACTGTTGCTCTTAATTTGCCTCTATTGCTGCAGGTGCTAGATGTATTATTAACTTTTAATGTGGAGTGCTAGAGATCCGCGCGTTTGTTTTCCTTGTTACTGATGGATATTTAATTGGCGAGCTGTTGCTGGGGTGCCTGAGCCATCCAGCAGGAATCCACTGCAAATACAATTTTGCATTCCTCTGCCGGCTCACCGGCTGCCAAATATTTTAAATAAACAAACCCGATTGCATCCCTATGTCCCAGAGAGTCAGTTTATACATACACAGCCACGCAGCACACCCACGGAGGGGCTGCCTCGCCAGTCACCGGGTGAACAACAGAGATCACCAAGGTGCTCAACGCACCAGCCATGAATTAGTGACGTCGCACAATCGTTTAAACAGACAGGAGACTCGAGGCACAGAGGTGAAGTGATTTTACCAAGATCACTCGGTGGCAAAGGCTGGGAATGGAATTCAGGAGTCCTAGTTCCTAGTCACCTGCACTCACCACTAAAAAACATTCCCTTTCAAAGCCAGGAATAGAACCCACGCCTTCTGACTCTCAATCCCCTGTTCACACCACATGATACCCAGCTGAAGGCTGGGAAAAACTGCAGTGTCTGTGGATAAAAATGGCAGTTATCTTAACCCTTTGCATGCTGCACCCGAGTCCTCACTCGGGGGCTACGAAGTGGCAACCTGACAGCTGCCTCCTTTTTCTCAGCTCATCCTCACCCACACACTTAAGAAAGGGGAACTGAGCTCAAAGCAAGCTCAAGCTGTCATTGGTGCTGGGCCCTAGTTAGCTATGAAATGGTGACGGTTTATTTCTTGTGCACTGTACCTTTAAATTTCCAAGAACTCCGGCAGCCTGCAGAGACAGCTGCCCTTTTGGTCTCACAGCAGCTGCAGCCTGTTACAGAGGAGTGGCACACGCTGTGCTCTCTCCTGGTGTCACGGCCAGGGCTTGGGTGGTCAGACCTAGTGGTCAGAGCAGGAGTCGGCCAAGGGTCAGAGCCAGACTTGGGAGCAGAAACCAGAGGGTCAGCGATCAGGAGCAAGCCAGAGAAATGGAACCAGGGAGAAGTCAGGAAAGCAGAGCTCGGTGTCAGGAGAGAAGGCCTGATCCGATGTTACAGCCAGGCAGAAATGCACCCAATTGCATGGAGAACTTCCGGTGCCGCCTCCTGGCTTAAATAGTGCAGCCAGACCAATCAGTGGGGCTCCTCCAGTCAGGAGTCCTCGGGTGGGACTAGTGTTTCCTTAGCCACTCCACCCACCAGTTACAAACGAGCTGCCAGATGGCGGCCAGGATGCGAAGGCCACCTACAGAACGGAGTTCAAGACCTGTGGATCCTCACACCTGGAGACTTTACTTCTGTTCTTTCTTGTTGTTGATTTCCCTTAACCTAAAATACAAAGCTGGGGTTTTCAAAGGTGCCTAAGGGAGTTAGGAGCCAACTTCCTACTGAATTGGAGGATCCTGTGCAAATCCAAGGGCCAGCCATGGCAAGATGTCTGTTTGGTGAAAACCAGCAGGCACCTGCCCATTTAACATCAGCTGCTTCTGCCCCCACTGAGTAACCTGAGGCTGCTGCATCCTGCCCACCTCCTCATTCAACCACCACCCCTACCCCAGAGAGAGAAACCAGGAGTTATTCGCCCACCGTCCTGCCCTCGGGAGCTTCGCAGAGTGAAACCAGGTTGTTTGTTTTCATTAGTTTAACCTAATTGGCTGCACTCTGAGAGGGGCAGGGGCAGGGGCGAGCTGATGCATTTGGATCAATATGCTGCTTGCTCATCTCGATGCCATTGATCAGGCCCAGTATGTCACTGGTGCTCACCGCGCAGCTCAGAGGAGGGCGATAGCCGGGGAAGAATTCGCAGGGGTTGGAGACGGAGTGAGCAACCGTGCTCAGCAGAGATCATCTCCTTCTCAGGCAAAGTCAATGCCAAATTACTCCTGTGTTCATCCACAGCCCATGCACAGTGCCAAGCGAACTAAGCCCCAGGCCCCCCCTTTGGACCCCCGTTTTACAGGTCACAGACAGGGGAAGTGACACAGGCCACCCAGAGAGTCAGTTGCAGAGCTCGGAAGAGAACTCAGGAGTCCTGGCATTTAACCATGAGGCCACACTTGTTCATCCTTCCTATGCAAATTCATGCATGGGAAACTGCCTCTGTCAGTGGAAGGGTTGAAAAATTTCAACCAGCTCTGCTGAGACCCCCCCCACCCCCGATTCGTTTCACGTGGGCCATGGGACGGCTGGCGAAGGGAAAGCACTGGTGAGAGGAAGGATGGCCCAGTGGTTAAACGACTTGGGAGACCTGGGCTCTGCCACAGACTCCCCGAGTGCCCTTGGGCCAGTCACTTAGGACATGTCTACATTTGAGCTGGGAGGTGCAATTCCCAGCTCATGTAGATGTTCCCGCAGTAGCCCGAGGGGCTGGGGGTCGGGTGGGATCGTACTCAGGCTGCTAACCCGAGTGGTTCCCGTGCCACCATGGCCGCACTGCTACTTTCAGGCGCAGATACGTCTCCGTCACACCTCCCAGCTCTAATGCAGACGTATCCTTCATCTCTTGGGGCCTCACCTCCCAATCTGTAACGGGGGGACCGCTGCTCCCAGGGGGCTTGTGGGGATAAATACATTAAAGACTACAAGGGGCGCAGATAGCATGGTAGCTAGATAAGAACCGAAGCTAGACAGCTGTGATGGACTCCAGGTGCCACTACCCATCTTCCCTTTTCTCCATGCCAGGCATCTCCCAGCCGCCCCGAGTCTCCCTTCTGCCCAGCGATGAGGTCTGTGGACTCCCCTCTTAGCCACTGGAGCCGAATCCCGGGCAGCAGGAATCTGACTGCTTGGTTAAAAAGAATGCACATACAGCAGCGCGTGCAGGTAAACAACTCGTCGGCGCCTGACCAAAAATATAGACAAATCAATGAACAGCAGTCCCCACGCAGTGGAGGGGAGGGGAAGGCTGTTAAGTGCGTCCGGCAGAGCGATTGCTGGCTCCGGCAGTGGCAGGGCCAAGCCCGGTGCGAGGCGAGGAGGATCCATCATCGGGCTTTGCTTTAATAAAGCAGCTGTCTCGTAGATCTCGGGAGCAGTCGATAGGCCTGTTATTTCCCATTTGTTTCCGAGGTGCTGCCAGCCTTCAAATACTCCCCAAGATGGGAGCGAAAGGAGGGGCGAGGAGGGAAAGCACGGCTCTCTGGGCAGGGAGGGTGCAAAGGGGGAAGGGCTTACATACCCATCTGCATTCCTGCATCTCCGGCCCGTCCTCAGCCCCCCCCCCCGAGACTGTCTCTGGTCACCCCCCTCCCATGTTGCTCCGTTGGTGCCAACAGCTGCCTGGCCCATGATGACCCCACCATGGTCGGGCTCTGGTAACACTTCACCACCACACACACACACACAAATGGTTGGGCCCAGTTGAGGGGCTGGAGCTCAGAGCCAACAAGGATGGCCCAGGGGACCTCTGAAATCTCAGGGCTTCTCCAGGGGTACTCGCCGTCTGAGAAGCCCAGCCGTGGCTGTGGCTGGAGGGCTCTGCCGTGCCCTGGCATTCTGGCCATTGATTTCTTTACTCCCCCTGGCCCACACCTGGCACCACGTGGCAAACAAGACTCCCACCCACCATTCCAGGAATCTGGGGTGGTGGGTGGACACTCATCCCTTCTTGGCCTGTTTTCCACTGACTGTGCATTGTCTAGGGCCCATGCATCAGAGAGTGTGGGGGCACGAACCAACCAACATTTGCACACTCGCCACCCATGCACAGATGCCAGGGGCATGAGCCCACCATTTGCACACTCACTGCCCATGCACAGGTGCCAGGGGCATGAGCCCACCATTTGCACACTCACTGCCCAGGCACATGGCCAGAAAGGGGAAAGCAGTGAATGGTGTTGAAGCCAAAGGTGAAAATCCCCAGCAGTCATTCGGGGGCGGGAGGGAGGGACACATGCAGGGATCCCTCTCCCACTCCCTGCCTCTGCCCTTTTCCGGGCCAAGATGCAGACTAACACCTGTCACTCCGCTGTTTTCATGTGCTCTGCCTCTCCTCCAGATGAATATTCATTTGTTTGTCAGCACAGCAGCGGGGGCTCCGGGGCCTCTCTGATGGGCACTCACTCCATTAACTATTCATGGAATACGCCAGGCTAAAGACTAATTACTTTGGCAGATTGCAAGCTCGTTAAGAGCAGATTTCAAGCATTCCTCAGGTGAATATGGCGTGACAGCAAACGGTCAGGCCGCCTCTTCCCTTGCCCTCCTCTGGCCTGGTCTATGGAGAAGGGGAACCAGGGCAGATAGAGCCATGACCAGGGATGCCCGGAAAGGGCGACAGGAAAGAGCCCCTTTCCCAGCGCAGAGGTGGGTCATGGATAGACGGGTTCAACCCAGGGGGGTGTGGCAGGCCCAGAGTACCCTCTCTCACTGTGAGATTGCCTTATTCCCTGCTGCCCATACGCAGGGGGCTGTTCCAGCGTTCCTCCTCCAGCCCCATCAGTCAGCTGCAAAAGGGGAGCATGCCTGCCTTCCCTCTGCATCCTGAGAGCCAGGAAATCAGCCCCCGAGGACCCCACTCCAAGGGAACGCATTGGAAATGGCGCCGGATCATTCCGGATCACCAGTGGGGCGTGGCAGTGCCCCAGCAGAAGCCAATGGGAGTTTGGTCCCTGGGAGCAGGATCCAGCTCACGCACGTTAAGATCCGATGGCCAGATCACACGCTTCGGAGCATCAGCCGCACCTCTGCAGTGGGCCTGAAGGACTCTCCCGGCACATTCCCCATTGCCATGCCTTCTGGCTTTGCACAGGTGGCTACAGGCACCACAGGATGAACTCACCTCTGATGTGTCAGATGCCAGCACTGCTGGGACAGGCATCCCCCCCTCCACCCCCCAGGGCAATGAGCGATGCCCACCTGAGCCTGCCAAGTCCTGGATTCTCCAGCCCTGCTCTGCAGTGCACAGGACCTAAAGCCGTAACTGCTGCCAGGCCCCCTGGCTGCCACTCCCTGCCCCGCTGGCTTGGAGACCTCAGAGCAGACGTGCAGACCGAGTGGGCTATCGTGCCCAGCTAGGAGCACGGCAGAGGAGCCGGCCTCATCACACACCGGCGCATATAAAACCTCAGCCCTACCTGCACCAAAATCAATCAGGAAATTGCTGCGCTCCATTGAGAGAGACATTAAAAATAATGACAACATTCTCGTGGCACCAAATTCAGCTGCATTTTGCAGGGGAGCAGGAAGGGAGTATGGTCAATGTGGTACAACAGGGGGATCAGGAGGACACCTGGGTTCTCTCCCCAGTTCTGCTACCACCTAGCTATGTGAGCTTGGCTCTCTCGCCAGTCAATAATACTTAGCCAACCTCACAGGGGTGTTTGAGAGGCTTAATTAATGCTTGCAAAGTGTTTGGAGAGCCTCTGCTGACAGGCTGAGTAGAAGTGCAAACAAAAAATTATTGTTAAAACAATGGAGCCCTCTTCAAATCAGCCCCGGGGAGAGCAGCCCTGTTCAGAGAACAGCTTGGCTGTGGCCCAACAGCTCTTCCTTCTAAAAGGTGACTTCAGTACCTCGAAGGAGAAGAGACACCGAATATGGGCGACAGACAACATCGCAGCTGGTGTTGGCAGCGTGGCTGACACCACTGCCCTCTCCTGGTTGGGTTCAGAACTACTCCACCTGTGGGTCATAGGACCTATACTACTGACACCTAACTGAGATTCCTTTAGCTCGAGAGAACTGGCCTATCTGGAGCTACCCCTTTCTATCTCTGCTGGGCAGTCTGGTGTGCAGTACAGTAACTTGTTACCATATCCTAGGTATTTCCATAGCTGCTGGCACTATATGCTATGGCCACATTTCCACAGTACCTCCCACCCAAAAGGTAGGTCGATGCCCCAGGCGGGGAAACTGAGGCACGGTGAGATGGAGTTATTTGGCCAAAGTCACACAACGGGTCAGCGGAAGAGACAGAACACAGGAGTCCTGACTCCCAGGCCCCTGCTTTAAACCACACTCCGTCAGTTTGGAGGACTGGGGTAGCATGTACCCTCATGCGGCGTGGCATCTTACCTCCCACCCCCAGCATCAGGAGGTCTAGCTGGAGCACCCAAAATGCAGTAACAAGGCGGCCTGGGAGTGTGATGTTTTATATGCACACACAAAACCAGTGGGTCAATAATGACCCGACCCCAATACATCTGTTCCCTTTGTCTTAAACACAACTCAAGGTCCTTGGAATTCTATTAACAAGAGTAGCCAAGATCATTAAATATCAGTTAGCGACCCGCTAGGGGTGATAAAACAGTCTGCTAGCTACATTTTCCCCTCGTTCGCCTCTGTTTCCAGCCCCCTCCGGGAAGCCCGTTTCACAAGGGGTTTCTTAGGGCGGAATGAAGCAGATTGGAAAAGCAAAACAGCAACCCACAACATTTGTCATGCCACAATTTGTGCTGAGGTTTTAAAAAGCACCAGACTGCATGATCTCAATTCCCTCCCCCACCTTGTAAATCCTCTTCAGCTACACCTCGGAGCCCACTCACAAGTAGCCACGTGCACGTACACAAACACGTGTCATTGTGTACATGGGTGTGTGCTGTGTGTCAGTATGCATGTGTGCCTGTGGCTCATCACACCGGGGTGCACGCCCTGTGCTCACGTGACGGGATGCACATGTGTGTGCGCGCGCACGTCTTGGTGTGACGCTGCATTCATGTGCGCTCGCCACGTTTGTGTGTCACTGTGAACACGTGTCCACGCTTTTGTGATGGGGCGCAGATGTAAGCAAGCACATGTCTGGGATGTATACACGTGTGCACTGCATGACACGTCTGCACACGAGTGTGTGCACCCGTGTGTGCCTTTGGGATGGTATGCAGGTGCCAACATGCACTCGTGTGCACGTGTCTATACACACTTGCGTGTGATTGCAGCTGACAAAGATCTCCAAGCAGGTGCACTAGGCCTGACAAAGAGCATAGAGGGACGCCGGCCCCATTTAGGAGCTGGCTGAACCACTCCGGTTTGGCTATTGCTCCATCCGGCAATACGTTAATTACACCAACCTGAAGAGCCCTCGCCTTACAACCGAGCCGTTACCTGGAGCTGTGCCGGTAGCTCTGCCGCTGTGACCGCTACCTGAGGCTAAATCAAAGCTAATAACCAGGCCTGAACGGGAGCCAATTATGTCATCAGGGAACCGAGATACCGAGAGCTTTATGGCCACTTCGGCCCATTAATTAAAGGGAGAGGAGGCAGTAATAATGGGCAGCCGCACCTGGGGTCATTAACAGCTCCGTCCTGCAAAGTTGGGGGCACCCATGGTGCGCACAACTGATCCGCTCTCACTGTAACTTAGCCCGGCATCTACACAGACACTTTGTTATCTCACACCAGGGAAAGCCACCCAGCGCTCCCCCGGACAGCTCCCCCGTGCACACACTCACCTACCCACAGCAGGTCTGGAGGCTGGCACTGCGCAAGTCCAGGGGCAGAGCAGAGGGGACACAGGCTGCAGGAAGTGAGGCAAGGCCAGGCAGGCCCCCGGGCGGGGAACCCTGGTGCAGGAGCCAGCCCCATGGCAGCAGTGAGGAGCAGCCGCGCTGGCCACCCCACTGCCCACTCTGGTTTGGATCTGCAGCCTCGGCCAACACAGCGGGGCCAAACCTGAGCGGGGCGTCCGGTAACCTTGCTCCTCGCTGCTGCTGTTGGGCAGCTCCTGCACCCATACCCGACCCAGACCAGCTGGAGCTCAGGTTACCCCACCACCACCACCACCGACTGGGCCCAGATTGCCTATGCCTTAATCCAGCCCTGGCAATGGCACGTACTGTGCGTAAGGCCGTGGGCGCCGCTGGAACTGATGGGCGTCTTCCCACCGCCTTCTCTTTTCAAACCAGGGCAAGAACATCCACTGCCCCCACAAGCCACAGGGGGCATGAAATGAGCAACGGTCCTGATTCTGGCTCCAGAGCGGGGCTCGCCTCAGCCAAGCCTCTTTGCCCTTGAAATCGTCCCAAAGAGCAGATTCATTTGGGCCAGCAAATACCACGCAGGCCCAGAAGGAGGCGCTATGGCTGGGGCGACATCTCCCAGGGAGGGGCCGGAGCCCGTCGAGGAGAGTTTATACCATGCACTTTAGGGAGTGTGGGTCACGCAGGCTGGGTACTAGACGTCCCTTGCCGCGGGCACCACGCCCTGGATTTAACTCTCCCCAAGGCCCGCAGGCTAGTTTTCTTTGACCTCTAGACACCATCCACCAGGCAACCGAGATTTCCTGGTCCCTCCGGTGGCAGCCTGAGGGGGGTTACACCGTACAGCCCTCTCCCACGGGCAACATGGGAGCTCTGCTCCCCCAGGACCGTCACCGCATCACAATGCCTGAGCCCCGGCAGCTGCTCTCCGCTCCCACCGTTGCACCTGCCACTGTGACCCCCATGCTCCCAAGCTCCAGCCCCGCCTCCGAAATGCAGCAGGCAAATGTTCTGGGTGCTTACAGTCCAAGATGTCAGCTGTCCCTCAACCAGCTCCCGTGCCGCCCCCATCCACAGCTCCCCTCTGACCCCCCCCAACATCCTCACCATTTTCCCTTTCAACTTATTTTCCTAAAATAAGGATTTTGAAAGCAGAACCCGCTCTCCTCCCCAAACACTGGCAGAGGAATTCATGGCAGCCGGCTAAAGAACCCGGTGCAGGCAAGCACCCAGTGGCAGAACTCGGCACAAGTTCTGTGCAGCCCCCGTGAAAGTCATTGATGGCTGTGCCAGGACCAGCTTTAGGATGTGGGGGGCTGCGGCCTGGTTATTCTCAGGGGGCCTCCTCTTTCTCGCCCCAAAGCCCCACATTACATATAGGACTGTCTGGGCCACAAATGGCTGTGACCCCAGCAACTAGAGTCTCCGCTCAGCTTCACGGGTCACCAAAGCCAGCTCGTTGCCTATCGCAGACTCAGAGTGCTGCCCATTCCCTGGCCAGTGCCTCTCTCACCTGCCTTTGCCCCTGCTGACATCCTACGGAGGTGCCAGTCCACCCATGCACAGAAGGAGAGCCTTGCTGCTGTGTCTGGCCTCCCCTAGAAACAGGTCTTGCCCTGGCTCACCTGCCCCAGGCTCCACTTCCCTGGTTCTCCAGTGTTCCTACACCACTGTGGTGCTGGCTTCCTAGAAGCCTTTGCAGAGAGAGATGTGCTCCCCACCCCCTATCATTTCACACGTATGGTAATATCCCACTCAGCATGGCTGTGGCACTCTCCTACCTGGTGTTGTCAGCAGCAAAAAGGGCCAGGTTCAATTTTCTAGGAGTTCCATCTGAAAACTGAAACCACACCAGCTTGAATCCCACCCAGAACCCTGGGAAACTATATATGCCCCCTGGGCGCCCTTGATAGCATTGAGACCAGGGGTTTTAAACAACAATAGTTTATGGGGGGGTGGAGGGGGGAGAAATGGGGGAAAACAGAATAAACTTGGGAAAGCCAACAATTAACACATTATCAATATCTATTCCGTAAGACTCCCACTTCCTTAATATTCCCAACCTCAGTCCTCCTCTTGTTATCTCCAGTCGCTACTACAGTCTAACTGCTTCCCTCCCCCACAGCTTCCACACTCACAGTTTGTTGTCCCGGATTGGTAGAAACTAGAATTCTGAAGATCCGTCGCCAGCCACACCAAGGCTCTACTACCTAACCCAGTTGAAGTGATTTTAACTTTAATTGCTGGATACAGGGACCTGCGTTAACATCCTTGGCTACAGCTGCTGCTCTCCGCATCTTCAGCAGAAGCAAGCTCCACACTATCACTTGACTCAGCACCGCCTGGTCCCTCAAAGGTTCCCACACAAAAAGGTTTTTGGAGATGAAGCACTACTATACACAACCCTAAACACACTCACTACCACCAACACAGCAGAATCAGCAGAAAACAAAACTTCATTGGTTTTTCTGTGTTTAGTCCTCTGCTCAGGCTTTCTTACCCAACTGTGTCTAACTATGGTCTTGCTCACGGTCTTACCCCAGGCCTATTTGAATTATTTCTCTTGTCCTTTTATTTATCAACTGGGATAATCGTGTTTTATTGCCCCCAAACTCAAAACCTAACTGTATTTCAACCAAAATGCCCCAAATTGTCAGATAAGTGAAATGCAAATGAGGCCTGGCCCAGTCAGTCATTTCCCCTTGCTCACCAACAGGTGGCAACTCTCCATCTGGAGTTCTCAAGCAGCTCTGGGCCACTCTTCTCCTTGTTCACCAACAGGTGTCAATAGTGAGCGCCCTACTCTTTAGGGCTTCAGGCCATGGGTCTGACACATTCTCTCTCCCAGTCCCGTCTCCGCCCCAACCCTCGCAGCTTGTTGCAAACACCTCAATTCATCTCCACCCATTCCAGTTTTCCTGGCACTAGCTGACAGTGGCTGCGTCATCACACAGAGAGATCGCTCCTTGCAAGGAAGGGGCGCTTCATCCACTGCTGCTTAATTGCCCTTAAAAATAAGCTTCCTCCTCTCAGCTCGGGAAATCGATGCAATTTAATAGGAAGCTTCAAGGTCTTAAGTGCTGAATCCAAGGAATCTGCATTAGAAACCAGAGGGCAAACCAGTCAGAGAGGAGCGAAACAAAAGGAGAAGGGCCAGTTTCAAGGCGCCCAGGTGAGATCTACAGCCCTGTGACGCCCAGCTCAGTAGCCCCTGCAGACTCTTCACCAAGACCTCCCATTTCCTGAGCTGCAGACGCTGCACAACTGCCTTGTCTGGTCAATTTCTATCCATCCGAGGTATTTAGCTGGTCCCCATTACCTAGGGTTGCCACCCATCCGGTTTTCACCCAGACAGTCCAGATCTCGGCTTGTGTGTCTGGATGCCATTTGACAAGCTCTGATGTCCAGTTTTTTTGACCAGGGAAGAGGCAGAGCAGGGGCCGAGCCTTGGGGGGGGGGGAGGAGGTGGCACAGGGGGTGGGGCATGGGAGGAAAGGAGGAGCAGGGGGCGGAGCCTCTGGGGTCCAGGTCCCAGCCATTAGAAAGGTGGCCACCCTATTGACACCTCACAATTTTTAGTGTATTTATCCTCACCACATCCCTGTGAGGTAGCCCCAGGCCTTTATCTTCATGGTACAGAGGGGGAACTGAGGCACAGAAACCCAGCTCTCCATATGTATGGAGGCACCTAACCCCCATTAAAACCAGTGGGAGTTAGGCACCTAACCCAGAGAGATTAAGGATTTCAGTGGAAGCCAGGAGCCTGAATACCTCTGAAGATCTGGGCCTACAGGCTTTGCCCACGGTCACAGAGGCAATCTGAGAGAGGAACCCTGGGCTCCTGAGTTAGAGGCAGCCACCCTAGCCCTGAACCATCCTTCCTCTCCAATGCCTCAGTTCCAGCCTTTGGCACATGTGCTGTTAGTGCCAAGCATTCAGCTTCCCCAGGACAAAGGGAGGGGAAGTTCTCAGATGTTGTATGGAAGAGCTGGGCACAACAGTGACAGTTACTGTAGGGAGGCTGGTAGACAGAGGGCTTTTGCAGCTCCCTGCAGCCATCAGACCCAGAGCGCGGCGATCTTCAGGACACAGCACCATGGGGTCTGCTCACTCCTGGTTCTAACTTAGGTTTATTCATTACAAGCCCAGGGAGAGGGCTGGCTGAGGAACGGAGAGAGCAGGGTGACTCCCTGTTGAGGGCTAAGACACAGCAGTCCTGGCTGCAGGCCCTGGAATTAACTTTGACCTAGATAATACTTTGCACTGCTCCTCTCTCCTGCATTGTACCACTTTCCTCCGGCAAAACTCCCGCTGAGAAGGGCGCAGAGTAAGGGCCTGAGGATCTGAAGGAGCTTACCCCTTTCCATCACTCACCGGCTTGGGCCAGTTCTGTGACGGATGGAGGAACCAGCCCAGCTGCCAGACTGCTGAATGGAGGAGCCTCAGAGATGCCGAGCGCCTACAGAGGCCAAGGTGACGGCTGCTTTGCACCCTCCTCTCCTTGTCTCCATCAGCCAAAGCCTGACAATTTAATTCCAAGGCATCGTTGTGCAGCCGATTGACCAAACCAAGCATTGTGATAAGGCCAACAGCAGGCCACCTCTCCCCATGCCGTCCTCCTCTCCCGCTAATTGCTTCGTTAGCGGTATTTGTGAGGTAACTGCAGTTTAATTATCTGCAAAATAAACAGATTTGGAAAGTACCATCCAGCAGGAGCAGCATGGGCCTGGAAATGATAAACCTGCAGCCGGCTTGCTCCCCCCTCCCGTTACCCCGGCCTCCCCCCGCCGGAGTTAGTCTCATCACAGCCTTCTGCATTGCCATTGCTCGGGCCTCTTTTACCGCCACGTCCCTTTCTCTCTCCCCTGCTTTCGCTTCCCATTTTCTCAGTCTTTTCTCTAGCTCCCTTTTTCCCCTTAACCACTCACGCACCCCTCCAGCCCTCACAGCTGCCATCCAGGAACAAGCAACGCCCTCGGAAAACAGCAGCCCGCTGGCGGAGCCAAAGTCGGTAGGAAGACAGACTTGGCGCATGGCAGTGACCAGCAAAAGGATCCGTTCGGTACTTCTGTGAGCGGTATTGTCATCAATGGGCGCGGGCTCTCCCTAGCCCACAAAGAGCTTCTCAAAAATTGAGGGGGGGGAACATGGGGGGCCTTTTTCTTTACAATACATAAAGAAGGCCTCAGTGATCTTGTTTTCAAAAAAGAGATTGAGGGGACGGAGGGTCCCATTTGGTTCTGTACCAGAGTCCAAGCAGTTAGCATCTTGTCTAGTTTTCTCTAGTTTTTCAGGAAGACCTCAGGGAGGCCCCTGGGATGCACTTGAGGAATAGGAGGTGCAGTGGTGTTGGGTTTTTAGCAAAAACTTCCTTTCTCCAAAGTGTTTGTTGGGTATTGGAATTAAATTAGACGACCTCCAAAAGCGACACTTGTCTCTAGTGATGTCATCTAGTGACATCATCACTTCACCAGTTCTCTGGTGCTGATGGAATCTTCCAGGGTAGACAAGACTTGAACTTATGTAAAAAGCAAGCAGGGGGAAAAAAGGGGGGGGGGAGAGGGGAAATCCAACTTTTCAGGCCTACTGTATTCACCATGAAAAGAGAGACCCGAAAAAGGGCAGACTTTTTTTTTTATTATTATTTCCTCTTTATAGGTCGCCTTTAAAACCTAGCACCTTTGGTTGGGAGTCTGGAATCCTCAGCACACCACTGAGTCCAGCAGGAACTGCAGTTCATACCCAGAGCCTTTCCCATCCCCGGCCTCCTTTTGCGATCGCAACTCTCGGCTTGTAATTCGGGACACCGGCAGCATCCCTGCTCCCTCTCCGCTCTCCCAGCCCCCAGCAAGGGATGCCATCACGTGCTTAGCTTCAAACAGCAAGAGGCTCCTTGCCAAAGCGTACAGTAATGCTTCCATCTTGTGGACACAAGAAGGCCAGCTCCCAGCTAACAGAGAGGGAGGACACTGAATACAGATCCCCTCGCATCCCCCGCACTGCCTCATCCCGTTAATGCAGCCCTGTCCCCTGCCTCCTCCTCAGTGTGCAGAGGGCAGGGAAGATTTTCACGGCAGCTTTGCAAGGGTGATTTAATGAGGGTCCCTGAGGCCACCAAACTGGCAGGGTAGAGAGAGCCCACTGGTGCCACAGGAGCAGGGGGCCAGCCGGGGTCCCCACAGCAGGCCAAGGTTAATGTCCTCCTGGGCAAGGGGCAGTTCTTGTGGGGACAAGCAGAAGGGGTTGTCGTCAGGCCCTTTCATTAACATCCTGCTGCTAGAGCTCGCTGTCTGTGTGTGCCTGCTGGCGAGGACCTGGGTGCGAGGATGGGGGGGTTTAGATACGTGTACTAAGGCAGAAGCAGATCAGTTGTGAAGGACGGGGGCAATGTTGTTCTAATAAAGCTCCTCGTTCAGTGTTAGAAGAAAGCAACTCTTTGTGGGCTGGGGAAATACTAGCTACACCCCTGCACTGGAATGCCATTTCAGATGCTAACTCTCTATGTGTTTAACCCCTTCCAGTAATGCCAACACCAAACGTCCAGAAAAAATGAATCAGGCCTCAAAAACCATGTTTAAAATAAAAAGTTTGGGGTTCTTATTCTTTGCCTTTTGACTGCTACGTTTTTGGGTGTGCTCAGATCGCAGTTTCAAGCTTTTCTCTGCCACCAGGAAGGCTATCTACTTACTTTTTTATTTTGTAAATTAACGCCAAGAGTCTCCTGTAGTCACCTGACTCCAGGAGCTGGGGCTTTAAGGGGGACAAATATCACAAAAGTCACTGTCACATTAACAGAATGGGCAGTAGATCAGCAGCTCTTTGGGGCAGCAACTGTCTTTTGTTTTGTTTGTACAGCACCTAGCACAATGGGAGACCTGGTCTATGAGTAGGGTTCCTAGGTGCTAGCGCAATATACCACCACACTGCCCAGGCTGGCAAAATGGGGAACACTCCCCTGCCCCCCAGAACCACAGTCTCAAGTCTGCCCCCTCCCCCAGACACCGATACAAACTAGCTCCTGCTTATTCCCATGTGGCAGGTGGGAGAAACTGAGGCAGAGAGGGACATTAAGTGACTCCCCAAAGGTCATACAGTGAGTCAGTGTCAGAGCTGGGATCTCTACCCAGAGTTCTTGGCTCCTAGGCTCGTGCTCAGACCACACCACAATCTCATTCACACACCCTTTGGCACCAACTGGATCCTACATTTCTGTTCTCCATGGCAGCTGGCTCCTCTTCCTGCCCTTTAGAATGAAACCCACCCAGCTCTCAGCTCCGGTCCCCTGCCTGCAGGGAGGCTGATGCTTTCATACCTTCATATATTGCACGGTCAGAAGGGATCATTGTGGTCATCTTGTGTGACCCCCTGTATAGCCCAGGCCACAGAACTGCCCCAAAATAACCCCTAGAGCAGATCATTTAGAAAAACATCCCATCTGGGTCTTAAAACGGTCAATGATGGAGAATCCACCACCCCCCTGGGTAAATAGTTCCAATGGCAGATTACTCTCCCCATTAAAAATTGATGCCTTTTTTAAGAGGCTCATTTTATATTGCACATGTCCAAGCCATTACACGAGTGAAATAAACAATCCACCCCAATGCCTCATTCTTTGCCTGGGGAATTACAGCCCGGGCCATATCTCCCGAATACTGACCCTGGGTGGGCAGGGCATTTCAGGCCGGCCTGGAGGAAATAGGGGGTTATAAACAGACAGAACTCTGACCTTGCAGGGCCCAGAATGTGCTAGCTGTGCAGACAACCCCCACCTGCTTTCCAGCCCTGCATTTTTAAGAGAGGCAGCAAACCCCTAATGGTACATGTGAGAGGCAGAAATCCCCGGAGTGAGGGAAAGTGCAGCAGAGAGACACTTGAAGGAAATGACAAGAGGTTGCTGTTGACTAGAAAATGGGGTGTTTAAAATCATTTTAGAAACCTAGCAAAAGCCCCATTCACCACCCAGCCAGCCAGCCCCGAAGGCAGAGAAGGAGAGAGGCTGCATTGATTACTTTGCATCTTTAAAAAGCTCCATTAGGAGTCTCAAAACTAATGGGGAAGCATCTTAAAAATCACATGGTAAAGAGGAAAGTCAGGTCAGTCTCTCCGGGAGGGGGGGTGCTGCTGGCTCATTGCTGGAGGAGGCAACAAGCAAGGGTTCTCCCTGCCAATCGGCAAATCCCTTTGCTACCCTGAAGTCTGGGCCTCCTCCGGCTCCTCTTGGAGCCGCTGGCAAGAGTGTCCCAGCTGTGCTCAGTTCCACCCTGGGCAGCTGAGCAAGGAGTGGCATGGGTTAGCATCCCGACTGCAAACCGTCCTAGTAAGAGAGGGGCAGAGGGAGCAAGGTTTAGTGGTGAAAGCACAAGATGGTGAGTTCTTCGGTGCAGGCACCGTTTGCTACGCTGTGTCTGTACAGCACCTAGCACCACGGGACCCCGATCTTGGCTGGCCCTTAGGCACTGCCCTAAGAAATGGGACTAATAACAACCAGGCAGAGTTTGGAAACCTGTGTCCTAGCCCCAGCTCTGCCCCGCACTCCCCGAGCAAGTCACTTCCCCCATCTATTGGGAGGCCTCCAGCCCCACTCCGCGCAGCCATCCAGAGCTGGGGGGGGGTCACACAGAGAGCAGGATTGGGACCCTCATTTGTTAAAAGGGGCCTAGCCCTTGTAGTGCTCCGCCAAAGGTTATAGGAGGTGCAGAGGGGTTGGGGCGGGGGGCGCTGATGAGCTTCCAGGAAGACAACATCTTTTAGAGCTCTGCTGTACCCCGGGGGTATACCACAGCTATGGTGCAGGCCCGAGAAAACCTCCCTGCTCTCAGTGGCTGGCATGACTGCGGAGCCTGAAGGGATGGAGGTCACACGCTGACCCCTTCACAATCACTATCCTGGAAACACCCTACTATACTAATCAAGCAGAGACCACAGCACTGAGTGACCGTAGGATGCCAGGGTCCCGCACCTCCCACCAGCCTGCCTGGGAACGGGGACCTGGCACAGCAGGCGTGACGGAGACACGCCGACTAAAGCAAAACAGCCGAGTTCAGAGAATAGTTCTTCCTCCCCCTGCTCCTTCTCCTCAACCTCCCACTCCATCTTCAAAGCAGGTCTCCAGGAGGATTGATTTGCATTGCAAGAGGGTGGCTGGTTTCACACCTGTTTGACCTTGGCTGGGGAGGATCCTTCTCCTCACCAGCCCCTTCAACAAAGTGCAGAGTCTTTACCTTTTACGAGTGCAATCAGTAATGTGTTTCTGGCTTCCCGAGAGCTCCCTTAACAGCTTAAGAGGGCTGTAATCATGGCTTCACTCAAGGAACCTTTCTCCTGCTCCAGAGAAGCCCATCAATTATTGCCTTATCGCTTAATTTACCCTCCCTGGCAAAGATGCTTGAAAAAGGGGGTCATGTCAGAGAAGCTGCAATCCCACCTGGGTAAATCATCCATACAGGAGCTCAGGGTCAGCCCCTGGTATCACAGTCAGCTACCAGTGCTTGCTGATATATGGGGCTGTTTTCGCTTACCCCAACCAAAAAAAAAATCTTGCCTTTGGAGGCAAAAAACCTGCAGCCTCTTGGTGGCTTCGTTACGAAAAGAAGGTCAGTTTGGGTAAAATCAAAACAAAATGCAACAGCTACAGAACGTCCACACTCCGCTCTGGGGGTTTTCTGGTCTCTACCATAATGTGCAGCCCCACACCGCACGCTAACATCTCCTGCGGTCGCAGATAGGCGTGTTCCCCGGGCTCAGCTGCTGCCAGGAACTCCACTGCTGAGAGCCTAACTGCTCTTTGCACTACTGTAGAGCCTAGAAAGTCCAGCCAGGATCAGGGCCCCATAGTGCCAGGCACTGCACAGACACACGATGAGAGACGGGCCCTGCCTCAAGTGGCTCACAATCCGATTAGAAGCCGCAGACAAAGGCTATTTCTTCACTGCAAGAATAGAATAGGTGTGTTAGCTAATTTAATGAGAAATCTTTAAAAGCCCAGTGAAGGAAGGCACTGTTCTTTTTACCCTGATAGAGCCAGTCCAGGGAAACCGCAGGTGTGTGGAGGGGTGTAATATAGACCTCAACTAGCCCCATCTGGGTAGAAACTACCTGTGCCTTGTCTCCACCGGGCATATACCCAGAGATAGCTACTTTGGTGTACAAACCACCTAGTTTTGCAGTGAAGACAAAGCCAAAGGGTGGGTGGGGAAACTGAGGCACAAAGGGGGAAGTGACTTGCCCAAGACAGACAGGGCTTGAATTGCACCTCGCTTACACCGTCTTTACAGCACCATAGCTCTACTGACTTCAATGGACCCGTCACATGAGAATCAGGCCCTGCAGTGCTTTGATTCCCAGGAACCAGTCTCTGAACCTTCCCCTTCCCATCCTGGAAACCCAGTTTAAGGGGCTTATCTGCTGAGAATTTGGTCTGCGCTTCATTTCACATCCAACCGGCTCAGAACCTGCCTCCCCGTTGAGTTTTCTGACCACATTGTCCAATCGCTAATTGATTTGCTCAGGTGTGGCGGCAGCTGCCGCAGCTCAGGCTGTTTTAATCAATTACCCACCCAATAAAATCTTGTCAGTTTCATTACTGCTTCCCCTGTGATTCAGAGGAGCTCTCCGAAAGACTGCAGCCCTGGCTTGCTATAAATCAGGCTAAGGGGGCTCCCCCTTTAAGAGGGACTTTATAGGGCTATAACCAGGCCTGACAGGAATGACTGCACTGTGCTTTTGTCCTTTTAACCAGGCTGCTCACCCTGCTGTTTCCCTGGGATCTGTATCCATTTCACAAGTACAGGAATTCTTTGTAAAGCATTTCATGATGAGGTTAAGACAGAGGGGCTTGTTGTGGGCTATTATGCATCAGCAATGCCCCTTTGGAGAGCTATGTTCAGATCTTAGCTTAGGTCACCCGTGCAATGAGTTCAAAGGGCTCAGCCTAGTCCTTAGGGGACAATGCAAAATCTCTCCTCACAATGGCATAGTGGCGAGCCCGGGTTTGACTCAAGGTCTCATGTTCTCGGTCCCCAGGCAGGCGAGGAGAGCCGTCGGTGCATGTAGACAAGACCAAGCTGCTAAAGAGGGACTGCAGAGAGCACTAATAAGGAAAGGAAGCCGAAAGACGCTGCCAGATCCTGATCTGAATTACGCTGATGTAAACCCGGAGTCATTTCACTGACTGGTGGAATGATGCCAGACTTACACCATCATAACACAGATGGGAAACTGGCCACAGTGTCCCTGCTGTGAAAATTACCTGTGTCTGCCACTCAGACCTCCTCCTCCAGCTTCTATTGCCACCTTGTCCAGCCAGTCACACCAATAGTGTGCTCCAAGTCACCATGCTAGAAAACTGCGCTATTGAATGTTTCGCTCTTCTACGCTGTGGCACGTCTCAGGCTCAAAGCTGGGCAGAGATGGGGGAATGGAGGGGTGGCCCGATTTGGAGGAGATCCAAAGCAAGGGCAGGTCCAGCACCCAGCTCTCCTGACCATAAAGCTCACACCTCAGTCTCTGCGCCCTGATCAGAAAATGACAGCTCCTCCTAGACCATGGGGGCAGCCCGATGAAAGGCCCCTCAACCTCCTCTTAACTGCACAACCCTGCATGTGACGGGGGGAGCATCTCCCCCTCCCAACTCCCACACCAATGGCCTGGCTACATATTCCCCATCCCACACACTGGGGGGGAGCAGCTTATGCCAAACCGTGTATTTCTGCCTATCTCAAGGGGGTCATTATCCGCTCATCCTTGGTACCTCCGCCAAAGTACGGAGGGAATGTCATGTGTTTGGTGCTGTACTGCTTGCTGGCCGCTCCCCTCTGTAGCTGGCAGCATCCAGGAAGTCTCAAGCCGAGCCTCAGGAAGGGGGCAGTGGACTGTACCTGCTCTGTTAGTTTCTCAGAAGGGCTTTTGCAAAGGCAAGTCATAAACGCAGGCCTCTTGGTGCAGCATGATAGCAGGGCTCCCCAGGGAGTTAGCCATCTAAGTACCTTTGAGATTCCAGGCCCTCGTATCCTCAGAGCCACGTCCTTTCATCTGCTTGGGTCCCTTCCTAGCCCATCGGCTGAAATAAGTGGTTGGTCTTTTCACTATAGTCTGGGGACCCGCATGGGAGGGACAGAAGATGATTTTGGAGCTAGGGCTCTGAGCTGAGACCTGGAATAAATTCCCAGCTCTCTGTGTGACTGCTCCGCTCCAGCTGCGACTCTTACAGCCGGATCACCACAAGAACTTAGCCGCTCCCCGACACGCCGGGCTGATCTGGGAATGTGGCCCCTGGTTTCTCTGTTCCCGCAGGTCCCGATCGGTAAAATGAAGCTAAGAATTGCTCCTTGGTCTGTCTTGTCTATTTAGTCTGTAGGCGCTTTGGGGCAGGAACTGGCTTACTGAGCATCTACCGAAGCTCTCCCTTGAGGCTTCTAGGTTCTACCGTACAATCACAACAGTGTTACGCTACCTGCAGCCCTGTCTGAGTGCCACTGCTTTGGGCTGCTCCCCCGCCTATTATAGCCCAGCCGCGGCTCCTTTTGAATTGGATCCCATCCAGAACATTAACCTTTTGTGTTATTAACCAAACAGGGTGGCCGGCTGCAGCCAGCGATTGAATTACCCTGCGACACCTGCCAGCAAGAGTCTAAACCGGTCAAAAGAAAGGATGGCGATTGTGCGATTTTTAAAAGAAATGATTTGGTGCTGGACATCTTGATCTGATTAAGCGGTGATTGAACGGAGCAGCCAGCTCTGTATCTCTCCAAGTAGGTGTTGATACCACACTCATCACCATGGTATTTGAGCATACAACCTCATTGAGCCTCTTATTTTCTGCCTATTCATCTCAAAGCCGCTGACCCATCTTGGATATTTCTCATGGTCCCCTTTACTCTGGTATCTGAGCACCTCACAATCTTGTGTGCATTTATCTTCACGACACCCCTGTGAGGCAGGCAGAGCTATTATTCCCATTGCACAGATGGGGACCTGAGGCACAGAAATTAAATGCCTTGCCCAAGGTCCCACAGAAAGTCTGTGGCAGAGCAGAGACTGGAACAGGGGTCAGCCAGTTCCCCGGCTAGCACCCGAACTGACGATTAAACCCCAAGACGAGGGAGGAGTCATCATGAGATGTGGTTTCTAGTCCCAACTCAGCCACTGAGCTTAGACAAGTCATCTCACCTCTCTGCCTGTTTCCCCATTCATAAAATAGGGACGATGACCCTGACCTACCTCCAGTTGTGAGGCTGACTTCATTCATGTTTCTAAAGCACTCTGACAGGGTGAAAAGTATTGTCCCCCCGTCCCTGCCCATTAGCCTGCCTGTCTCCCATACACCCGCAACTTGCAGGCTGAACAACTGGACGTGTTCCTCTGTTCTGTACGTTGTTTTCCTTCCATTCTCTTTGACTTATTGGTTATGTTTCCCATCCCCACCCGAAAGCAGCCGTCCGGAATCGGGAGTCCCAGCTGTTGCCGCCTTCATTCGACTCTGTAATTATATATCCCAATCTGTTGCTATGCAATAGAAATGATTTCCGGCCATCTGTCCAGGTCCAGTTCCCCGTGGTAACTGGGAAGGAAGGAGACCTCCTGTGTGCGCCGGGACCGAAGCATGAAATCCATCCCTGCCCAGCCCGTAGATCCTCGCTGTGAATCCACTCCTGCCTCCGGTACAGACACACCGATGCTGAGAGAGGCTCCGTGAATACAGCTGAGACAATGGATCCTTAGGCAAGTGAGTCCAGGGAGCTTCCCGGCATTGAGTCAGGCGTTCCCACGAGATCTCCTGGTTAAGTCAATTACCAGGAGCTGAGACGGAATGAATCTGTGACTGTCTGAATAGCAAGGCAGACGTCATAATGGTCCCTGGAGCAGGGATGGAACCAGAGACCTTTGACACCAAAAGCATAGGCCTTGACCACTTAAATTAACAGTCAGCCTTATTAGCTACATCGGTATTAAGGCTTATAATCTTTTTGTAGGGCAGCCACTAGAAAGCGAGATAGTCACACCAAAGACCTTGCTCCCAAGGACCTCAAAGCAATTTGCAAATATTAACAGAGTCTCCCAGCAGCCCCTGTGCACTGGGGACCTATCCGAGATTCCCCTTCTACGGAGGGTGAATCTAAGGCAGGGAGAGGGGAAATGACACACCCAACACACTGCAAAGCCAGGAGGACAAGCCAGGTCTCTTAACCCCCAGGCGCATGCTCTAATCCAGAGGTTCTCAACCTTTTTCTTTCTGAGCCCCCCTCGCCCCCCAACATGCTTCAAAAACTCCACGGCCCAGCTGTGCCACAACAACTGTTTTTCTGTATGTAAAAGCCAGGCCAACGTTAGGGGAGAGCAAGCCGGGGAATTGCCTGGGGCCCCACGCCACAGGGGGCCCTACAAAGCTAAATTGCTCAGGCTTCAGCTTCAGCCCCGGGTGGGGGGCTCGGGGCCCCAGGCTGCAGTCCTGCGCAGTGGGGCTTCGGCTTTCTGTCATGGGCCCTAGCGAGTCTAACACCGGCCATGCTTGGCAGACCCCCTGAAACCTGCTCACGGTCCCCCAGAGGGCCCCGGAGCCCTGCTTGAGGACCACTGTTCTAATCACCTTCCTTTCAGGGATGCCATTCTCTCCAGTAGGGGGTGCTGCTTATCACTGAGGATGGTGCTCTGTCCCCCTCTAGTGGTGGCAGGGCCAAGCACAGAGATTGACGAGTCTGCTACAGCCTAGCCTAGCCTAGCTTTCACTCAGGCTCCTCCTTTGAGATCAGACATCCCAGGTTGCATCTGTGGCTGACAACCCACCTGTGAGTGCAGCGTTACACCGAGAGGGTGTGGTTCTGTATCCGCGAGCTGCTGGTGCTTTACACCTGAGCTGGTCACCCCTATAAATGAGAGATGAATTATATATGGGCAAGAGAGAGACAAGGTGGGAGTGAGAAGATCTTTTACTGGACCAACTTCTGTTGGTGGAAGGGGCGACGGTTTGGAGCTTTGCTGTGCTCTTCTTCAGGGCTGGAGAAAGAAGCTACTGCTAGAGTGTCCAAGCTAAATAGAAGGTCGGACATGAGGCGTTCACACATGTTGTAGAAGTCCATATTCCCTGCTCCCTGCAAAGATTTCCTGACAACCTAAATAGGCTGAGCAAGCCATCAGAGAAGAGCGAGTCGGGGTTTTGAAATGGGAGAGTGAGGGAGGAGGCCGAGATTACACCAAGATTATGGGGTTGGAAGACAGGGAGGAGAGCGGAGCTGTCAGTGCAAATAGGGACGGGTTCTTAGTCATTGCATAGGAAACCTGTAATTTAAAAGGGGAAAGTAATGGTATTATTGCAGACTGCTGTATGTGCACCAGGATACCCTCATGCAATTCTGAGTTGGCAGCGGCTGGTTGGTGGGCAGAAGCCCCACCCAGCAGCTCTGCACAGCAATGGTAAAAGAGCGCCATCTCCAGGTGAACCTGCTGATGGAGGGATGCAGAATGCAATTACCCAAGCTGGGATTTAACAAGGACATTGGGCCTAACATCTCTTACTGTATGAAAAGCACCAGGAAATCTTTAATGGCCATGAGTAGCTAAGATCTCGGTTCTATGTGTAATCCAAGCCAGCGCCCTGCAGCACAGCGCCCCCTACTACCACGCTGGGGCATTGGGGTCAGCACTGACCCAGAGCAGAGAGCACCCCTTACTGAGTCACCCATGCTGGTCCCCACCTCATGGTGCTGTGCTGGGGTGAGCACGGACTCCACTGGATCTGTAATGAGATAGTAGGGTCAGTGATTAGGGGCGGTGGCTACCACTGAAAGAATGGGGGCCGTGCTTGCGGAGATAAGCGTGAGTGGAGTGGCAGATCGTGCTGGAGAGATGGGGAGTGTGCACCTCTTTAGAGGGGGAGGGCTCTGGTGGGGTGCCAGTTATATAGAGAATCTGGTCATGGGGCAAAGGGGTTGGAGATCAATTGGCGGCGTGGCAGCAGGGAGGGCTGCTGAGATGCAGGGAGCCGTTCATGCATTGGCAAAATGGCAGAGCTGGCCACTGATACCAGAGGGGTCTGGGAAGCAGGCTAGGGCTGGAGCACTCGTCCCTCCTATTGAAGTTGGCAGGGGCTCAGCCCCACACAGCCCCCCTCCCCCCCCCCCGCTCTGTTTTATTAGTTTAAACACAAAGATGCATGACAAATAAATGTTGCTAGAGAAAGACAGCCATGGAGGGCTGGAAAGCAATTAGCATCCAAAGAGGCATAATTAGTGCTCAGAATGCAAGCGGCAGAGAAGAAATAAAGTAGCATTCGGATGAAATCAGGGTCGTGCCTGAATTACAAACTGTTAGCTGAATTGCTAATTAAACGCAGTGTGTGAATCACGTCTTATTAAGGGCCCAGTGCAGGCTGGGAGAGCTGCAGCCGGGGCAGGATGAAGGGTGTGAGGGATGGGGGAGATGCGTAATGGCTGGGGATTGCCAGGGGTGATATTGACAATGATCTCGCTAGCCGCCTGGCCCCACAATGCTTGCTGCTTCGCCCAGCCAAATGAGATAGTAACTTCAGCCAGGCCACCGTCTCTGCCTCTGCCGGAGCGCCTTCTGGATGCAATGGGTGCCAGCGCTCTAGGGGAACGGGCACATGTGCAGAGCTTAAAAACACCTGCTGGGCCACGTCTGTGTGCTCCCTCCCAGCTGTGCTCCAGCTCCCGTATCTGGCAGCTCTTGCTAGCCCTCCTCTCCGCCTATCTTGGCCAGATCTGAAAACCCCTGATTTGGGCACCAAGAGGAGGGAGCAGGGCTTCCAAATCGACACGTGGTTTAATGTTGTGATTGAGATCTATCGCTCTAGCTCCATCTGTGACGTTCTGGGGTGCAATCCAGACCAGTGAAGGCTTGTGTCACCGGCTGCCCTGCCACAGTGGATCCCTCACCACGCTTTGCTATTAGCTCCCAAGCAGGGCCACTCGCAAACAGCCTGCCAGCATGCAGGTCACCCCCTGAGTGTCCGTGTGTCGCTGCAGACCTGGTCCAGCAGCCACACCCACAGCAGCCAGTCAGCCACATGCCAGTCACACACTGGCCCCCACCAGCCTCGGTACCACTTGCAGGGTGGCCCCAATACACTCCCAGTACTGAATGTTCCCCAAAACGTGTTCTGCACCGTCCGGCCCTCTCCAGGACACTCCAGATATTAAAGGTCCGTTGCCCTGTAAAGGGTCAGTATTCAGCAGTTTGCTACTTTAACTGGAGTTACCAAGCAGCTCAGTTTAAACACAGCACTGGATTAATTTAGATTGAAAATAAAACCAGCTCATTTAACTACAAAGGGAGAGATTTGCAGTGAGTTCAGGGATAAGGCATTGAACTCAGAAATGGTTACGAGAGAAAGAAAGAGGAAAATGCTTCCTAGTAGCTAAGTCTTAACAAGCTAGGCCTGGTTCAAGGTAAAATCCTCACCACGTGTTCCCGGCAACAGGGCTGACCCAATTCTCCGGTCAGGATCTGCCCCCAGCGTAAATTCAGATTCTGGGGGTGCTCTGGGGCTGGAGCACCCATGGGAAAAAAATAGTGGGCGCTCAGCAACTATCGGCAGCCCTGCGGATTAGCTCCTTCCCCTCCCCCCCAGTCCTCCCACCCGCCGGCAAGCCCTGACGATCAGCTCCTCCCCGTCCCCCCCAGCACCTCCCGCCCACCACAATCAGCTGTTCAGTGGCATGCAGGAGGCGCTGGGGAAGAGGAGCAGGGGCAGGAAGAAGCGGGGGAGGGGGCAAAATGGGGCAGGAAGGGGCAGGGCAGGGGTGGAGGCTTAGGGAAACAGGTAGAATGGGGGCGGAGGGTTGAGCTCCTTTGGGGAACTGGGGAAGTCAGCGCCTCTTTCCCCCAGAGTCAAAGGGCTGGTTCCTTTGTCTTCTGAGGTGAGCGAGCAATAACCTGAGGTGTTTTCACCCCTCATTTTTACAACCCAGTCACCCTCTGAAATGCACTTTCCTGAGGGGTACCCCGAGGTCAAGTTCATTCCAGCCGTGAGGAGGGAGACACGGAGTCTCGTGGTGAACGGTGCCATGTTGTCTGTTAAAACGCAGATCGCTCTGTTCCTGCCCCCCCTGTGCTGCCAAGGAACGGCCACTTGTCAGGCGATGGCCCATCACCTTTTCATAGATTCATAGATTCTAGGACTGGAAGGGACCTCGAGATGTCGTCGAGTCCAGTCCCCTGCCCTCATGGCAGGACCAAATACTGTCTAGACCATCCCGGATAGACATTTATCTAACCTACTCTTAAATATCTCCAGAGATGGAGATTCCACAACCTCCCTAAGCAATTTATTCCAGTGTTTAACCACCCTGACAGTTAGGAACTTTTTCCTAATGTCCAACCTAAACCTCCCTTGCTGCAGTTTAAGCCCATTGCTTCTTGTTCTATCCTTTGATGACACCCGGCCAGAGGAAACAGCGTCTCCTTTGTCTTTGAGAAACCAGTTTACCCCCATCTCAGACATGGTGAACACTGTGTAGTCATCATTTCAGCTTCTGTTCATAACTTAATACCCATTTCGTACGTGCATTGCACAAGAAAATTGGTGATCAATGCGGTGTTCGTTTTTAAAGGCTACCTCACAGGGCATATTTTGCACAGAGCTTATTAGAATAATGTGTAGGGTGTGAATCCAGGGGCACTTTCGGTCACACTGTCTGTCTGTTTATCCTGTGTTCATCACTCCAGTACCTGAGCACCAGCCTAGGTACCACCCAAACTGATTCTTTACACAGCACCTCTGCTAGTCTGCAGAAGAGAAGAATGAGGGGGGATTTGATAGCTGTTTTCAACTACCTGAAAGGGGGTTCCAAAGAGGATGGATCTAGACTGTTCTCAGTGGTAGCAGATGACAGAGCAAGGAGTAATGGTCTCAAGTTGCAGTGGGGGAGGTTTAGGTTGGATATTAGGAAAAACTTTTTCACTAGGAGGGTGGTGAAGCACTGCAATGGGTTACCTAGGGAGGTGCTGGAATCTCCTTCCTTAGAGGTTTTTAAGGTCAGGCTTGACGAAGCCCTGGCTGGGATGATTTAGTTGGGGATTGGTCCTGCTTTGAGCAGGGGGTTGGACTAGATGACCTCCTGAGGTCCCTTCCAACCCTGATATTCTATGATCCAACTGGAGTCTTCTCTCCCTCTCCCCTCTCATCTCCCCTCACTGCATCATTCACCTCATCTCCCTGCCCACAATAATTTCCCTCCTCCTAGGAGGCCCTTCATCTCCCACACTCCCTCTTGCTGCAGGGATCTTCATGACTAGATATGGGCCTGACCTGAGTCCCTGGCTCCAAACCTGGGCCCCGGGTCAGCTCTAAGTTCTCTCCATGAGGGGATGAATGCAAATACCTCCCAGACACTGGCTACCTTCTGATTAGAAATGCCCATGTGTCCAGGAATGCTCGGATCATGGGGGATAGTTTGGCCCTTTGGAAAGAGACAGAGCTTGGAGGTGGAATTTCCTCCCCTCCTTCCACTTTTCTCCATCCCGGAATCTTTCTTTCCCGCTCTTGCTGGGTCCCATCTCTCATTACACATCTCAAATCCCTTGTTCCTCCCCATGCTCCAATCTCCCATCGTCTCGGTCTCTCATTACCCAGAACAGTGAGCAGTCTCCTGGGATAACAATTAGACACAGCAGCCTGTGAAACATCCAGTTAAGCAAAGGTACTTACTACGCAGACAAGGGCAATTAACAGCAAACGTCCAGTTCCAAGGGTCTCATTAGCAGCCTTAAACATGCCCGTCATTATTAACCATCCGACATGAAGATTTAAAGCCTGTGCAAAATGAGACATTTCGCTGGCCATATGTCGCCGGACGGAGCCTGCCACGCAGCCAGGACTAGACTCCAGCCAAAGCATGACCTGCCTCCACAGCACCGCTCCCCATTCACCTTCCCTGTTCTCGCTCGTAGCTGCAGAAAGCAAATCTCCTTCCTTCCTGGCCTTGCCCCTTTTTCAGCCCGAGTGGCTCGTCCAGACTTGGGGCCCGTGGGCGTTCCAGCTGGAGGTGGAACTTGGCGATGGGCAGGGATTTCCTGGATGCAGGTGTGTTCATTTACAAAGAATGTACCAAGTCCCGAAGGAATCAAAGAGAAGGAAACAGTGTCGTGTGCTCACAGCAGTCTGCACCTCTACCCCATAACCTCTTCCCAGGTTTCTTCCAGAGCCAGCTACTGAGTTTTCAGCTGCTCCTTCAAGCTGTCTCTTTCTCAGGCTGTTCTCAGTTTCTGTGTGCACTCCCCCCTCTCACACACACACACACACACACACACACACACACACACACCCCTGGTCACAACACCCGGTTGGACCCTCCGCCCACCTGGGGCTAGTTTCTGGCCAAACTGCTAAGCTTTGGTTTAGATGTGGCCCCTTAACAATCTCTTACCCCGTCTTAAATGGGGGAGCCATTCGCACACCGGTTTGAAGGCGATTGTAACTCAACCCATTCCCAGATCTCCCCTAGCTCACACCACTAATTCCTTGTTTTCGCACCCTCCTTCCCATCTCAGGGGACACACGTAGCTCAGACCATGGTGATCCTTCCTTGGAATCGTTTTCCTCTTAGCGGTATTTGTAGCACCTCTGGACCCCCGCTGAGATCGGGGCCCCGTTGTGCTAGGGATGGGCCAAACGTCAAGCAGAAGAGTAGCCTCATTGAAGTCAATGGGATTATTCGTGTGCTGAAATTAGGCGCGTTTCTGTACCTTGCTGAGTCGGGGCCTATAAGGGGTAATGGGACAAACTGAAGACGGGGGAACCAGTGCTAAATATCTGGAAACCCTCCCCAAAGCGGGGAGCTGTTCGACTTTGGAATAGGAGGTGCTGGGAATGGGTCAGCGAGACTGAACAAAGCACCAGACCCTGCGCTGGTCCCTCGGGACGGCAGGGGCGAGTTAAGCTCGACCTTTTCCAGCTCTAATTTCTCTGGGTAGGCTCACGAGGGTGGCTCTGCCTGCAGCAGGCCCACATGGGAAGGGGAGAACCGCATGCAGCAGGGATCCCGGGGCACCACTCTCCCCTCTAATCACCAGCCTGTGTCCAGGCGGGAAGGGACGGCCTTGCCCATTTGCCGACGATTTAATGCCATTGTAGCCAGGAAATGAAAACTAACTGGCTTTAAAGAGTCACTGTCTTGCCCGCTGCTTCTTTCGCTCTCGTGAACGGTGAGGTACTGGCCGCCGCTATGGGGACAAGTTCTCCCCTCGATTACAGCGCCTCGTCCCTCTTCGGATGACTGAGGTTGTCGGCTCTTTGGGGCAGGGGCTTTTTGTTCTGCGTTTGTACAGCACCTAGAACAGTGGGGTCGTGGTCCAGGACTGGGGCTTCTACGCACCACTGCCATCGTCATAAATAATTACGAACTACGCCAGAGAACAGGACATGGGACCTTTCCACGAATGTGACGTCATTTAGGGAGCACATGGGCCAGGCTGCACCCCTGCTGGGATGTTTAAAGGGCTGGAGATCTCAGAGAACCCCACCGTGCTCACGCGCCCCCCTCTCTCAGGACTACGTGGAGGAATCGTTCCCCGGTGGGCCCAGCCGGACCTGGCGTGGTCAGCGCACAGAGCAAGCCGTGGCGTGATGTGCAGTTTAGGATGCATGTGACCCTGAGCTCGGCTTTGTAGAGCAAACAAAGACCCTTCCCCGCAGCGCTAACAAGGCAGCTTTGCTCCTCGAGGAATCGAGGGGAGTTCTCCGCTCTAAACGCCGACAAGGCAGCCGTGGCGGGGAGACGGAGACATCCTCAGCCTGACGCTCATTCCCTCCGCCTCCTCCCACCAGCCACCTAAACCCACGGCACTTGTGAGGCTGAGGCCTGCCTCCCAGCTCCTCCTGACTCTGGTGCGATCAGAGGGATGCCTCACGTCGCCTGCCAGCGGACCCCGAAAGTGCGGGGGAGAAACAGCGAAAACGCAGAGAAGTCTCTGTCCCAGCCCAGCTCCAGAACTCTCTCCTCTCTCCCCACAGCATCACCAGGGCCTCGGGCGATGGGACCCATCAAAGGGGCTTCGGAGAGAGAGAAATTAACTAGCTCGCTTTCCTGTGCGCGTAACCTGGGCCGCTTGCAATTACGAGGGCAGGCCCCTCTCTTCCTCCCAGAGCGTTATCCCGCGTGCAGAGAAGAGCGACAAACCAAAAGCCATTTGGCTGTTTAATAGCGTCAACAGCGATGTGACCTTCTCCCCGCCCACAGCAGCTTCCTCGGAAGGTTGAGAGGAATTCAGGCGGCCTGGTTCAAAGGACGGCACTGCTCAGAGTTAGCCGAGCCCGCCTGATAAACAGACGGGACTGCAGGGCTCTCCCGCAACATCCCCTGTCGCTGCTTGGCACTGCTCGCAGTCACCGGGGAGAGCCCTGCAGTAGTTCGTAGGCCGTCATCGCAGCTCAAGGAGCAGGCCCAAGGACCGTCCATGTTTTATCAATTAAGCTCATCTGAGCAGGAACTGCTTTTTGGCTATGCGTGCATAGCCCCAAACACAACGGGGGCCTGATCCCTGATGGGGGCTCTCCACGCTGCCCCAACTCACGTCACTAGTAATAGTCTCAGCTGGTATCTGGTCTTATAGGAAGGTGCAAGCAACCCCCTAGTAGACAATTCTGGACTAACTTGCTCTTAGGGGCTAGAGCATTGGATTAAGACTCAGGAGACCTGGGTTCTATTCCCAGCTCTGGCCTACTGGGTGACCTTCAGCAAGTCAATTCCCACTTTGTGCCTCAGTGTCCCCATCTGTAAAATGGGGACATTGATACTGACCTCATTGATAAAGCACTTGGAGATCTACTGCGAAAAGCCCTATAAGAGCTAAGTATTATTATCCTACTTGATATAACTGGATGGTCTCAAGACATATAGGTGTGTGATCAATCACATGTGATGCCATGATATTAGCTTTGGAAACGACGGACAGCCATATTGCAGGAGAACTGTTACTTGTCAGCTCTGTGGTTTTGGGGAACTAGGGTGCAGTATCCAACCTGTCTGACTCACGAAGGACACCCCGCCCCTTCCCCAGCCTCTGCTTGAACCAAAACGGATCAGAAGAAAGACTTACAAAGAGCAATGAAAAGGCCGTGGGAGACACACCTCAACACCTCCAGACAAGGGTGACAAGATTAAGGAAACTCCCTTAGCCTCATTTGCATCAGAGATGGGACAGGGAGGCATCTCCATTAGCATACAGAACGGAGAACAGAGATTCCAAGGCAAGAACCGCACGGAACTCTGGGACCAGAAAAGCAGGGAAGTCCTGCATGATGGGGGATCTCTGCTCCAGACGTTAATGAACCCACACACCCAGCTCAGTAGTTATCAGACCAATTCTAGTAATAAATCCTTTATTGGTATCCAAAATACTGAAGCTGCCTAATTGCATTGTGAGCTCCCTGGAAGGAACATCGCCCACAGCCAGGAATGAGCAGTTCCTATTGTCTAGCCTGAACAAAACAACTTTGGGATACTCCCTTGAGCCATCAGTTTACCCACAAACAAATCTAGTGTTCTCCCTTGAACCATTATTTTTCCCTACAGAAAACCCTGACCCACGCTCAAGTAAGTGTTCTGATGCCTGGATTCAAAATCTGCATCAGTTCCATTGGGATTTCATCTTCTCCTGACTGATCGTGCTGGGGGCTCTGCCTGTCTCCAGCACTCCGGACCCTCAGCCACCACCACCACCTGGGAACCCCGACCGGTTCAAGCTTCACGGAGTGGTGAGAAACCAACTCTGTCGCTCTCTCTGTTTTTTCTAAACCTGACTTTTGTAGTCAAATTTAAGCTAGATTTAATATTGTAACTGTTTTCTTTGTTTGGCTCCCCTTGTATGGTTATTACCTGGCAATAAATAACTTTTTGGGTTAAGCTAGTTGCTTCCCTCCCCCGCCCTCTCTCTTTTGTGTTTTTGGCGTCCCCATTCGCTCTGCAGCAATGCTCCTCTTACCTAAGCTAAAGATCCCTGTAGCACCCAAAAATCCTGTGGGATTTGCTCATCAAGGGGGTTACTACCAGCACAATTATAATGTGAACATGGGGATAGGGACATGCTGAACCTGTGCCATAGGAGGGTGGCAGCTTGGAAGAGCTGCTCGACCCAGCCTGCGGAGTCCAGGGACATATAAGGGGTCAGCTTCGGGATGCTGATTGACCCGGTCCGCTGAGACGCTCTCTGTTAATGTGGGTGTGTTCATCTGATTCTGGAGCTGGAAGAGCCCAGCCCTGGGGACCCTAGGTCCTGTAGGAGAGCTCCCTTGGGAGGGGACTTGCAGAAGGGAGAAGTAGAGCTCTGAATGAGAACACAAGTGACACAAGCAGTACATTGATAGAATTATAGAAACCCCCACCCCCTGAGAAGAGTAACCCTAAAACATGAGCGTACCCCAAAGTAACGGGCAAATCTGGTAACAGTACCTAGGAGTCCCACTCATGGTCCTAGGTGCTGCACAAACATGGAACAAAAAGACAACCCCTGCCCCAAAGACTCAGCCTTGTTTTCTTCTTAAGTGCACGAAACTCTTGGCCTCTTCCAGCAGTGAGTTCCACGGGTATATAGTGTGCAATTTCACAGGCGGAGCCCTACGGATTGTGTGGAGCAGGGAAGGAGGTAGAAGACTTAGAAGTTGGAAGTGTGGAAGTTGAATAGACCAGCTTTAGGTATTGAGTGAGTGTGATAATGTCACCCCCTAGTGACGGGAACTAGAATAAGAAGCCTACTATGAGCTAATCCAGGGGATTTCTCCTTGGGCTCAAGTGGCAAAGGCCCGTGAAGGAGCCGGGTTTGAGTCCCAGCTCTGGGGGCGATTACTCTACTACCCATGTCTGCTCTCTGCAGCTCCTGGATTCCTTCCACCCTGCACTGCAGAGGGGAGAAAGATCAGAGCCATGAGATGATGCTTCCTGTAAACAAACAAATGGAGGCAGTGCCTGCCACCGTAATCCCCACGCAGAGAAGGTGCTGTGCCGCCACGCGCCGGGATAATTAGCAGCCTGCTTGCCAAGTCACACTTCAATACATGCCACAGAGCTTTTCATCAGGAGCCGGCAAGCACAATCCGCTGACAATTAATTAGCTATAATTAGCAGGATTCACCTCATTCTGACAAACTGGGCAAATATTTTCCCAGGGAGCTCTGCACGGCGTCCTGCCCTGGCGCACGGCCGGGCCTCCCCGTCCCGCTGTCAGCGAAAGGAGAGAAACTGAAACGCTAATAGATGGCCCCATTTCTCCTCCCCGCCAGATGCCTTCTTGGCCTCTTTGCAGCCCTGCCTCTCAGCCAGGCATGTCCCAGCGAGATCTAGGGACTGACTCGGGATAAAGCCCTTGAGAGACGGTGCATATGAAGGGAATGATGTAAAAGACATACTCCAGGCACTAGCTTTCTTTCTATGGGCCAGGTGTGTGGAGGGACAAGGATGGGTGCATTGCTAGGGGGCTGGGGGGAGGTGCATGCATCTGGAGGTGGAGGCGGGGGTGTGGAGGGACTAGGGGGGGTGTATTTCTATAGGACAGGTGTATGTAGGTGGGAGCTGCTGCACGGGTGTTGGGGACAAGTATGTTTGGCTGAGGGTGGGAGCATTTCTCTAGGACTGGGGCAGGTATGTGGGGCTGGTTCATGTATATGGGGGTTGGGAGCAAGCGTATAGGGCTGACAGTGGCTAGGGCATGTCTAATGGGGTTGGGACAGGTGCCCATAGGGGTGAGTTGTGTGCACTGTTATATGGACAGGGCAGAGGCATGCAGGGGAATCTTTCTGTCGCTGGCCCTACAGGGCCCCAGCAAACTTCACTACTGATTATTTCTCCCACTTTTAGCTCAAATTTGGATTTGGAAAGTAGCGGGGGGGAAAACCACAAGAAAGGGGCTGCTTCTCCTTTGAAGGCCGCTTCTGCCACAGCCGCTTTGTCTGGCTCAGGCAGCGGAGTGAGGCCCCGGCTGCTTTCCTGGCGCGCACACAAAAGTGCTCTGTGTCGCAGCTCCCTGATTAATCAGATTAGCACAGCAGGCAGGTCAGCGCCCACAGGCGCACGCTCAGCAGCTAATACACCACCAGCAGAATCCACAGGGGGCCGGATTCATTATTCAGATTTTAACAAATTCAGACACGTCTCTTTAAAGGTCTAACAAGTTGTTTCTTTCCCACCAGGGACATTCTCCTCCCTTTTCCCTTGTATTCATTTTTCATTTTCACCAGCTCACCTTCTTTTTTAACCCCGGTGGCATTTATATAAGAAGAGGGTTTTGACCCTGTCTCCCTGGGATTCCCCTCCTAGCCCGCCCGCCCAGCTCCACCCCAGAGGTGGCTGCATTTCTGCAGGGCTAGGTGAATAGTTTGTGACGCGCTTTGGGTGAAAAGCCCTGCACGAGTAAATTAAACTAATGGAGATATCCTATCTCCTAGAACTGGAAGGGACCTTGAAAGATCATTGAGTCCAGCCCCCTGCCTTCACTAGCAGGACCAAGTACTGATTTTGCCCCAGATCTCTAAGTGGCCCCTTCAAGGATTGAACTCACAACTCTGGGTTTAGCAGGCCAATGCTCAAACCACTGAGCTATCCCTCATCCCCTTCTGCCTCAGGGTCTCCTACCACTTTGCAAATACGCAGTAAGGGATCCCTGGCGGTTCTCTCTGAGATAGGGGAAGCAGATTTGCACAGACAGGGGGCTGGTGCAGCAGGGTATCTGGGCATGAAGGTACAGGGCCAGGTGGGTAGTGGGGCTAGTGAACTGTGAGGTATGGGGCATAGTGCAGGGCAGATAAGTTAGGGGCAGTGAACAGAAGTGGCTGGGGGGGCAGTTAGGGGCAGAGTGCAGGGCCAGAGGGATGAGGGGCAGTGGCGTTGCCAGGCATTAAGGGGAGGGACAGAGTATAAGGGCTGTGGCCTAGAGCTTGTTTGAGGGAGTGACTTCTCCCTCAGCCTCTCTAAGTTCACCCTTCCCTCAGGGCAGGGCATAGAGGGCTCTCCCCTGGGATCCCCCAGCTAATCTCAAACCCAAAGTACAAATTTAACCCCACTTCTGCCCTCCTCGGGTTTGACCCTTCATCTGAACGCCTCCCTGATCCTCCAGGCTTCCCCACGAGAGCTTGCTCCTCCCCACTGGCTGCTCCATGTCTCTCCCACTCCTGGCCTCATGGCCAACCCTCCGCACTCAGGAGAGGATCCCAGAATCAACCCTCCCCCAGGGCTTCCTTCTTGGCCTTGCCAGTCTCTCTACTGCTGACTGCAGAATCAGCTTCAGCTTCAATTAGGCCTGGCCCACCTTCCAAGTGGGTTAACTGGTCTCCCGGGCCCAAATTAGCTCTTTCACCACCTGTGTGAGGTAGACCCCTCGTTGCAGTCCCTGTGTAGCACACCTCTCCTGAGATTCCCAAAGGTGGGTACACGTTCTCATCCTAGCTTGTTGGGTGACCTTAGACAAGTCACGTCCACTGGCCGTGCCTCAGTTTCCCCATCTGTACAGTGGGGATAACGATACTGACCTTTTCATAAAGGCACGTTGCATTCTAGTGATGAAAAATGCCCCAGAAGAGCAAGGGATTAGTTCACAGATGGGGAAACTGAGACATATTGCCCAAGGGATGCAACCCCATGCTCCTGGTGTCCCTAGCCTCTGTTTGGCAGAAGCTGGGAATGGGCGACAGGGGATGGATCACTTCATGATTCCCTGTTCTGTTCATTCCCTCTGGGGCACCTGGCATTGGCCACTGTCGGATGACAGGATACTGGGCTAGATGGAACCTTTGGTTTGACCCAGTATGGGCGATCTTATGTAAGACCACCCAGCGAATCAGGAGCAGTCAGGGATGGACCAGAACATTGGGCAGGCTCTGCAGGAAAGGTTAGCACACTTCAGCCCATGACAACCAGCACTGACTGGCGTCTAGGATTGACTAGGACACTGACAAGCAAGCCCAGGGGTGGTCCCTCCAGGGTCAGACGAGAGGCACATGGGTGAGAACCAGTGCATGGGGAAGTTAGCGCCAATCCTTCCCACGATGCCCTGGGCCTGTGCATAGACGACATCAGTCTGCCGAGTTTCCAGCAGCAACATCATTCGCACCCACAAGCAGTTAGGAAAGAGGGAAGAGCCGAGGACCCCAGTCTGAGCCTCTCCCGCACAGCTCCAGCTTCCAGGAGCCAGACTTTCAGGAGAGCTCAGCCCGCAGCGTGCCTCTGGCCTGCTGAGAACCAGAAAAGCTGCAGGTTTAGGTCAGTGCCCCAGTGTGAACTGAGCCCTTCTGAAAAGCCAGCCCGGATCCCGGGGGCTGAGCACTTGGGAAGCTGGCCCTGAGCTCTTTGGAAAATCTGGCTTAACGCGCAGGGCCGCAGCTCCGCACGGGACTGGAAAGTTCTGCAGCGAGAGGACCAGGCCATGAAGGCTGACTCGGAGCAGCGCCTAATCCGGGCCCTGCCTTCATCCCAGAATCTCACATGCACTCGCTGAAGCTCATCAGCATCACCCCGAGAAAGGGCAGGCAGCCTTTGCTGGAGGCCAGCAGCGGGGAGAGGCCTTGTGAGCACCAAGCAGGTTCAAAGGGAGATACTGTAGATCTTCATCTATTTTAATAAGTCCCGACCAACGTCTGAGTCAGTCTTACGTTGGGAAGGGGCCTTCCAGATGACATCAAAAGCCCTGTTTGAACGGCACAGGGTGGCAGGGGCAGAAAGAGGAGGGAGGACGAGAGGAGAGGGAAGAAAGCGAGAGATGAAGAAGCAGATACCATGGCGAGCGACGGCTATTTTGAAACTAGACTTACCACAGTTTTACAAGCATCCGGGGCAAGAGCGAGCGACCTGAGATACAGAGGATGAGAAGGAGCTAAGTGCAGACTGATTCTCCCTCTCTCTGGCCATCAAAGGAGCCTTTCAGAATCAAACGCCAGCGCCTGACACTCGGCTCCATGTTTGATCCTGCGCCCAGCACTCCTCTCCAGTGCTGGGGTGCGGAGTTCACGCCACGAGGGACTTGGAACTCGCTGACGCAAGACGAGGGCGTGTGGCAAGCACCTAGCTTGCAGCTGGGAGGTTGGCGAAGTTGCAGGCTCTTTCCTCTCGGATCACCCTGCTGGGATGCTCTCCTCTCTAGAGATCAGGGGCAGGCCAAGGACAGACCTGCAGATCCAACGGTTGCCCAGAAATCTGGCAGCTCCCCCGCTGCGGCAGTCACCCTCCGCCTGCAACTCCCATCCTGACTCTGGGCCTTACCCAACCACTGACCAAGAGGCTGGGGAGAATTTAATCAGGGAATTCCATTTCCCATCACCAGGGCAGAGGAGAGAGAACCAGGGTCTATTGTGGGTTGGCACCAAACTTCAACATGGCATTTCCCTGGTGCCAGCTGCAGGTTCGTGTCATGAGGCATTGCTGGAAGGAACCGGGTCTTCACTGCACCTGTATAGGGCCATGGACAGCTATGGCACCCAATCAACAATAAGGATAATTAACTTGCCCAGCTGTTCATCACCACTACCTGCTGCAGTGCCACTCAGACGGCACCACAAAATGCCATGTGCAGACTGGAGGCAGGTCAGCAGTGGGTAATTCCCAGGAAACTGAAGTATTTAAAGGGGTCTTGGCATGCTTGTTTTTATGCTCAAGTTAACCAAAAAGGCACTGAGCTGCCACCTGCAGGAATGTCATTTGCCCACGTGCTGCTGGTGCCATGGCCAGCAAGGAAAGCCCAGGAGTCTATCTAACAATGTGGACCTGATCGTTTATGCCACAATCAGATGAGGAGGCGACTCCCTGGGGCTGGGGAGACTCACCAAAAGCTCTGAAGCAAACTAAGGCGTCCAGGGCTAGGTCCTCTCCTGGCTCAGTAACTGGTTAATAGATAAGAGACAAAGGGTGGGACCAAACGGTCGGTTTTCAGAATGGAGAGAGGTAAATACCAGGGACCCCCAAGGATATGTACTGGGACCTGTGCTGTTCAACGTATTAACTGATGATCTAGAAAAGGGGGCGAACGGTGAGGTGGCAAAATTTGCAGATGATCTTAAGTTACTCAAGATAGTTACGTCCAAAGATGACCCGGAAGAGTTACAAAGGGATCTCACTAAACTGGGTGACTGGGCAACAAAATGGCAGATGAAATTCATTGTGGATCAGTGCAAAGTAATGCACATTGAAAAAAATAACAATCCCAACTATACATACAAAATGATGGGGTCTAAATTAGCTCAAGAAAGATCTCGGAGTCATTGTGGATAGTTCTCTGAAAAAAATCCGCTCAGTGTGCAGCGGCAATCAAAAAAGCTAATAGAATGTTAGGAACCATTAGGAAAGGGATAGATAATAAGACAGAAAATATCATACTGCCTCTATATAAATGAATGGCATGCCCACAGCTTGAATACTGCGTGCAGATCTGGTTGCCCCATCTCAAAAAGGATGTATTAAAATTTGAATAGGTGCAGAAAATGGCAATGAAAATGATGAGGGGTATGGAACAGCTTCCATTGAAGGAGATATTAAACAGACTGGAACTGTTCAGTTTAGAAAAGAGACGACTAAGGGAGAAGTGGGGACATGACAGAGGTCTATAAAATCATGAATGATGTGGAGACAGTGAATAGGAAAATGTCATTTACCCTTTACATAACATAAGAACTTGGGGTTCCCCCAGTTAAATTAATAGGCAGCAGGTTTAATACAAAAGGAAATACTGCTTCACACAATGCACAGTCAACCTGTGGAACTCATTGCCAGGGGATATTGTGAAGGCCAAAAGTATAATTGGATTCGAAAAAGAATGAGATAAGTTGGAGGATAGGTCCATCAATGGCTATTAGCCAAGATGGTCAGGGACACAACTGCATACTCCGGGTGTCTCTAAACCTCCAACTGCCAGAAGCTGGGACTGGATGACAGGGGATGGATCACACAAAATTGCCCTGTCTTGTTCATTCTCTGTGAAGAATCTGGCACAGGCCACTGGCAGAAGACAGGATACTGGGCTAGATGGACCATTGACCTGACCCAGTTAGGGCTGTTCTTATGAATGTGCCGGGATCAGATCGACAGGGGTTCCCTGGGTCTGGGGGCCAGGCAGGTAATAGGGTCTGTACTGGTGTAGATGGCTCCCTCCATCTGCTCTTTACCAGGGAATCAGGAGAAGGGAACTGGCTTGCTATGCTTTGTCCAAGCAGATTTTCCCTCAGTGTCTAGGGGCCCAGGATGTGCCCCAGCCCAGCACTGCCCAGTTCTACGCTACACTGCCCAGTCTGTCCCTGGTCTCAGTGGGCCCTTGCTCATCACTGCTCAGAGACAACACTCTCCCAGCCCTCCTGCATCACACGACACCCCTCCCTGCCCATCCCCAGCTATCCCAGGGCAGAGCGAGAACGGTGCCCCCAGGAAGGCGACAGCCACCACCACTGCATCATACACAAGCAGTCGCCGCCCCGCTCATGGGGGCAGCCTGAGAGTTGCAGAGTGCGGGCTAACGGGCGCAGTGACAGATCCAGCTGTTTCCGATACAAAAAGGCCACATGCACCGAGAGGCGAATACGTCCAGCCCAGGCTGCGGAACCTGTAGCGAGCGAAGGAACATTTCTCACCCGTCGGCTCCGAGCCAGCCCCTCTGGAGATGAAAACACTTTGCCTTTTATGAAGGCTTGATCTAATTTTGTTTAAAAAAAAAAAAATCACCAAGGAAGATTTCATACTCGAATAAACCTCTTGCTCACACTGGATTAATTCGCCGAGCCCGGGACTCTCAATTGCCTTGGAACCAGATAATGGGAGAGAGCAAATTCAGAGATAAAGCCGAGCACGGCCCCAGAGAAGCACTCTCCCTTGACTTAGGCGCTAATTTGAATAATACAGACTATGCTAAGGCAGGCAGGATTTCAGAGAGCAGATAAGGCTGAATTATTTGCGGGACAGAGCTTGCTTCACGTTAATCTGGCTCCAGTTTTGTAGGGAAAAGTGCTTAGCTCAAATCTCCTCTTATCTCTGAAAGGGCCTGTACCAAACAAGAAATTCCTTGCAATAAACATTGCCCCCACTGCATGCGCCCTGGTTTGTTATCATAGGATTGCTTACAAGGCCTGGGCTGTGCATCCCGGTTTGTTATTAGATCATAAGGTCACTAGGGAGCACTGGGCTTTGCAAACAGGTTATTTATTGTAAGGTTACTTATGAGTGGTGGGCTGCAGACCCTGCAGTTTCTGCTGATTCATGGGTGGCACACACTTTGTTATTGTAGGGTTGCTTGTGTTGGGATGCACGCGGCTGCTTTACAATTCCCATTGATTGCCTGGCTGCACACACTGGTTTGTTATTATAGGGTCACTCAAGGCAGTCTGGAGCGTTTGGTGTTTATTTTATAAATGAAAAAATCACTATTGAGGATTTGGGGGCGGGAAGCTATTTAAAAAATGTGGCTTTTGCAATCAGAGCTAAGGACACAGGTGGTAACATTCCCAGCCTGCCCAGTCAAATGGTCTCCTTTTCAGGTACTGAACGCAGAGGTGCTGGAACTGGGGGCAGGGGGGCTGCCTCACTCCCTAGCTTGAAGTGGTTTCCATCATATCCAGGGTTTACAGTTAGGTTCGATGGCTCTCAGCACCCCCACCGTTCCAGCCCCCCTGCCTGAACGCAAACTGAATTACACACAAAAACCAATGTTAAGAGAATATTAAAGGTGCAAAATCAAGCAGGCAGAAGGTAGGAATGCTGGAATTAAGATTGTCTGTGTCATAGGCACCGACTCTATGGGTGCTCTGGGGCTGGAGCACCCACGGGGAAAAAAAAAGTGAATGCTCATCACCCACTGGCAGCCCTGCGGATCAGCTCCTCCGCCCCGCCCAGCACCTCCCACCCGCTGGCGGCTCCGCCAGTCAGCGCCTCCCCCTCCCTCCCAGTGCCTCCCACCCACAGCGATCAGCTGTTCAGCGGCATGCAGGAGGTGCTAGAGAGGGAAGGGGAAGAGCGAGGGCAGGGCATGCTCAGGGGAGGGGATGGACCAGGGATGGGAAGAGGCAGGGTGGGGCCTTGGGGGGGAAGGGGTGGAGTGGGGGCAGGGCCTGAGGCAGAGCGGGGGGGTCAAAGTGGCGGGGGGAAGTGGACTGTCGGCACATATGGCCTGTGCCACCTTAACTTGGCCTCTCTGTGCGTACGCGTGATGAGACAGTCTTTCATTCCATCCCCATCTCTCCCTCAGCCTTCATAGCCCAGTCCTCTCCAGCCTCCACACCTTCAATCTCCATCTGATCTCAATCCTTCCCTGCCTCCGTTGGCTCCCAGCGCTCTCCCCAACCCATTCCCCCAGTGGCTACCAATCCCAGTCTCCTGCATCCCTAGCTCCTCCTTTGATCTCAGCCTCTCCCCGACACACACTTCAGTCCCCCCAACGTCTAGTACACCTCCCCCCATCCCAGTCTCTTGCCAAGCCAGTCCCAGTCTCCCCCCACACATTCCTTTACTCCTCTCCTTGGATCGCGGGATCCAAGCAGCCACTTGCTATCTAGCGGGCGCCATCCACTTCCTTTGGGTGTCGTGAGTGCTTTGAGTGGCTCAGGGCCGCCTGGCTCCGACCATCCATCTGGCTCAGGCAGAGGGCCGCGCTCGCTGCTCGTCACGTGGCTCAATCATTGCAGAAGACGACATTCCCTGCCAGGCACAGTCAGGCCCAGGGCTCATTAGCTGACGAGAGCGAAAGGTCAAACTCAAAGGGAGAATCTCTCTTAATTCTGGGGACGTTCTTAGTGGAAGTGGGACTGCCGGGTCCAAGGACACGGTCTCTTTCCAGATCAGCCTCTGCTTTCTCTCCCCTCACCCCTCCGTCTTTTGCTCTCGCTCGCCCGTCTGCCTGGCAGAATAATCAGCCTCTCTTGTTCGCTCTGGGATGAGTGGGCCGAGCCAATTATAAAAGACCAAATTAAAAATAAATAAATTGCAGGAGGCTTGTCAGGGGAAGGCAAAAAACAAACAAACAACCCAATTCTTCCCTTCACGGCCAAGGAGCCAAATCTCCATCACTCGGAAAACTGCCTTTGAAACTCCAGCTCTGGCGCTTCCTCGGCGGGTTCGATCGGCGCCACGTCACCCCCAAAAGCGACATTTTTAACCTTCGCTTGCGCCCCTTTTCTACCAAAGCTGAGGAGCTTCAGATCTGGCCAATTATAGAGGGGAAAAAGGAGCCTCTGAAATTCAGTTGTGAATTGCAAGACAATACAAGCCCCCCTTGTTCAGAGTGTGCGGCTTTGCATTTCTGGGTCAGCCCCTGTGGAAAGAGAGAGGCTGTACTTTGCATTTACTGCTCCCGAAGCACTGTACAAAGCTGGGAATGAGTGAAATTAGCCCTTGTTGTATCCTGGCTCATTTTCCCCAGCTGATCAGGCTTTCATATATGAAGAGATACCTATCTCCTAGAACTGGAAGGGACCCTGAAAGGTCATCGAGTCCAGCCCCCTGCCTTCACTAGCAGGACCAAGTACTGATTTTGCCCCAGATCCCTAAGTGGCCCCCTCAAGGATTGAACTCACAACCCTGGGTTTAGTAGGCCAATGCTCAAACCACTGAGCTATCCGCCGGAGCAGCATTGGAACAGCATTACCCAACATGCCCTGCATTCTGGTGCTGGCTTGGTCTCCACCTGTCACCCAAAGCCAGTTCTAATCACCAGCGGCTGCCCCTGGAGGAGGATGTGTCGTTCCCGTGAGCTGGTCCCAAGACGCCGTGATGGGGTTGGCTCTCCAGCTGCCTGCCCGCAGGCATCCTCAAAGAGCCTGAGGAAAGCCCAAAGGGAAGCTGTGCTTAACCAGCTGCCGCAGGCCGTGCCCAGCGCTCCCGGAGGAAGGCAGAGCTGCGCTCGCAGCATAGCTAGATGTTTGTGCCACCGACACAACGGGCCTTTCCGGGCTACCCAGCCGCTGCTGTGTCTGCTCTGACACTGCTCTCCTCCTGGGCAAGGCTGTTCGCAGCCCGGTCCCCCAATGCCAACACAATCTCCCCTGTCCCCCTCGCCCCTCCGCCCGTTCTGCCCAGCTCGCTGTACATCCCTCCCCATCGCCCCCAACTCCTTCCTGCACACTCTGCCATATCCACCACCTCTCTCCCTCCGAGCCCCCTCACTCCCTCTCCCAGCTCTGCCATGTCAGGCCAACGACCTGCATGCTCCCTTTTCGGCCTGGGCCCCACCCGCCACCCATTCTGGCCTCCTCTCAGCCCTCACCTCGCCCCCCAGTCCCTCTGTCTTTTCACTTTGGCGATCAGGCCACCCCGCCACGCTGAAAGCATCTCAAAACTCCCCACTTGCAGCCAGCTCCCACCCGCCTCCAGCAGCCCTCACTGCCTGCTGCCAACCCTTCACTGCACGGCTTGTCTCCTGCCCCCCCCCCAGAGAGCCCTTGCCTTGCACCAAACCCCCGGCGCAGACTTTGACGGCTGACACGTTTCCCCAGGAGGGGAAGGTCCCTGGGGAATCCCACGGTTCTGTGCCCACTTGGAGCGAATTCTAAGCATGGCCCCTCCATTAAGCCGCACGCAGCAGAGCTGAGAATCACCCAGATACTCAGTCAAAGCACTGGAGCCATATTGCGAGGTCTGCTAGGTGAGGTCAGCCATGGGCAGGTTACGGCGCTGACCTCACAAGCTACCTCACTTCACCAGCTCTCACGCATTAGCTCTCCCGCTGTAAAAAACCTCCTGGGGTCAGTGCAGACAAAGGCAGGATCTATCACGGAGAGATGCTGGGACCAGATCCTCTGTTGGTGTAAACTGGTGTAGGTCCACAGCGCTCCGCCGATTTACACCAGCTGGCCCCAGATAGATAAAACAGAGACATCCCTTTTGACACCCTCCAATTCCGAGCACAGCTCACTGCAGGAGCAAAATTTGCGACCGGGATGAGCATCGTTTGGATGCTGCACGCCCGACTGGTGGAGGCCCTACAGATATCCATGCGACCGACACTGCACCCACAAAATTACAGTTGCAAAGAGAGAGACTCAGCTGAGGCCAGGCTGAAAAAACAAGCAGGTATGGAGGTTTCTGTCCACACTGCAGCTGTGACCAGGGAAGCAACATATTTAACCAGGATGGGGAACATCCCCCCACACCCCGGTGTAACTTGATTACAGCCAAGGGAGTCACAGCAGGGGTGAATCCGGCCCTCTAGGGTTTCTCTGCCTGATGTGGACAGGAGTCTACTCCGAGGTGCTGGATGGTTTCCGTCGTGTAGCAGGTTTACAGTTTGGTTCAGTGGCTCTCAGTGCCCCTGACTCTATGAACCCTGGTCTAAGCCTGTGCCCCAGACAGGTAAAGGAGGGGAGGCGCCAGGTTGAATTCAGCTGTGCTGGGAGCAGGTAGATAAGAGAGCCTGGTTCTGAGTGGGAGACGTGGGTGCTCGGCCCGGGTCCAGATGAGGCCCAGAATTTGCAAAGCTTTGCAGGGACGGGGTTGGAATTTTTACTTGTGAAGGAAGAATTGAGAAGCGGCAGGTTTTCCCCAAGCTCGGCTCGGCTGGCAGATGACCAGCCCGCCCACTCGTCTCACAGAAAGCCGGTAAGAAGGGAGCACATAAGAGGAGCCCGCTACAGCTGCGCCCAAGCGCAAAGGAGGCAGCTTCAAGCCCTGGACTGGGATTAGCTCTTTTTTGCAGCCCCCCCATCCTATGGAGGAGGGCTGAGCTTGTGGGTCAGGTGCCAGGCTGGGACTCTGCCATAGACTCTTTAGGCAACTCGGTCTCCTGCACATGGAAATACTCTGACCTCTGTTCTACAGGCAGTGAAACTAAGGGACTTGGCTAAGGTCACACAAGGAACCTGGAGCAGAGGAGGGACCTGAACCCAGGTCTACCAAAGACCAGGCTAGCTCACTCACCACTAGGCCATGCTTCCCGAGCCTAACTCAGCTCTCACTGGCACAGAACATATATTAGTGAGAGGAGGAGCCTTCTCCCTCTCACTACATCAGACCGTCAAACTGTGGGCTTCCGTAGCAGCCATAAGAAGAGCTCTGTGGCGCTCGAAAGCTCGTCTCTCTTACCCACTGAAGCTGGTCCAATAAAAGACTATCTCCCCCACCTTGCCTCACTAATATCCTGGGACCAATAGGCAGGGCCAGCTCCAGGCACCAGCCAACCAAGCACGTGCTTGGGACGGCACCTTGTAAGGGGCGGCCAATCTTGGGGTGGCGGGGGGCGCTCTGGTTTTGTTGGGGTTTTTTTTTGGTTCGGCGGGGCGGCGCTCGAGGTTTTTTGTTTTGTTTGGTTTGGTTTCAGCCGGGCGGCACTCGGGGGGCTGGGTTGTTTTTGTTTCAGTGGCGTGGCGTGGTGCGGCGCTGGGGGGGGTGTTTCGGCAGCGCAGCACAGCGCTCGGGGGGGGCGCAGCACTCGGGGGGGTGTTTCGGCGGTGTGGCGCTGCGCTCGGGGGGGGGGGGTTGGCGGCGCTGCGCTCGGGGGGGTGTTACGGCGGGGCGGCGCTCTTTTTTTTTTGCTAGGGGCGGCAAAAAAGTTAGAGCCTGCCCTGCCAACAGGGCTACAACAACACTGCATGCGGCTTCCTCTTTGATCATTAGTTCCTCATTCACTTTAGACTGTGTTTAAGACGCCGTTGTTTGATTTACTCTCCTTCGGAAGGGCTTGTAGCCATCAGCATCGCTTTCATATTACACCAGGTTGCCCCGTAAAGAACTCCCCCGCTTCCTTGTTTTGCTTTCGGAGCCGGTTAGACTGCTGATTATGCTCTCCCTTCATCTCCAGCCAGGGCTGTCCCAGCTCTCCACATCCTCCCCATCGATCTGGGGCGGGTTTGCTTTTCCTTCGCCTTGTTTGATGCCCAGGTCTGTTTTTTGAGTGTGTGATTTGGAAAGGCTGAGAGATTGGTTTGTTTTTTGGTTTGTTTTTTTCCCTTGCTCCCCGCGGCACCTCCTGCTGGCCCCTGACGTGCTATAGAGAACAAAAGGCGCTTTTCTAGTGTTTTCCTGCTTTGATACAGCCACCTTTTACCCAAATCAGTCCAGGCAATGGCTGTAATTATCTGCCTGCCTCCGAGAGCTCCCTTGGCTGCTTGCAATGCTCAGACTCCTGCTTTGTTTCCATCAACTTGTCACTTTGAAAAGCAAAAAGAGAAGGGCTCCCCCCCCCCCCCAATCCATTATTGAGGAGCTGGAGAACAATCTACGCTATTCTTTCCACTCCTCTAAACAAATTCATCAAGGCAGCCTCCATACCCCCTTTGTTCCTCCTGCTCTAAATTGCTACCGAAGTCCCTGGCTAACCCACTTCATTTGTAATTCTTCTGCCGGGATCACACAGCACTCCGGTCGGCTTCTTACAAGAGGATGCTGTAGGGGTGGAAGGTACATGCAGTCTCATTATTTATAAGCACAAGAGGCCTTCAAGCACCTGCGGGGAGGGGGGTCCTTAATTCCACCGAGGCTCCATTTAAAGCTTCTTAGAACCATAGGGTTCGAAGGGACCGCGAGGGTCAGTTAGTCTACATCTTCCCTAGATGCAAAGGCCACAAGGGACCATCCTGATCATCTAGGGCTCCAGTCTAAGCCGGGCCAGAGAATCTCTCCATTAAGCCCATAACCACTGTCCGAGCTACAGCACATCTTTTAAAAGCAATGACGTCAGTGCCAGGTCCCATTTGTGCTGGGCCCATGGGGGAAAGAGGGGAGTCACCCTACTCGTGAAACGGGAAGGAGAGGGAGGAAAATGGACACAATCATCCACTAGGTCTTTTCCGTCTCTTTGAGAGGAAGGATGGTTTTGCCGGGTCAAGCACTGAACCAGGACGCAGAGAGGATCTACCACAGCCTCCCTGCACGACCGGGGCCAAGTCATTCAGTTTCTTCAGGCTTCACCTCCCCCTCTCTTAAATGGGAATAATACTCCTGCCTCTGTCTGTCTGCTCTACTTACATGGCAAGCGGTTAGGGGCAGGGACTTGCTATACATTGGTGCAGGGTGGAGCACCGGAGGTGTAGAATGCAATTCCTGTGCGGCTTGCACCACCATTTCTGCTCAGCTGTTTACATACCTATAGAGCTTTTCATCCAGAAGGATGCAAAGGTTTTCCCTCACGCTGATAGACACTGGAATCACTTGAGAGGCCACTGAAATGCAGCCTGAAGTGGAGCTGTTTGCAGGGGAGGGATAGCTCAGTGGTTTGAGCATTGGCCTGTTAAACCCAGGGTTGTGAGTTCAATCCTTGAGGGGACCACTTAGGGATCTGGGGCAAAATCAGTACTTGGTCCTGCTAGTTAAGGCAGGGGGCTGGACTTGATGATCTTTCAGGGTCCTTTCCAGCTCTATGAGATAAGTATAGCTCCATATATTTAAAACTCAGGGCTAAGGTTGAGGGCACACAGCTGAAATGGCAAGGCAGGTCCTGACTCCTGGAAGGATCTGTGCATCCTTGACTCCCACAGGGATGGAGGTTATTCCCCTAATGTCATTAGGAGGATGGGCCTTATGGGATCACAGGGCTGAGATAGTGGGGAAAGGGAGGCAATGTGATATCTGTCCCTCTGGGACACCTGGCATTGGCCACTGTTGGCAGACAGGGTACTGGGCTGGATGGACCTTTGGTCTGACCCAGTCTGGCCATTCTTATGAAGCATGGAAAATCCCCTCCACGCTGGACAGAGATCACATGCAGCCTCTCCCCCCCCCCAGGAGCTCTGAAGTTTCTTCTCACTGACAGCTCAATTATCAGCATTCAATTCCTGTTTGCCCGCAGATCCTGTAATCAACGTCTGCATGTGTATTCTGGCAAAATTAATCATAATTGCTGAAAGCAAGACACATCACACTTGTAACTTTGGTCCTTTAATTAGGATTCTGTAATTGGATACAGCACTCCCTGTAAATCCAATTACTCAGGATTAGAACAGCAGTAGCAGCAGGACAGCAGCTGTCTGGGGATGGGAAGGGGGAGCCGGGCGGGATGCACGGGGGAGCTTCTCAAGGCCAGCAGACGAGTTTGGGTGGCAACATTTGGGATGCAGGTGGGAAAATCCAGGCCCCCTCACACCACATGTAGGCCTGACTCCCCCATTTCCTCTCCTGGGTGAGGCTCAATTGCCTCTGTGCAATCGGGACAGGGGGGAGGGCTTCCGTTGTGGTTTCACTGGGGGGATTTTGGAGGACTAAACGCACCCGTAAATAGGAAACACTCAGGCTAGAACATCCTCTGGGGCTGGCTCCTCCTTACCAACTAGGCCTAGAATTCATCCTGGGCAGAACGCTACTGAAGAGAATGATGGGCCTGAACTTAGCCCTAGATTCAGAGCCGTGCACTTGGTGGGTCTCAGTCCAGCTCCCAAGGGACCGATGCCCAGGTCATCACACAACTGACAAGCCACCAGCTTCAGCAGGGAGGCCAAAGCATTAACGAATATGGACACACACACCCCGCATTGCTCCCAGAGGTCAGCTGGGACATGGGGGGGGAGAGTGTTATACCCTATGAAACAGGGATAAACGGAGGCAAACAGGGATAAACGGAGGCACAAAGAGGTGAAGTAACTTGTCCGTGGTCACACCACACGTCACTGGCAGAGCGGAGAATTGAACCCAAGAATCCTGCCGTCTAACCCGTAGGTGACCTCACACGCAGCCTTAGAAGGGGGTTTGCCAATGCACCAGCTTTTGTAGGGGTGTATCACTCGATTTGTTACCAATCTAATTATGCCAGTATAGCTTATTCTATATTCATCCCCTGGTGGACCAGCTATAACAGTGTGTAGCAGTTGTACCCGTACAAAAGTGAACTACACTAGGGGTTGTACTGCTTTACTCTACCACTGTAGTTACAGCTACACAACTTGTGTGTTTAGACCAGGCCTCGACTAAGAACATAAGAACGGCCAGACTGGGTCAGGCCAAAGGTCCATCCAGCCCAGTGTCCTGTCTGCCGACAGTGGCCAATGCCAGGTGCCCCAGAGGGAGTGAACCTAACAGGTAATGATCGAGTGATCTCTCTCCTGCCGTCCAGCTCCACCCTCTGACCAACAGAGGCTAAGGACACCATTCCTTACCCATCCTGGCTAAGGCTTCTCTACACCGGGAGTTATTCCTGATTAACTTCCTATTTGATGTGCTTATCCAGAATAACAGTGCCTTGTTCCAAATGAACTTAATCCACTGTGGAAACAGATTAAGAGCATCCACACAGGGAGTTAATCGGGTGCAGCTATTCCACTTTAAATTCACACCCTCCTTTAATCCAAATTAGATTCCTTGTGTGGACAAGCCCACACACATCAATGGGATCTGTGCTCCAAATTCCAGTCGCAGCCTGAGCTGCTCATGCAGGGTTTGCCTGTCATTGCCTTTCATTTGATACAGCACATTCACGCTTGAAGCTTCAAAGTACCCTCCCCAGAGTGCTCTGCAATCCAGGCTCCGAGGGGTTTCCCCGAGCCCCTCTCCACCCATCTCAAGCCCGCCGGAGGGCTGCGTAGCCCAGCCCCAGGGCTCCCTTAGGTCTATAAAAACTGAATTACCAAAAAAAAACAAAAAAAACCCTCGCTTTAAAAATAAACCCACCACGAACAATCTTTTTTAATAACCGAAGATAAAAAGTGTAATTGTTTTAAATGAGCGTTCGGTAATTTGGACTACGCTTTATGGTGTTTGGGTCTATAAAGTCCTCTTGCCGAAAGCTCTTGGCAGCCTTATACAAAAGGCTTGTGTGTTGTTGGTCTTTTTTTTTTATTTAAAGTTATGCTGGGAATATGGAACAATTCCAGCCTTAATTTATAGGATCCTGAGGGTTCATTTTTCTCTCTCTAAATTACTTCGGGCTAATCTGAAGAGCGGGGGGAGATCTACACATGCTAATGCCACCTTATGTTAAACGCCGCCTTTCTGTTCCTCAGGGGTTTGATGCTGTGGACCAGGGGCCCAATCCTCGGTCCTGGACCAGGGGCCAAGGTGAAGAGAGGGCGCAGAAATGGGAACTTTCCGAGCATTTTGTCCTGCCTGGCTGAGATTCCCTGGCACTAGAGCTCGTCGGAGGGCAGCATATGGCCACTCATGGTGGCTTTGCCCTGTGGGGAACATCCCCAGCTTCCTTGCAGGCTGGGTTCACCTCCTATAGGATGAAGCAGACCCCCACCCCATTTTGGACCTGAGCAATGCATTGTCTAGCCATTTGGTATCAGCGTAGCCCAGAGACTGCTCTAATCTAGACTCAGAGCCAAAGCCCTCTGAGGTCAAGGAGGGTCCTTCCATTACTTACAAAGGGCTTTGGATCTGGCTTCGTCTCAGGAACCCAAATACAATACATCTTCATGCACAAAAATCATCATCACCGAGACTGCAGAAAAAGATCCCATCCCTCAAGCTCCCCCTCCTATTCTTAAAGATATTTAATTAGGGGAATCTCTCCTTGCATCCCAAAGTCAGAGAGGCATATACTTCCCCTGCCACTGATATGCAGCCACCTCTGGAGTGGAACACTGCTGCTGTTTAACAGCACAGAGCAACACCATGTGACGATTCAGGACAGGAGGAGAAAGAGAAACGCACGTTCCACAGAGAGTACAGGAGGAATTTAGCTCCGCAGCGTGTAACAATTACTCATGCTGAGATTTGGCCAGGTCAACCCCACGTGCACCAAGGGATCTTTAATAGACGCGAGGGCTCAGGAGCTCAGTTTTGGATCTCTGCTGAAAGGCAGCGCCTCCAGCAAGCACAATACCTCCGAGCACCATGGGACAACGCTGACCCAGCGCCGACTCACAGGGCAGAGCGCCACATAAGGGACCACCGGCACCGCTTCCCTTCCTGTCAGGAGGAGGGGGGTCTCCCATCCAAGCACTGAGCAGACCTGAGCTTGGTTTAGACACGAGATCTGATGAGGTCAAAGCCCTAGTGGGATGAGGCTGCGGACCAGGAGGTGGGGGACAGGTAACAAAGGGGCCACTGGGCTGTGGTGAGGCACGTGGGAAGGTTATGGATCTGCCACGGAGAAGGTGAGCAGTGCGGGATGCAGTTCTGTGGCTGGAGAGTTAGCACCCACACTGTGAAACTGGAGTGAAAGCTGCGCCCTATGTCACTGCAGCATTAGGCCCATTGCACGGGGGGGGGGGGGGGGGCAGCCCCCGGGGCTGGGAGCAGCAATTCTAAACAAGGCTACAGTTCCTCACCGACCTTTCATAGACAGTTCATCATTATGACCTATTCCACCCGCCCCCACAAACACCCCCACTTCCAGGTCCCTGGCTCCTTCTCGGCTGTGCTCCACTGCCAATAATGACTCTGACATTTACATTTGAAAGAGAAAGCGAGAAAGAACCTTCTGCTCATTCAAGATTCGCTTTTGCATTTTCATGAGACGTGAATTCCCTTTGCAGTTTTAGACCTGCCTCCCGGTGTTTATACCCCAGAGGGGGAAACTGAGGCATCGAGCCGGGAGGTGATTTGTCCAAGGTCACACAATGAACCAGTGGCAGAGATGAGAACACAGCAAGGTCCCCTGACTCCCTGGGCTGGGAAAATATAAACAGCACTAGAAAAATAACTGGCCGGGAACAATCTTGAACTGGATGAGGGGAGGGCTAGATGGGACCTAATGGGCCAGATCCCATGCTGGTGGAAACCAGAGTTGCTTCGTTAAAGCCAGTGGCACTATGCCAATTTATATCTCTTATTTTACTAGCAATTCCGTGACTCAGACAACATGATCGCAGTGATCCCTTCTGGCCTTGGAATCTATGGCCCAAAGTGCAAAACATTTACCCCTTCGCCTTCTTGCCGTGATGTTTCCAAGCCAGAATGCTCAGAAGAATGGCAGACAGGCCCTGGCCGAGCAGCTAGGAGACACCCACAAGGACAGGATGGAAAGATCAAGGTCCCATCGAGATCAAGAGCCCAGTGGAGGAACTGCCCCACCCCTCCAAACCATCAAGTGATAAGGGGACTCCTTGCATGCACACACAGCCGGAGAGGGGATACAGGAAAGACCCCTGCTGGAGGATCTATTGGCCATGGGGCTCCTCGCCATGTACCCCAATGCCAGTAATCTGCTTGAGGAGTGCAGAGAGGTGACCACAGGCCATTGCCCCACATTAAGCCATCAAACCAGAGCTTATTAATTCTGTGTGTTACGGAAACACCCAGAGGCCTCCGCTGAGATCAGGGCCCCCTTGTGCCAGGTGCTGTACAGATGCCTAGCAGGAGATCATGAAGTGCTGCCGTGTTACTAGATCAGGCAGACAGACGGTAGGATGGGAAGCAGAGGACCAGGGAGGAGGAGTGATTTGCCCAAGGTCACGGCAGGTCAGTGGCAGAGCCAGGAGTGGACGTTCATCCAGGGCAGTGCACTAGACTCTAGACCATACTGCTTGTCTAGCAGTGCTGACCCGTCCGGTGCAACCCCTGCCCCAGCGTTAGCCCCGCACATTGCTTTCCTCTAGCAATGGGCACCTCCCCAGGACCCAGCCTCGCACATTGCTTTCCACTAGCAATGGGCACCTCCCCAGGACCCAGCCTCGCACATTGCTTTCCACTAGCAATGGGCACCTCCCCAGGACCCAGCCTCGCACATTGCTTTCCACTAGCAATGGGCACCTCCCCAGGACCCAGCCTCGCACATTGCTTTCCACTAGCAATGGGCACCTCCCCAGGACCCAGCCTCGCACATTGCTTTCCACTAGCAATGGGCACCTCCCCAGGACCCAGCCTCGCACATTGCTTTCCACTAGCAATGGGCACCTCCCCAGGACACCACCTCAGCCCGGCTCTGCACTCAGACGGCGAGAAAGCAGGTCCATTTAAGCCTAACCCCTGATTTTGAGAGATGAGCCCCATTCAATGATCCAGAGAAAGCAAAACCCACGAGACACCTGCCGAGGTGCCCCAGGGACGGAATTCCTTCCAGGCCTGAAATTCACATACAGCTCACCATGGGCTGAGCATCTAATCCCATCCAGGCTGCTATCTGAGCTGCGGCAGGGTCGGTTTGCTCAAGCCGGGTCCCAGGCCGCGCCCCAGGAGCTAACCCAGCAGAGCGGGACTGGGAGGGGGCCCATAGGCTAAGACAAGACTGGGGAGAGCTAATAGGGGCTCTCAGCAACTTGGCTGGGGGTAGTCACGGCCCAGCAGGTGTCTGGGCAGGATGATTTAACGCCTGCTCACACGCCTCCCCAGCGCTCCTGTCAGATGCTACACTAATAGGCTGCACGTGCTATTGATTTAATGGCACCTATTAGCTCCAGGAATTGATCTGATGTTTCCATTAGGCTAAACAAATTTTTCACATGCGGGTTCGTTCCAGATTAGCTCACTGGAGGGGCGGGTAGCCAGCGATCACGTCCCTTTGCACAAGGTGATTCATCAGCACCTGCACGAGGGCACCGTTCCCAGAGAGAAGGAAGCGCTGCGTAGACAGATGAGTCTGGACGCGCACCCAGTTCTGGGGCTGGCTAGCGCGCACCCTTGTGGCGGGGCAGGGCATGGCCACTCGGCATCCGTTCCTTCTCGGGATTCAGCCCTCAGCCTGGCGATTTAGAGCCTCCCCCCTTCTGGGGTGACAAAAAGTCCAAACGAAAACTTAGCGTCTTAGTGACCCTGTACCAGGCCTTCAGCCCTCACCCCTTCGCACCTGAAGCAGACACCAGCCCTTCTGCCCTCCCCTCCAGCCCTCAGCCCCAAGCCCAGGCCCTTGTGATAAGCAGCGAGGGTCTGTTTCTTACAACCCCTTGCTGATTCCTACCTGGGCCTGCGGGCAGGTGTCTATCACGGAGCTGCGCTCACCCATCCTCCCTCCCTGGAGCTTCAGCTTTTCCCAGGTTGTTGCTACCTTTGTCCTTTCGCCGGCTACCCTCTCCTTCCAGGGCCTACACATACCCTACGGCTGCTGTCCTCCCCTAGGGCCCCTGCAGTCCTGCCTTGATAGAAACCACCCCGCCCAGTTCCCCACACCTGGGTCTAATCCTCAATCACCAGTCTCCCCTCCAGGTGCCACAGAATGGGCTGATTGGGCTCGCTGGCTCCCCTTTAACCCCGTCACTGCCGGGGTGGAGCTTATACACCCCATGCGCCTGCGAGCGTGTTGGGGTGGGGAAGGAAGTTGCCCCTCTAAGGGATCCCAGCATCTCAGTCACGCCCCCGGCATTTCTTTCTCCCCATGGAGCAAGTCGATGGGCTTGGAAGCGAAGCCTGCAATGCGTCCAACCTCGCTCTGCACACGGACGTGGAACGACGCCCCTGAGCCCAGTGCAAAATGCCTGCCTGCACCAGATCCCAGTGGAGCAGGGCCTGCTGTTCCTCACCATTTCCCCTGCACGGCCGGCAGCACCCCACTCCTGTGGCAGAGCCTGCTGCATATTGCTTCCGTCCGCCCCGCCTGCAGGGTGGAACTTCCCCTTTGCACCACGCACCCCCTCTTTTGGAAGTGGTGCACAGCCCTTAAGCTGGCCCACGGCTCAGGGGGGTATTGCCCCCACAGGGCGGGGCTGGAGAGAGGCCCCCTAGGTAAGATCTCCTGACATAACGCTTCATTTCTGAGCACTGCCTCCACCCCAGCTCCTCTGACTCTTCAGGGGCAATTTAAGTTGATGGCCCGGAGCCGTCTCTTCTGTTATTTATCACTAGGGCCCTACCAAATTCACGGCCATGAAAAACGCATCGCGGACCGTGAAATCTGGCCTCCCCCAGTGAAATCTGGTCTTTTGTGTGCTTTTACTCTATACCATACAGATTTCATGGGGGAGACCAGGGTTTCTCAAATTGGGGGTCCTGACCCAAAAGGGAATTGCAGGAGGGTCACAAGGTTATTTTAGGGGGGTCCCGGTATTGCCATCCTTACTTCTGTGCTGCCTTCAGAACTGGGCAGCTGGAGAGCGGCGGCTGTTGGCCGGGCACCCAGCTCTGAAGGCGACGCCCCACCAGCGGCAGTGCAGAAGTAAGGGTGGCAGCAGCTGGAGAGAGGCCCCCTAGGTAAGATCTCCTGACATAACGCTTCATTTCTGAGCACTGCCTCCAGCCCAGCTCCTCTGACTCTTCAGGGGCAATTTAAGTTGATGGCCCGGAGCCGTCTCTTCTGTTATTTATCACTAGGGCCCTACCAAATTCACGGCCATGAAAAACGCATCGCGGACCGTGAAATCTGGCCTCCCCCAGTGAAATCTGGTCTTTTGTGTGCTTTTACCCTATACCATACAGATTTCATGGGGGAGACCAGGGTTTCTCAAATTGGGGGTCCTGACCCAAAAGGGAATTGCAGGAGGGTCACAAGGTTATTTTAGGGGGGTCCCGGTATTGCCATCCTTACTTCTGCGCTGCCTTCAGAACTGGGCAGCTGGAGAGCGGCGGCTGTTGGCCGGGCACCCAGCTCTGAAGGCGACGCCCCACCAGCAGCAGCACAGAAGTAAGGGTAGCAGTACTGTAACCCCCCCTACAATAACTTTGTGACCCCCCCCACAACTCCTTTTTGGGTCAGGACCCCTACAATTACAACACCGTGACACTTCAGATTTAAATAGCTGAAATCATGAAATTTACTATTTTTAAAATCCTATGGCTGTGAAATTTGACCAAACTGGACCGTGAATTTGGTAGGGCCCTATTTATCGCGGAGATTAGCAGGATGCTGCTGTTGGCGAACTCGTCACTCAGAGATTTCCAGCTGGGTTTCCTCACCCCAGAAACTCAGCCCCCCCCTCCGGACGCTGCCCCCCATCAGTCTGCTGCTTCGAGAAAGGAGCCTGGATGGCTGGCTGTTTCCCGAGAAGGCTGCCACAGTGTTAACCATAGGCGCTGACTCTATGAGTGCTCCGGGGCTGTGTGTCCTAAGCCCAGTACTGCTAACAGCCGATGGAGAGTCTCAAGTGGCAGGTGCCATAGCAGAATCTGAGCGCTACGCCATGAAGCACAAGTAACAAAAGGAGCTTCTTATGTGGCAATGGATTTGTTACAACATTAAAGAAAACTCATTCAGTTAAACATCTTCAATATTATGCGGTTTCCTAACGACTGCCTCCCACTCCCACCCTGAATCTAAATGTGGGGCCTAATCGAAGCTAGCAGTGTCCATTTAACAAGTGGATTCATGGCACTTGCGGAAACAGCTCCAGTCATCTGCTCTGTAATAGGCTCCATTTTCTCCACTTAGACCTATGGCTCATTAAAACTCCTTTGCGCAATAGGGTGTTATTTCGTGAATTTCATTTCCATAAGAGTGCTTTTGATCTCTTTCAATGTGGCCTGCACCATTTGCCTGACCAACATTCTCTCCCCCCTCCCCACAAGATCATTAACAGTCTATTAATTTCACAGACACCTCATTGCAATCCATGTTCTCCCCTTCCCACACCTTCCTGTAATTTTCATGCTCAGATTAAAAATATCTTCGCTTATTGCCTGGGGAAATAGCTAAAGAGACTGGTCCAGTGACAACAGCTGCTCTGACACCTATTTCTTGGTAGCACGGTCCTCTTGTGAGCCCACATGGGCAGTGAGTTCTCCATTCTCAGCTCCTCATTTTAAACATTTAATTTTAATCAAGGGGTGCCCTGCAGGCCATGGCGTTTTCCCACATGACCTACAGTTACCCCAATCTTTGACACATAGGGTGGTCTGCAGAGAATCCAAGTCCCAGCAGGCATTGCTGCATCTTGATCCAAGCCAAACCTGTTTGGACTGACCTGGAGCAGTGGCAGCTGAGGTCAGTATTATCCTTGGGGTACTCATCTCTATAAATGGCCTGAAAAGGGAAAGCAGATGTCTTCTTTAAGGCAGCCAATGTCATCTTGTCTCCGTGGTTTCTGCAGGAGAACTCCTTGGATGACTCAGAGACAAGGACAGCCCTCAACGGAAGGGGCGGGGGTGCTATATCTTTAACTAGGACAATCTTCTTCCCAAGTGCTAGTTTTAAAGAGATGTTAATGAGAACAAGACCTTTCAAACAGCCAGCCCTAGCCACCCGTCCCTTCCCAGACCATCAGCTTTCACTGGGAAAGCTCCCCTACCATTTCTCAGCTGGTCCCTAGAGACTTGCAGGCTCCACAAGCCCTAATGTATAAAAACAGACAGGAAGACAATTCTTTTCAGGTCTCTTTGTGCATTGCAAAAGGGCAGAAGCTGAATTATTATCCTGCCCAGATCTCCTCTAGACAGGAGAACTGCTGAGCTCTGCTCTACCTGAGGCAGATTTGTGACAGTCCCTCAGCCTGGTGGCAAACTGCTAATGTGGCCCCAGGACTGGGACAAAGATCGGGCGCCCTGTTTTACTCCCATTATCCTCAGGATCCAGACAAGTTAGACAGGCAGCATGGTGTGGTGGATTGGGCACTGGCCTAGGAGACTGGGATTCTAATCCTGGCTCTGCCACTGTGACCTTGGGTGCCTCCGTGCCTTAGGGGGATAACAGTCCTTCCTCCCAGCTGCTGTCTATTTACAGTGTAAGCTCTCTGGGGCAAGGACTGTCTCTCACTATGTGTCTGCACATTACAGGATAGATGAATGAATGCAAAGCACTCCACTTAGGACGGAACAATCAGTTGCACAAATACAAGATGGGAAATGCGACAAAGAGTCCTGTGGCAGTGGCACCTTATAGACTAACAATCGTATTGGAGCATAAGCTTTCGTGGGTGAATACCCACTTCGTCAGATGCAAGGGAAATGACAGCCTAAGGAGGAATACTGCAGAAAAGGATCGGGGCGGGGGGGGTTCGGAACAGATCCCAAACCAAATACATCAACCATGTAACACTGTTGCAAAAAAAAGCAAAGGTCCTTCCGGGATGTCTTAGCAGGAGTGTTGTATGTAAGACACGAGAAGTAATTCTTCCGCTCTGCTCAGCACTGATAAGGCCTCAACTGGAGTACTGGATCCAGCTCTGGGTACTGCCCTTTGGGAAAGATGTGGACAAACTGGAGAAAGCCCAGAGGAGAGCAACAAAAACGATGAAAGGTCTAGAAAGCATGATCTACGAGGGAAGAGTGAAAAAAATGGGTTTAGTGTGGAGAAGACTGGAGGGGGGGGGGGCATGATAACAGTCGTAAAATGTTGTTATAGAGGGGAAGGTGATAAATTGTCCTCCTTATCCGCTGAGAGCAGGACAAGAAGTGAGGGGCTTAAATTGCAGCAAGGGAGATTTAAGTTAGACATTAGGAAAAACTTCCTCACTGTAAGGGTGGTTAAGCACTGGAATAAATTACCTAGGGAGGTTGTGGAATCTCCGTCATTGTTGGTTTTGAAGACCAATGGAACAATAAGTAGCTCTCCCTCCCCCTGAACTCTGCCTCCAGTAGATAGCAGAATTAGCATGTGCTCTATTGACATACAACCTGCTCCACTTTCTAATTATCCCCCGGATCCCCGGCCAGCCATTGACTGGAGTTCAATAACCCTCCACTGCTCAGCAGCTGTTCAAGCTGGTAATTACAGGTTACATCTACTCCTGAGCTCCATTGCCAGGAGCTGAGGATCTTCCCGGGGCACTGGCCTCTTTGAGGTGCCAGGGTGGCACCTGACCGCCTAGCTCAGGTTGGCCAGAGAGCCATGCAACTCAAGATGTCACCTTGGAGTAACCTCCCCAACGTCCAATTTGCGTTTCTGTGAGCACCTTCCCTCCAAGCACTTTCCAGCCAGGCGCGTATATGCTGATCTCAGCTGCATCAGTTGTGAGCTCCATCGATTTCCACGGAAGCTACTCGAGTGTCAGTGAGATCAGAACCTGACCCCCTTATCTCTCTGTGTGAGTGTCACCATGGCAAAGAGCCTATTGATTTATCTTTTTTTTTTTTTTACTTTTACTTTGTGGGCAATAACCAGCAACTGACACGCAGGCACCAGCGGAGTGGAAGCATCCAGACAGTAAAGCTGTGTAAAATGAACTCCGCAGGGAGGCTACCTTCGCTAGAGTGCGCTGAATCAGAGCAGGTGTGGTTTAGGATGGAATGAACTGTGGTGAGCTCGGATGCAGCCCTCGGGCTAGATATTTTCAAGAGGGGATGTGTTGATAGTTTACAGCCAAGACCTAGGAGGAGACAGGTCTCCTGGGTTCCATTTCTGGCTCTTGTGCTGATTCACTGTAGGCAAGTGATTTCACCTCTCTGTGAAGAAGAAGGGCAAGATTCCTACCGCCTTTGAGGAATGTAATGAGGCGTAAAGAAGGACTGTCTCTGAGACCCTCTCACGGAAACAGCGGAACATGGGATGGGGATTAGTACTGTAATGAACCAGCTAGCACGTTTGCACACCTCTTCCTTCTGCTGGGTGGAATCACAGCTCCTCAGCTGTGTGTCAGAGGCCCTGTACGGTGTCTGCTCATTTACCCAAGTGCTAGGGACCTGTGCTCTTGGAAAAGGAGGCTCTGAAATCTACCACCATGGTCACAGTGAACGCCCAAACAGCTGTGTTGTGCAGCACAGCGACATGTGGGAAGGCTTGGGTGGGAGGCCTGGTTACATTATTCTTGGGGGGCAGAGAGGCAGGGCCCTAGGGGATCCTTCTTCACCATCCGCAGGAGAACAAGCTGCCAGCAAAGGGAACGGGGAGCAGGGCTCTGGGTTCCTGCATGGAAGCCCTTCCTGAGGCTCTGGCTTTGTCCTTTATCCTTAATTTAGCTAACAGAGCCCTGAGCAGAACCTTACTCAGCCTGAGCTCCCTCGTGAGCTGGCTGTTCCTAGGTGCTCTCCCTGCAGGACTTCCTGCCCCTTCCTCTGGCTCTCTCCTGCCTCAGAGAGATTCTCTGCCTTTGGTACTCCTCAACTGTCGCTCATGAGACTGACCTGGCCTGGCTGGCAGTGAGAGTCAGCAGAATAGCTCTGCTCTGCCCATTGCTAGCGTGTCCAACACTAACGCACCCCATCTTGGCACTGACAAGCAACATCTTTCATAATGTCCCATCCGCAGCAGAACCTGCCTTCCCTTTGCCGGGTTGCCAGCCCTCTCTAACCCCTGAGCAACTGCTAACACTTGAGCAGCCAGCACCATCTCCAGCACAGCCTGCAGGGGCATGAGGAGACGGCCTGAGACTGTGGTTTCTCCAAGGCTCTGGAGAGGAGATCTCGAGCAGAAAGGAGTTTATTTTTCATCAGTAAAGTTGACCTAGTGGGGCCGATGGCTTCTGAAAGCAAAGACAAAGCAGAGGGACAAGCAGGGAATGAGCAATCAGTGGGGACAAAGAGAATCCATGGCTCCAACCCACACACAGAGATTAGGGTCACTCAGTGGAAGAGCAGAGGTTTAAATGAACAGCCCTGGGGAGATTGAAGTGTTTGTCTGCTTTACTGTCCACACTCTGGCCTGGACTCAGATTATTCCGGGCACGTCAGTGCATGGAGGAGATTTATTGACCGGCCACTTCTCCATCACAGTCTGAGCAGAGTTTCCTTACAGCTTCATGCAGGGAAAGAGAGAGAGAGACAGAGAAAACTTAAACTGACTGGTGATTCAGTGTCTTGAATGGGCCTTTCCAGCCAGCATGTCACAGCACTGGGGAAGTGATGGATTTTGTAAAGTTGGTTTTGGTCTGATGCACAGCAGCTCTGCAGGCAGGAGGCTGAGCGCTCTCCCAGGCCAGCCCCGGCTTCAAACACTACAGCAATTCCAACACATCTGGAACCCCCTTACCTCAGCACTAGGGGGTGCTGTCCCCATCACACTGTCACCAAGGGCTTCTCTCTCCCACAGGCTGTCTCATACCCCTCACCCTTAAGGGTCCCTTGCTCCCAAAGCAAGAGTTCACTCCATAGCTCTAATGCAAGAGCTCTCCCTGCCCCACCTTAGGAGGGGGATATCTCTGCGCTTCCCCCAACGCCCCCGGGAGGGGGCTGGCTCGCTAGACATTGACCCTCTCACCAGTGGCGTAGCCAGCTTTTAAGAGGAGGGGGAGCAAAGATAATAAAGTCGCCCCCCCCTTGGTTCCTCCTCTGGCCACGTCCCTTGACTCCTCCTCCGGCCGCACCGACCCTCCCCCTCCATGGCTCCTCCGGCCCTACCGTGCCACCCCCGTGGCCCCCCCTCTCGCTCCTCCGGCCGCCATGCTGCGCCCCCCCACTCCTCCAGCCACGCCCGCCGCCCCCCCATGGCTGCCGGCCGCGCTGCGGGCCTCCAGCCTGCGTCCCCCCTCGCTCCTCCGGCCCGGCCGCGGCTGCCGGGCCGCCAGCCTGCGCCCCCCCTCGCTCCTCTCCAGCCGCTTTTGGAAAGGTGGGGGAAGCGGCTGCTTTCCCTGCACCCCGCTAGCTACGCTAGTGCCTCTCGCAGCTTTGGCACCTCCTGCTGTCCACACAGGGACAGAAACCCAGCTCCGATGCTTCTGTTCCCTAAGGCTGCAGCCAGAGTCCATTGCAGATGGGCACAAAGTTCCCCCCTGCCCTCGAGGCCAATGACATGAGTAATACACACTTTTCCTCTTGGCTCGACCCACAGATAAACACATACAAGCCCATAGCCCTGGGATAGCTCAGTGGTTTGAGCATTGGCCTGCAAAACCCAAGGTTGTGAGGTCAATCCTTGAGGGGGGCCATTTAGGGATCTGGGGATTAGTCCTGCTTTGAGCAGCGGGTTGGACTAGATGACATCCTGAGGTCCCTTCCAACCCTGATATTATATACTGGGGTTTTATCTTCCTAGGTTTCTAACTGAATCTTTTATGTCCCGCTTTCTGCCCTTCCCACCACCCCCATGCTCCCTGTATGCATAGCCGGATAATGACTTTCCTCATTTGCACACAATCTGCAGAAATATCACTTGCTGCTGCTTGAAGCATGCCAACGTGCAGGGGCACACACAGCCGCCAACGCATGCACAACACCTGCAGCTACATGCATGCTGCACACTGGTACAGACATTCACACATCCGGCATAAAGCTACCACACTGAGGTAGAGCTGCGCTCACACAGGCACCGCCATGCACCAGCAGTGCTCCCGGCAGCAGCTGTGACAGGTTTAGCTCTGCCAAAGCAGAAGCTAGATTGATTTTAAAAAGGGGGGAGGGGGGCTCTTTTTCTTGTTGTTCTGGATGCAGTCCTAAAGTGCTTAGCTCTTTATTCTGAATTAGTCACTAACTGCTAATCCCCGCCACAAACACTGGGCTTTGAAACCAAGTAACCTGGCACCCCTTTCAATGTTTATTCGGTGCCCCCTCCCTGCCCACCCCCCCGCATATGAATACTGAAACAGCCATGCTATTGTCAAGTGCTCTGCTACCCTCTACTGTTAATTGCAGGGAAACAAGCATACAGCAGCCTGTCTGGTTTCCTTGCCCCTATGGTTTGCGCTGGCACCTTCCCTCCATTAAATGCTTCTTGAAATGGCGCTTCCTACGTGGCAGATTCATTTCAGATCCCAGGAGAGGCTATTCTATGAAAAGCCCGGGGCTATAGAAAAGAGCCTGCTAAATATTCGTTTGCACACACACAGCCCCGACTGGCTGGGGCATTCCTCCAGCAGCAATCAGCAGTGCAAAAGCCCTGGCAGATATATACTATGGCTGAGACCACATGCAGCTCTGGGCACCTCAACAGTAATGCACCAAAGAGAATTCAGAGGAGAACTGAGATGATTGAGGGGGCTGATTGACGAGGAAAGATTAGAAGAAGCGACCCCAGAGAGCTTGGTTCAGTAGTGCCCCAGTTGGGGATGTGACAGCTGTCTACAAGCTGAGGCGGGGCGGAAGTGTTTAGGGGAGCCCGGGTGTTATAACTAAGAATGATGGGACAAACAGAGTGAAGGAAGATTGAGGCTCAAATATCATGGGGGGAAAAAAACCCTTACTGGCAACATCTACTAAGGTGTGGAAGTATCTCCCACAGGAGATAAATGGACATTAACTGAGTCCATTTAAAAGTGGATGAGTCCAGGCCCTGAAGAACAAAGGTAGGGAACAATCTTACTTTGGCTGAGGGAATGGGCTAAGCTGACAGGTCTTTGCTCCCTCACTTCTAGATGCTTAGGGAAGTTACTGCTTCTTGTGGCTTTCAATTGGTGGCCAACCAAGGGGCGCGTTTGGCACAGCCGTTAACTGGCTGGGCGGAGGAGGAGGTGCGTTGCTGCAGCTGTAACTCTAGGTAGGACACTTGTGTTCTATGAACAGGTGGGCCACAGACATCTCTCTCTTCCACGGCCCCACCAGGAGCTGTTCTAAGCAATTTTTCTGGAAGCTGCTCCTTGCATTTCTTGTCCTACTTGAGTACAAAAGCCTTTCTCTGGCGTAAGATATTCTGTTTTCTGGTGGAAGCCGGCTGTATTAACATACTTAATTATATTAGGGGCTTGTGGATTATCTAATTATGAATGTGCCTAGTTTTGATTTTCTTTTAATTAATTTGTTTTGTTTACATGCAGCAACATCTGCCTGAGCTCCCTTGGACTCCATCAGAAATGAGATGGGATGTCTCCAGGGGGGTGTTCTTCTGGCGGGTGACGTTGTAATAAATGAATTGGGGTGGGGGGGTTGGTTTTACATTTAAATGAGTATTTCAGGGGGTTGGGTGGCTCAGGGATAGAGACTTTTTCACTTCCGTGGGCTGGTTTGAAGCCAAAGGTGACAGAGCTGTTACCGTGAGATGGCTGGGCAGGGATTACATGAAGTAAATTGGCGGGTCATGGGCAACCTCCCTGTGGACACGTGTCCACATCAGCAAGACCACCTCAAATTGCAGGAGTTGGCAGCATCTTCCGAAAGCCAGAGGGCTGAGTAGGACATGGAGTGAGAACTCTCTTTTCACCTCTGGAGATGGTCTTTCCAGACAGGGATGAGGCCCTTTGGCAGGGGGCTCAGATGCTGCCCATGCTGCCCCTGTGCCTGGGACAGAGGCCGTCAGTCTCCTGGCTGGCTATCTTGCACTTCACACACAGATGCACAAGTAAACAGCCGGTCCCCTGTCTCTGGTGCCAAGCGCTGGAGATGCACTGCTTGTCAGTGCAGGTGGCGAGAGTAGTATGGTGAGTACACACTGGTAAAGAAGCAGCTGCCTGTTTCACCAGCACTGCAATGCAAATACTGTACCCACCCGTCAGACCAGAGGGATAGAGACATCCCACCCAGACTGTCGGGTCATGGGATGGGACCCAGACACACCACGGCAGCGCCCGGCATGGTTAGAACACAGAGTCAAGGGGAACAAACTGCTCACTGAATTGCACCAGAACCCTGCAAAGTGCAAGGCATGGTTAGAACCCAGTTCAGCGCCAGCTGCTCTGCAAAAGCAAATGGTGTTCCTGTTGCGGCCAGACTCTGCAATACCACAGCTTGTTCGCAGTGTGGAACCCTGACAGCTAGGCTCTCTTCTTCCACGGGAGGGCAGCAAAGTGCTGCATTGTCAAAGGCTTGGCGACACCAAGGCAAAGCTGACCCCAGACCTAACAGTGACCCGTGCAGTGTATCTTGGAAGGGTGCCCTTTGTGATTGCCCCCGTCCCCCCTCTTCCTTCTCCTTCACCCTTGGGCCTCGCTTGTGTCACAATACCTCTCCTTTCAGCAGAGAAGAGCTAGAGGTGGCTCTCGCCAGCAGCCACTGAAGCTGCTCTAGGCAGGGGATTAGATAAGGCTTAATCGCAGGCTGCTCCCCACCACCACCACCCCGGATCTCCGTAGGGCAGCCAAGGCCCAGGTTTTTTTTAACATTGCACACACAATTGCACTCCCCTTTTGCAAAGGCAATACTGCAATTGCATATGCATGCTGGACAACTCCCACCAAAGGGCCAGTTACATGCATGATTTGTGTGCATAAGTTTAAAACCAGGCTCTTAGTTTGAAACATAAGAACCAGAGGAGCAGTTTGTGGGGTGGTTGTCAGAGCAGGGGTCTGGGGCTCAGGACTCCTGGGTTCTAATCCCTGCTCTGCCACAGACTTTAGAACTGGCCCATAACACCACGACTCCTACTGAACTCGATGCTCCGCAGCTCTGAAAATAGGGCCCACGGCTGGCTAAAAATGGGAAACCAAAGTGTGGCCCTTAAACTCCACACTTCCTCTCTCTGTAAATGAGCCTAGCAATCTCACCCACTCCATAAAATGCCTGGAGATTCTCGAGTGAAAGGCTCTATATAATAAATAGTGAGTATTACTGAGTCTGATCTCTCTCCTGAGAGGCCCACTGGTTCAGCCACAGAGAGATTCCCACCCTGTCTATGACAGCAAGCCTGAGAGGCAGACTGTTTTGCTGCTCTCCCGTAGCCTTTGCTCTAGCAAGTAGGAGGTGGAGCAGGCAGGAATTGACACCAGACATTTGGGCTGAGAAACACTTACTGCTTAATCGGAGCATTTCCTGGTATCAGCAGGGCGGCCTGCTTTGTTTACTATCTCATGACACAGAGCTCAGTGCCATCTGGATACCGTACAAGGAAGTGAGATAAGTTTGTACGCAGGGAGGAGAGCAGAATTTCTCTAATGCATTCTAAAGCAGTTGGGAGTTCTCAGCAAAGATACCGCGTCCTTGCTGGCTCATTCCAAGTGGGAGTTCACTTTTAACATGTCTACACACCACCTCTTTATGTAAGCAAGGAGCCTCTTCTGGGTACAGCCTGGTTCTAAACTCAGCAGCAAAATCCTTAAGTCAATTACAGGAAACATCTTGTAAACAAATCCCAATTCAACCTCAGTTGGAAAAAAAATAATGGCTGATCAGTCCAGCTCTGCAAAGTTGCAAAATGAGAAAGCAAGAGCAGACAAATATTAGTGGGGGGCAGATGGGGTTTGAAGGAAGAGGGACTGAAGATCTGATGCAGAAAAAATAAAACTTTGACGAGGAAACAGGTAAGAGTACCAATGCATAAAACACAGACACGCTGCGTGTGCCTTCAGGTCTAAGTGTGCAGGAACAAGGAGACCGTGTTTGTGTTGGAAGGGCGGTAAAATGCTGTGCATGTGTGTACATCTAGACATGGGACAAGGCTTTATTGTGGCTCTGGGGCCCAGGCCCAGGTTGGGAAAGTTGTGTAGAGTCACACCAGCCAAGGGGGAGCTGGAAGTGACATTTTGAGAGTTTTGCCATGGATTTCAATGGGACTAGAATTTGATTCACAATCTAGGAGAGGGTTAAGTAACAGAGACATAAGACAAGAGAAGGTTCTTAAAAGCACAGGGTCAAATTCTGTTTTCAGTTACACCAGTAGGTGTGGGGTAACACCAGTGACGACAATGGAATTACTTCAGATGTACACCATTATTAAGGCAGAATACGTCCCACTGGAGTTACACCGGGCATGAACCAGCTTAAAAGGCCAAATCCTCCATGGGCATAAACTGTCGTATCCCACGGTTACGCCAATTTACACAACAGAGGCTCTGGCCCCACATAAGTAAAACGAAATGAAAACTTGATTTAAAAGCCATAACACACACTAGCTTCATTTTAAAGAGCAATTGTCTAACCCCATTAAATGGTATATTAGGGATGTTGTTCATTATCAAACGTATTAGACAACTGGGGATAGTTTGACTAGTTTTAATGACAGCAGCTAAAGGCACATGCTTCCACATTTTGGGACTGAACCGACCTTGCCAGGTTAGAAATCATACGGTACACAACTTGTGCTTCCCTCCCTCCGTAACAAATAGGGATTGGGAAAAGGGAGGGGATTTAAAACATGGGAATGTATTTCTCTTTATTTGTCTCATTGAACTAGAAGAGTAAAAGCAACCAGAGCTGTTTCTCGTCAATTTCTCATCCACTACCACCATGCACTCATGTTTTGGTTTCCAACACTGCAGGGAAAGGTGGGCTCCCAAAAGACCCTTCAAATCCATGTATACTCCAGTGCTTCAGGGAACTGTGGGGGAAATGCACGGGGCCCAGGGTGGAAGAGGGCCTGATTCAAAGCCTACTTAAGTCAATGAGAGTCTTTCCATTAACCAAAAGGGGCTTTGGATCAGGCCCACATAATGCACGTGTGAATATGGGGCACTAATGCAATAGAAACAACAAAGCTAACCTGGACCCACTGCTGACTGTAGGTGCTTATGCTATCCCACTGGAGCAATTACTAACAGCTGAATTCTCAGCTCAGACCCAGCCTTCACAGCGGAGCTTTCCATTGGGACCTGCTGCCTGCAACTATCCCAACAGCAGTTGTGATGTTCTGTTTACAGCTGTTGCTTGTTCTTTTGTTGTTGTTTTTTATCTTAATAGCCGACCTTGATGTCATGGGAGATGATTCAGAAGCAAACAGAGAGAGGGAGCAGCAGTGACAAAGGCCTGGAGACATTATCAGAGGGGTTTAGGAAAGACTAAAAAAAGAACTGAGTAGCTTGGCTGCACAATGACTAAGGGGAGAGGTGATAACAGCCTACAAGTGTTTGAGAATCTGAACACCACAGGGCAAGAGGTTAGTTAATATGGAATGGAGGAGGATGACTGGGAAGAAAAAGGAGAATAAACTGAGGCTAAATATCAGGGGGGAAAATCCTCCAAGTCATGGACGGGGTGAACCCTCCCTTCAGAGAGGCTAGTCCTGTCCCCCCAGACCATGGCCAGACCCCCAGCTGCCCCACGGCTGGAGCCCCGAGCCCCTCCCCTCCATGGCCAGAGGAGCCCCGGCCCAGCTGCCCTGAGCTGCCAGGCTCCAGCCACGCTGGCCAGCCCTGGCCATCCCAGCCCCTGGCCGCCAGCCCAACACCTGGGCCACCGGTCAGCCTAAGCCCTCGGCCATTGGCTGGAGTTGAGCCCCTGCCGGCTTCAGGGGAGAGGGGGAGTGAGGGTGCGGCCTCGGGGCAGAGCCATGGCCTGGGTTAGGGGAGACTTAGCCTCCCCTGGCCTATAACACCTGCCGCCCATGCTCCAAGTCAAACAGTAAGAGCGTGTCGGGTATGGGAGAGACGAGGTGGGTGAGGTAATATATTTTACTGGACCAACTTCCGTGGGCGAAAGTGACAAGCTTTCACCCACCTTGTCTCTCTAATATACTGGGACCAATATGACTACAACAATACTGCAAAAAACCAATGTCAGGCATGAGGATAGCTGCAGAGTACTGCTTTCTGACCCTGGACTGAGATGCAAAGCTCTTTATTCTTCTGTCTAACCCTGGGCTTGATCTGTTTCTGTGAGCAGAGTTGTCTAAACAAAAATCTTTGTCTATATGGGACAATAAAACCATGCTAAAACAATGCTATCTACAAACTGTGCTGGGAAACGGCCATCTGTCAGAAATCCATCCTGACAACTGTTTTCAAACCTAGTTGTAACCAGCTCTGCTCCGCATTTGCTGAGAACCTTTCAATGACAGTGCTCTGCAGCTCTTTTAAAAAATAACTGCTAAAGAATCTTTATTTTTCTTACTCTGAACATTTTTAAACAGTGCAAGTTCCATAACATCAAACTAGAACAATCATGGTTGCTACGATTCAGATTGCAAGTCATATGTGAATCCAGCCTATATTTGAACTCAAGTCTCCAGTGCTCCTGTCCAGTGGTGGTTACTGGTCAAAATAAAAATACAATATTTTAAAAAATTGGTCATGGTATAATGTAAAATAACAGCGCCTACATCGTCGGTGCTTCTAACAACCAGCACCCATCTTCTGGATTCTTACATCCTGCAACAACCTTTTTTTAAAATACCCTAAGTATTGTAAATAGACAAAACATTTTTTGCAATTGCTGGTGAAGGTAACGCCAGTAACACCTCAACAGCAGGTCCCTTTCTACCAGTGGGAGAAACTACTTATGCTTCGTATAATTGTAAAACAGTCGTCTAAAAACCTTCAGTACATGGAAAAGCTCCAAACACCACCAGGACTGGGTGGAATTAAAAAAAAAAAAAAAAAAACATCTTTCAGTAGCACATTATTGCTCAGTAAGCCTCAGATCTGCCCCCTCACACACACACACACTTTTCTTAAGTGCACGGTACTTCCTTGTCACCCCTCCTCCCTCCCAGTGCACAGGGAAATGGTCAAAAATTCCTTTTCAATGGCCACAGAGAGCAGAGTGACCAGAAAACAGCTTACATGGAGTAATCGTAACACTTGCCCTACTTCTTCCATTCTGATCGATATCTGACTGCTGATGTATTTAGAGCGCTGCTCATTATTCCATCTGTTCCCAGTGTACGTGAAATAATTCTGTAAGCCTTCTTTCCGTACGGGCATGTTTCAACCTATCCACAACTCTCAAAAGTTTGTGGGAGGCCCTTTTAAATTCCAGAGGTTGATGCTTTTAAGATGAGTTGCAAACTCTTTAAGATTATGCTTCTTTCATGTCATGAGTACACAATTTTACTAATGATTCTCTGTGGAGCTCCCTAGAGGACATGGAGTAATTAACAACCAGAAGGGGGATATACTGGTCCACAAAAGGGAGGAAGGGTCAACTGAGACTGGGGATACACACCACTTTCCTGCTGGACGGGTGGAAATGTGGATCCTCCAACTATCTGAGATTCCCCGGGTGCGGTTGCCTGTAGGATTGCGGAAAGATCTAACGAAGGAAATGGGAAAAGAGTCTGGTTCTGAATCTGTGAATTCAACTGCACCAGTGCCTCCATATGCTGGATCAGAGACAATGCTTCCTCCACAGGAACGGTTGGATTGGAGTCTCCAGTTGCAGTATGATTTTGGAGGTCAGATGTAGCAGAAGGTTCATTGGAAACAAGATGGGGCACAGATGGCACCTGAGAAACTCCACCAGAAGATGCAACTCCAGGATACAATATACTTGATAACTGCTGAATACCCAACACGTTGGCATCGAGGGCAACATTGCCACCACATTCATGTGAGCATAAGGAGCATGAAGACAATGGTCCGTGATTCCAGTTCTGTGACGTGGCTGGCCCTGCATCAGCCTGAAACTCCGTATTTCCCAATGATTCCTGAGTCGTGCTGTAGGACTGCCCTCCCATCCAGGAGAAGTTGCTAAGTGAATGGAAAGCACAATCCTGCATGGATTGGTTAGTTTCCTCCTTTCTGTTTTGGCAGTGTGAAGAAGGTGCTGCATGGCATGTCCCTCCATCTATGACTTCACCCACTGCCGTATTGAGAGTGAACATATTATTGTTTGTAAGGGGTTCCTGGCTGTGAATGACCTGTTGAAATGGTTCAGCCACTTTGGTGCTCCCAGAACTGTCCAAAGGAGGAGAAAAGCATCTGGTCACAAGGTTATTTTTAAAAGTCACTGTCTTCCTTTTTGTTTCCCTTAAGAGGCTGGGCCCTGTGCTACTTGTAGAGGGGTCGCCTGAGACTTTCTTTGGGAGAATCAGTCCCAGCAACACGCATGAGTGATTTGCATCAAGACCTATTAAAACAAACAAAAAAGATGGTGTGAAAGGAAGATTTTTCCACAATTTATGCTGGAATCTTCCTAACTTTGGGCCAAATCCTTAGGTACTGTCACTCTATACTGAATACTTACTGAGGCAAAACTCTCACTGAGACAAATCCTAAATTTCTTCCTCCGATAGTCATTGGCCACTGTCGGAAGACAGGACACAGGGCTAGATGGACCATTGGTCTGATCCAGGATGGCCATTCTTACGTTCTTATGGAAGCTTTGCCTGAGTAAGTACTAAGTAAAAAAACAAATAAGGATCATAGGTTTTCTCGTAATTTTTTTAACCTCATGCACATTTTCTGCATTACACTGAGATTTATTTTTTATTCTTCATCCACAGTTCAGCAATTGCATTCAATGGTTAGAGCCAAATTTTAAAAGGAATGTCAGCTTGGCCTCTCAAATTGTGCCTGCAATTTTGGGAAGGCTTGTTTTTACACATACATTTTTCACACCAAAATCGCAGGCCTGCAAAAGAGTGGATTTGTGCATGCGGTGCTTCAGTTACATGTGCAAATCAGGTAGTTCACAATCTGCAGTTGAGGAATGCAAATCCAAGTTTTTGCATGCACACAATAACATGCATGTGCAAACACTGTTGTGCACAAAATTGCAGGCACAACTTTAGAGACCGCTGTAGAAAAATTTGCCTTTATTTTTTTGCCCATCTAGGTCAAAAGTAGAATTAAAAGAGTTTAAAATATATATTGCTCTCAAATTATGTATTTCTTTCTCAAACGAAACACTGACACTAATCACATAAACTCACTTGAAATCAGTGGGTTCTGTTTGCAAATATGTCAGTCCGACCATTCTGACACGGGTGGCTGACCACAGCTAAACACCAAGGCAATTTTACTAAGGATGACCTGCAATTTTCAACCATCATGGTTTGTAGCTGGGTATCTGATTCTCCTGCCTTGTGCGATGGCTGAAAAAAGTACAGCCCATTTCAAATGGTCCAGGAGACATTATAATCTCTTGGTCTTTTCCTAGCTTGATGGCAGAGCTCTGGACTGTCCCAGATTAGGAACACCAAGGTAACACAATTTATAATTAAAACTATCTGCTTCTCCGTGATGACTGAGTTCCCCCTTGTCTGAGAGGTGAGACAGATGCCAGGTCAATCACCGGTGGATTGTGCTGCATCTCAGAGGTGATTCTGCCAATGATTACTGGGAAATGTCATCAGTTTCCAACCTAGGTTCAAGTGTGCACTGAGTGCAAGTACCTGATATGGAGATTACGTGATGTTACATCATGTGACAGAGGTAGGACAGGGATTAGCTGCAGCTCTGACAAATGGCATTTCACATGATGAGTCGCTGTGTGGGAACACACTGTTATGTGACAAGGGGTTACATGAGTTTACATCCTGATGTGCTGCAGGCAAGCACCAGGCATTTCGTTAGTCATATGTGGCAGTTACCTCAGGTCATGTGACACGAAGCTGGGCAGGGAAAGAAAATGTCATAGGAATTAGGACAATGTGGGATTATTGGGCTCGATTTGCCTTTCATTTACTCTCATTTTATACTGCTGTCAATCCATTTACCTCAAAGGAGTTACTCCCGATTGACACTGGCACAAGGAGAATCAGATTCACTGGCTCTCTGTCGTTTCATCTGTGGTAACACAGGGTTATAGATGTCCAGGCATCACAAGATGCAACTACCCGTATTTTAAGTGCCTTTTTCTTTAGCAAAGGACATGCGAGTGCCCAACCCTGCTTTTCAGATCTGCCTTTCACATAAATAAATAGAGCCCCTTGCTTTCTGTAAAGCTGTGGATTATATTATACTGAATTATTTATAGCACTGGAACCTGTGATCCTCAATCTGAAGGCAGCAAGTTATTTCACTGAGCCTCTCTGGGGTACACACCAGAAAGGGAAGCCAGCTTGTTTCAAATCCATACCTGGGCCACCAAGTGGATGGAATTTGGCAGGTACTGGCTGGAAGGCTGGCAGCGGTACCATGAACATTTCCATCTGGTTGCTGTCCACAATGCCGTATCTCTGTTTGTTGTTCAAATACGAGTACAGCATGTTGTAAGTGCTGAAGTCTTTGGTCATGGCAGGGCAGAATCGTATCATGCTCATCTCCTAAACAAACACAGGGAGAAGGAGACTGTGTGGATTGTCTGAAAACACAGTGCAGCTAACACTGTTCATCTAGCAGTAAAGAAGTACTACAAAAAAAGACTGAAAAACGCAAGGCATCTAGAAACTTGTTTGCATGTTGGAAGGGCTCAAGCTTAATCCCATTTGCGGGGGGGGGTGCGTTCACGTTCTTTATGTGCTTCACTCACTGCATTTTGGCAAGGTGAAGAGCGTTCACCTCACACACAACCTACAAACCACACTTTGGTGCGCATAAACAATCTGGCGGACTCTACATTCTGTGTGGAGATGACAAGAATATGAACAAATTCAGGAGAGAGAGAGAGAGACCAGCACAGACTGAGATCTTGCCTACAATACGGTAAAGACAATTTTTATCTGCAGATGATACGTCCCTGAACTGTGTCAGGTCAGCTCACCCCATTGGGCCTGATCCAAAGCTCAATGAAGTCAGTGGAAAGTCTTCCAATCACTTCAATGGACTTTGGAATAAGCCTTTAGGAGTCTTCCATCCATGTCACACATTTATGCACAGCCACAATCCTTGAACCCAGTGGTTGTTGCCAGTCTACTGAGCCTCTCAGGACTAGGGCCTAAATTCTATTAACTTTTACTTGCCACTTAAAAGGACAGAATGTCTTTTGTTTCAGTTGATCCAAAATATCATTCTATGCAATCATTAAAATTGTCCCTGCTGGTATCGTAACTATGTGGGAAAGTGCCACCCTTTGCAGGCCTGCTTTCAAACATGTCAAGGTGACAGCCATTTTCGCTGCATGAATGCAGGCTGCTGCTGGTGTCCAGCAGCTGAGTTCTCCTGTGATGAAATATTTAAGGGTTATTATTATATAACTCAGTTCTTCTGACATCTTAGACCACAGTCTGAAGGAACTAGGATATGCTTAAAAGTCATCTTAGTACATGACAAATCATCCTCAGCACTTGAAAACAAGAACCTTTTGAAAGGATACCTTGGCTTCAGCTGGCCATATGCTCTCTAAATAATCCCAGACGTCCTCCGGGAGAATACAGCCCCTCGACTGAATCAGCTCCGGTAACGCCTGTACAAACCAGAAGGACAAAAATATAGGTTAACCACCTTTTCATAACTGTTGTTCTTTGAGATGTGCTGCTCATGTCCATTCCATTCTAGGTGTGTGCATGCCCACGTGCACAGTCGTCAGAGACTTTTGCCTTAGTGGTACCCATAGGGTCGGCTGTGGCGCCGTCTGAGTGCCATGCTCATGCGTCGGTATAGCAGGCGCCACCGGCCCTGCGCCCTCTCAGTTCCTTCTTGCCGGCAACTCCGACAGAGCGGTAGGAGGGTGGGTAATGGAATGGACATGAGCAACACATCTCGAAGAACAGCAGTTACGAAAAGGTGGGTAACCATTTTTTCTTCTTTGGGTGCTTGCTCATGCCAATTCCATTCTAGGTGACTCACAAGCAGTATCCCTGGAGGTAGGCTCGGAGTTCACTTGCAGCACTGCTCTGCCGAAGCCAGCATCATCTTGAGCTTGTTGGGTAAGCGCATAGTGAGACATCAACATGTGAATGGATGACCAGGTAGTGGTCTTGCAGATATCCTGAATTGGCACTTGGCCAGGAAGGCCGCTGACAAGGCTTACGCTCTAGTTGAGTGAGCGGTGACAATCGCTGGCACCTTCGCCTGGTCATAGCAGAAACGGATGCAAGATTTGATCCAAGACGAAATTCTCTGGGCGGACACCAGACGACCTTTCATCCCATCTGCCACCACGACAAACAACTGCGTCGACTTGCGAAATGGCTTGGTCCTCTCGATGTAGAAGGCTAGCGCTCTCCTAACATCCAGGGTGTGCAACCTATGTTCTTCCTCAGACTTATGAGGTTTTGGACAGAAGACTGCCAAGAATATGTCCTGGCTCATGTGAAACTGGGAAACCACCTGGGGCAGGAAAGCGAGGTGTGGCCGCAGCTGGACCTTGTCCTTGAAGAATGCGGTATATGGCAGTTCCAAGGTGAGCACCCTAATCTCAGAATCCCTCCATGCAGAAGTTATTGCCACTGGGAACGATACCTTCCAGGAGAGAAGAAGAGAGCAGGACGCAAGGGCTCGAAGGAAGCTTGCATGAGCCGTGTGAGCACCACATTAAAGTCCCATGGAGGGACAAGGTCCCAGGCTTGAGGGTAGAGTCGTTCCAGACCCTTCAGGAACTGGCCTGTCATGCCATGCACGAAGACCGACCGGCCCTGGAACGGAGGGTGAAAGGCTGATATAGCGGCCAAGTGGACCTTAATAGATGAAAGGGACAACCCCTGAAGTTTAAGATGCAAGAGGTAGTCCAGGATCAGCTGCAGCGAGGCCTGCACAGGCCTAACCCCTTGGGCCGAAGCCCCGCACGTAAAACGTTTCCATTTGGCCAGATAGGTGGCCCTAGTGAAGGGCTTCCTGCTTCCCAGCAGGACCTGCTGGACTCGGGCCGAGCACTCCTGCTCCTCAGAACTCAGACATGGAGCAACCAAGCTGTCAGGTGACGCGCTGCCAGGTTCAGGTGCAAGAGCCTGCTGTGATTCTGTGCCAGTGGGGCAGCGGCATTGGGGCCAACACATTCAGGAGCATGCTGAACCAATGCTGGCGAGGCCAAGCCGGGACGATGAGTATGACCTTGGCCCTGTCCTGCCTGATCTTCTTGAGGACCCTGTGGAGCAACGGCACCAGCGGGAAAGCGTACATCAGAGCCCCCGTCCATGGAAGCAGAAAGGCGTCCAACAGGGAGTCCCTGTCGAGCCCCCAGAACAAGTAGAACTGGTGGCACTTCCTGTTCTGGCGAGTTGTGAACAGGTCCACCTGGAGAGATCCCCACTTCTGGAAGATCATGTCCACCACTCTGGGGTGGAGAGACCACTCATGGCGAGATGAGAAGGTTCTGCTGCTGACCACTTGCGAAGCAAGGGAGAGAGGCCCTCCAACTGACCACCATGGGTGGTAAGAAGGAACTGAGAGGGTGTAGGGACAGCAGCGCCTGATATACCGATGCATGAGCGCAGCACTCAGGGGGGCGCCACAGCCGACCCTACAGATACTGCTAAGGCAAAAGTCTCCGACGACTGTGCACGGAGGCGCGCACACACCTAGAATGGAATTGACAGGAGTAAGCACTCGAAGAAGAATTATTATTTATTATTTGATATTCTGCAGACTTACTCAAGAGCTACTCAGGCAATCCCCTACTGAGATCATTATTTGTTAGTAGTAATCTTTTTCACATTTATAAAGGCCACCACCCCAGTATCTGGGCACACTTTGCATGGTTTAGATCAGAAACAAATAACGGAAAGTGAATCCTTTTAACCCAAATTGTGCTTTCTGAGATTCCTTTTAATCTCAGAAAATATAAGGAACAGTCCTGCACTGGTGCCCTGAGCAATGGACTAGATGCTATAACTGGTCTTCTCCACTTTTAATTCCTATGATTCTGCTATTCTATAGCAGTTCCTGCTTGTACATGTGAAAACTCAGTTCAAAGTCCACAGTCTCATATCCATGGGAGTTCAACTGGAGTTGAGCATAAAAACCCTCAAATCACTGCAAATCCTCCAGGCACCTAGCTAATCCTATGACATCCCAGAAATGTTTCCCCTTTCCTATTGTCCCAACCACAGGCCAAATGCTGAGGTCCTTACTAATCAGTTCTTACTTAGGCAAATTCCTTTTGGCTTCAGCGAGAGTTTGCATGAGGAACAAATGAGTAATAACTGCCTAAGGGCCACAGGACTCGGGTCTATAGCAGGGGTTCTCAAACTGGGGGTTGGGATCCCTCAGGGGGTCGCGAGGTTATTACATGGGGAGGTCATGAGCTGTCAGCCTCCACCCCCAAACCCTGCTTCGACCACAGCATTTATAATGGTGTTAAATATATTAATAAGTGTTTTTAATTTATAAGGGGGGGTCGCACTCAGAGGCTTGCTATTTGAAAGGGTTCACCAGTTCAAACGTTTGAGAACCACTGGTCGATAGTGTGAAAACACGTGATATAACTTGATGTAAGAATCTGAGCTTTGATGCCTTGTCTGTGGAATGCCACATGAAACGTGTGGTGTTTTACTAAATAATCAGTCTTGTTGACATAGACAATCCCTCCTGTTATGTAAAAGAAAATAAGGGTCATACTTGAATGAGGCAAGTGCCGTAGCCTGAAACAGGAAACGCTTTTGCCGCAAACTGTTTAATGCTGAACATCTGAATGAATCCTTCCCACAGCACTGTGTCTTTGACTTGCTTCTGTAGCCTTGGACTCTTCTTGAGGACGCCAGTTGAGGCAGGCCTAAAACAGAGTAAGTTTGTGTGTATTATATAGTGGAGTCATTCCTGTAGCTCTGGATATTCCGTATGCTTTAATTGTGCTATTCTTTTATTTCCTGAGTAACTCCACTTCTTTTCCTGCACATTTTGCCCTTAAAGGAGGGGAAAGGAGGTTGCCACCTTTTCTGATTTGTTACCTCTGTTGTACCTTGTAACATGCAAGTCGGGGGTACAGAACATGCATCTCTCCTCCCTGTATAAGGGATTGACAATGGTTCCTGCTCCAGCCCATCTCCTTTTAGAAGGGGCCACAAATGGAAACCCGAAGGGCAGGACTTGGGGATATGAATTCCATTTTCCAGACCTCTCTCTCCCCCACCCCTTTCCATCATCACATGATGCAAAACGGTCATGTAGGGGCATAACATTTGCTGTACTAGATCAGCCAACTGGTCCATCTAGTCCAACATCCTGCTTCTGGCACAGATCAATACCTGGGGCTTCAAAGTAAGATTAAACCCCACCTGTAGTATGTTATATCTCTCTGGCACCTCCCTGGGGTGAGGATGAGCACCAGTCTTGTCTCAGAGCTCCCTTCCTGGACTACAGTTTTGCTGTGGGTTTGTCCTGAGGTCTGGAGCACAGCCCCCGAGCTGTGCTGCTCAGGGCATCTGCCCCATTATTGGGAGCTTGTGGGGGGGATTTAAGGTAGTCCAAACAAAAAAGGCAGTAAACTTCCACAGCCCACAAAAGACAGAGTCCAGGGCCTTCAGAAAACAAAAGGGAGAGGGGAGGAAAAGGGGGAAAAGAGAGAAGAACCAGCCTGTCTCCCTTCTGAGAGGGCCTGGGCACCCAAGGCTCTCAAACAGTTTTACCAGTCAGTAACCCTGGCTGAACTCTGAGCTCCAGCCCTATTCCTTCAAAATGAACTCCCAAACTGAGCTGGGATCCAACCTTTTACAAAACCACCCATCCATTGGCTTGACAAGTCGTCTAGTTGGGTCTGATTATGCCCAGAGGAGCTCTTTACCCTCTTCTTGACTGAGGTGGGGATCTGTCCACCAAATCACCCCACTCCTGTAATGCAACTCGCCAGTTTATGCCAAGGAGTTTTGGTTTTGACTGCTCTTAGATTGCAGAATTACAGAAGTTCTCAGCCCTTTTTAAAATCCATGTATGGACAGTGGAGAATATACAGGCCAGATGTTAAAACAAAAAGCACAACAGTAAGATAAAATACATCCCCACAAAGACCTGTCTTTCTCCAAATGTTTTCTCTCTTTGTCTGAATAGACACTTGTTGAATGTAATCTTCTAGAGCTGTCTTCTGCCTTCTTCTTTGAGGTTGGTTTGCTCTGCGGTGGGTTAAAACCTCTCTCACCATCAGGAGCCATCCTTCCTGTGAAGTCAGAAAAAATAAAGATGTTTCTGTATGTTCTGATCACAAGAGAAAGAACACTGCTCTATTACAAGGTGGATTTCCATTTCAATGAGAATGTTTGAAATATAAACACAGAAATAATCTCAGAATTGACACTTTCTACTGTGTTATGGCCAAAGATAACATTTGCCCAGGCTGTCAGCAAGTGTAAGGTCCTAGCTATACTGCCCTCGTTGTTTACACACCATAAACTCATCCACACTGCCCAGATCTGGCTTGAAAGGAGCTGGGACTAGCAGTGAGGAATAAAGCTCTTTCCTTGGTCTCCAGCCCAAGCGTGAGTCCTGCTGACTTCTCTCAAGCTCTCCCCACTTTCTTTGCCTGCGTAGATCAACATTTTTACAGTTCAATTTAGGGATCATGAAAGTGACAGACTAATAACACTAGCTTGAACCAGGCATCATCTGAGGCTGGTAATGTACAAACTACCGATACACCTCATTCCTCAACAAGAAACATCCCTTGCTAATTCGGTCCTGGGCCTCTTGAACAATTCTATCCAGTTGTGTGACGGATTTGTGACATGGAGAAAGGTTACGCAGGACAGAATCTGAACTCATATTTCTAATGCTAACCAACCAAATCCCTTCTCCCAGCTTACTTACCTGTACAGATAAGGCAGTCTAGGTCCAGTAAGTGACTCCTGTGCTGGTCGGTGGTGTCTCTTTTGGACTCTGCAGCGGGCTGGGAAATAGGTTTCTTGTCCATACATAGTGCTGATCCCTAAATGGAACGTACGACAGTCACTAGCATACACATGTTGACCTTCATTCACGCGGAGCCAGCCTATGCTCCCCTAACAGCCTTATAGGAAGTGGTAGCTGAGTATCTATTCACACCCTCCTCATTCACCTGCTGGTGTCACCCACGCTCTCTAGAAGAAAGACATGGGGGAGTTCCCACTCTCCCCCAGAGAAATCCTGTTTTCCAGATTCCCATCTTTCAAAGAGGCCTATGGCCATCAAACAGCAATTGGGGGTGGCTCCCCCTTCTGTTAGTAGTAAACTATCAGTTAACCATAACCTCTTGCTGAAGTGATGGAGACACAGTGTCAACACGCAACATCCATCCCCTTTATAATAAACCAGAACAGCACAACACACTTGTAAAAAAGAGCCTCTGATCTAATATGGCTCACAGATCTATTGAAGCCCTCTAGAAAAGCCAAACTTTGGGATGAATACTTACCCTTATACTTAATTCTTATACTAATGAAGGACTCGTATCAGGGACCCTTCTTTTTGTTCTATGTTTGTACAGCGCCTAGCACAATGGGGTTCATGACTAGGGCTCCTAGGCCCTACAATAATACAAATAATAATAATAATACTAGACCAGAACCCATCATAGTGCAGAAAAGCAGTATTCAAATTTCTTTATCTCAGTAATGACTTGAAGGCCCCCTGTATTCTACTCCAGAGCTTCTCTTGACCCCTCCCCAGAGACTGCAGTACATTTTCAGCAGGCAAATGTCCACTATGGCCTAGAACAAAATCATCAAACTTGTTTTCATTGTGACTTTATCAAGATTTGAACTAAACACTGCACAGATGGAAGCCTTTGCATTAATCCACTACACCAGCTAGCGCACCACTCCCATCAACCCACCGCTCAGAAACGCAGCTCCCCTAAGATTCAGACACCAACTGGTTTTAAGCACCTACATATTTCCCTTGAATCTTTCCTCATTCCTTCACATAAAAGACCCTTGTTGAGTCTGCTTGGTCAAACATGGACACCTACTCACATATAGGTCTTCCAAAGTAAAGTCCTCATCCACCTCCCTGTGTATCTCTATTTCTCCTTTGTGGGTCAGTTTTGTGGGGCAAGACCTTGGTGGTTCTCGCTGCTGTTTCTCTATCACCTCCAGCACCTGGAAGAATCACACTGTAGTACACAGAGACCCAAGTAGACATCTCTTGGACAAGGACTCACTCAAGAAAACAAACGTCGTAAGGAATCAACATAGGCAAAAGCCAAATGGGGGAGGGATAGCTCAGTGGTTTGAGCATTGGCCTGCTAAACCCAGGGTTGTGAGTTCAATCCTTGAGGGAGGCCACTTAGGGATCTAGGGCAAAATCAGTACTTGGTCCTGCTAGTGAAGGCAGGGGGCTGGACTCGATGACCTTTCAGGCTCCCTTCCAGCTCTATGAGATAGGTATATCTCCATATATATATATATATATATATATATGAATGAATGCAAACTGTGGATTTAAAGAGAAGGGGTTTTAAAGGTAAAGAAAGTCCTTCTCTTAGTGAAACAACAGCAAGGAATTCTAGCTATCCACAAGATAAATACAGCAGCATGCCTCCCCCAATAACATGCATCAAACCTGACTTGGAGACCATCCCAAGGCTGAGCAGGAAATTCAATATCCATGGACAGTTCAGTTCTTGGCTTCCATGCAGAGACTGGTCAACAAGGCTGCTATTTAGTATCAGTAATGATGCTAGCTAGTTTTTGTGATGTGGTCCCCTACCCATTAGGAACAGGACAGAGACCATCAGATTCATCTCCTGCAGGCAACCAAGCAGCTGTCTGATTTAACAACTTTCAGTCAATACCAGCCTGAGCTGCATTTGAATAGTGACATAGAGGCAAAAAGCTCTGGTTCCCATTGCCTATCCCCTGGGCCATTCTCAATACATTCATCCATCTAATCTGCAACAGGAAATGCAAAAATATTAAGAGGGGGAAATCACTGCTTTGTAAACATAAGCCCCACAGTCTCATAGAAAGAGGGAGGCAAGGAAGCCAATTACCTCTCCTTCCTGTTGTATTGGTAAGGAAAGAGTGTTGCACCCTTTTCTAAGTTTTGTTTTATAAAAGTTTTGGAAGACTCCAAAATATAAACCAATCAGGAAGAGGAAAAGCAAAGGTGCAATTAAAGCACCAAGCTTGTTAGCCAATCCTTCTATTTTTTTAAAATCTAAATCATACTCAGACCCTTAAGCAATAAAGGGGGCCATTTTCATACTGTAATTACTTTGGTTTAGATCACCTCTGTATCTTCAACACAAGAACAACGTGCAGCAAAAGCATCACAAAGAGGCATTTGGGAAAGGGGGATGACACTGTATTTATCCCTCTCTGAGCTGCACTGGGATGACTTACATGTTTGCTCTCCTTAGCTCTCCACTCTGCCAACTCCGTTGGTGCCAGCGCCAGTGAATTCATTTGAACAAGACACTGGGGGGAAACCTCTCCAAGAACCACCTGGTGGAAGAGGAGCTGAAAGAACAAAAGAAGGATAAGCAGCCCTTGGAAGAACGATGACCACAAGGGACATGCACAGCCAGTCTGCTTCCAAAGATCTCTCTCTTTCCTTCTCCCACTAAATGTATATTTCAAAGACTTTATCACAGTACTCAGGCAATTAATGTTAACTCTCAGCAGGTCTGGACTGGATTGCTTGGGCCATGCCTGGAGAGCCTAGGTTTTGCAACAACATTTATATAGGATTTTGGACTTCTCCATCCATCCATCAGGTTCACAGGCCAGATATGTGTACCAATGCAGGCCTGATGTTATGTGCTACAAAGAAGATAAAGATACTCAGGTGTTTGGCGCTGACCAAACATCTCTACACTCTTACAAAGGATGACAGCTGATGGATGGTAGGCATGGCAAGTGCCACCAGGAATGAAAGATTAAGCAATGTCTTAGAACCCTGGATAAGACCCCAAATGATCACGTCTGGCCAAAGAAGGGGATGCCTGGATGTGCAATTGCATAGTCTTCCTCCATCAGTGAACAGAATGAGACTGAAATGTTGGACAGTCTCTTTCTAGGCTGGTGCTCTATATAGCCACAAGTTTAAAGACATGCCCTCTTACCAAGGTAATGGAGAAAGTTAGGTGAATTTTCTCAGTCTCTTACCTTATTTTTTGGAGCTTTCAGGTTAAAGAGGAGACTGCGGTACTTGTTTTTGTATCGTTGGTCAACACAAAGAAAGAGGTTGAATATTTCCTTCTCCACATTGTTTGCTAATCTCAATATCGTATCTTCATGGACATCCAGATCAGGAGACTCCTCCAACCTGGAACATAGCAAGCAAGAACCACAGATGGATGTGTCAGATCTGCCTGCTACACGGGAGCCAATTTATAAATGTACAAGCTCTTTTCAATTAAAATCCCAAATAATGAGCCTGAGAATCTTCCACCAAACAGGAAGCAGTCAGAAACCAGGGTCTTTTAGAAACTTAACCTTCCCAGGATCTCAAAGCGAAACCCTTGTATTGTGAAATAGCTTGTTCCAACTGTGCTGCTATGTCAGAAAGCCTGCAGCATGTCTTGTTTATGCCCACGTCACCTTCAGAGGGGTTGCCAGAAGGGTGGGGGGGCCCGGGGCACAGAGATGTGCTCCAGCCCACATCCTAAGGGAATGTTTCCCTGTCCCCATACAGTAAATTGCATTTAAACTTGGGGCCCCTCCTAACTTCTGTACACTTATCTGAGCTTCTCACTTCTTCAGATACATTGTTATAATTTGAATTCCAGCATGACGGCATTTAACCAATTCTAACCAAAGAACAGGCTGGTAAAAAGTCAAGCTTCTCCTACACAGCTATGCAACTCTCCCGTGCAGCATCCCTGCTATTCTCCTCTGGCTGGCATATACCTGTCAAAACAACGAGGAGTCCTTGGGGCACCTTAGAGACTAACAAATTTATTTGGGCATAAGTTTTCGTGGGCTAGATGTTAATTGATTTATCTTGTTAGACTGACCTCACACTTGGTAAAGCAACCCCCATCCTTTCATGTATTTATACCTGCTCCTGTATTTTTCACTTCATGCATCTAATGAAGTGAGTTCTAGCCCATGAAAGCTTATGCCCAAATAAATTTGTTAATCTCTAAGGTGCCACAAGGACTCCTCGTTGTTTTTCCTGATACAGACTAACACGGCTACCCCTCTGAAACCTGTCACCATATACCTGTCACTCTGCCAGTGTGCCCCTGCCTTAATACCAGCAGTACTGCCTGCTATTCCAGACCTAGAATTCTTGGGCCTCAGACAAAGCCTGCTAAACTCAATGGGAGACTTTCCATTGACTTCAATGAGCTTTGGACCAGACCGCTTAACAAAGGCTGAGAATCATGTGATAGTTTTGTAAAGTGGAGAAATAAGGCCTGAGTCTCCACTGCCTTCACCTTATATAGGCCTTTACATCTAGGCAAAGTGAGTGCAAGTGACTACGCAAGACAGTGGAGAATCAGGCCCTAGGATGAAACCCACCAATTTCATTTCCACTTCTGACCTAATAAGGATCTGAAGCTGGCTCTCCAGTTGTTGAAATGTACTGAATTAACCTCACCACTCTGATCCAATTTTCTGTGTACTAGCAAAACTGTCTTACATGATTACCTGATAAAAGGGCTAAGCCTGCCAAATGAATTAAACATGAACAGTAGCAAAGAGTGAGATAACAAATGGAGCAATCTATTGCAATAAAATAATTCTGGTATGCAAATGACTGTCAATATCATACATGACATGGAATGTTCTAGGTAAACAATAAAAGTTGAAACCTCTTAAAGGGCCACATTTTTAAAAAGCAGCTCCCTTGCTCCTAAAATCAGCAAGGGCTGATTGTGCTATAGAAGTAGCACATTCACCATAGGTGATAGGAGGATTTTCACATCACTCAACAGCCGCCCTTCTGATTGATTAAGGAATTGCAAAGATGGACTCTGAAGGGCGTTCCACACAATCTTCCACAGAGAAGAATGGTGGCTGTGATGCAGGGCTCCATAGGAGTTTAAGTTGAGAAAACTGCGGCCCTCCTCTTAAAATGGATCCATTCCCTACGGGAAACAAGACTATTACATCTCAGAGCTGCATGTTTTAAGAGATGTTCTGCTACTGCATAACAATAATCAAATCTACAAGGAAGTTTCCATTGCCCTGGCATTTATGAGAAACAGCATCAAACACAAGACTTTACTCAATAATTCAATGTGACTTTCATACAAGATGTCCCCAGCCTTTTCCCTGCCACCTATCATGTATAAGCCACTTTACCGTTTCTGTAGCATCCCACGCAATGAGTCAATGACCTTAATTCGACTTTGTTCTTCAGACAGCTGAAAACCATGAACAGAAGCTGAAGCTTCTTTAGAGGTTGGTCTCCTACCCCTCCTCTTCTTTTCATGACTGTAATCTTAAAACAAAAGAGAAGCCCTAAAATCTCAGACACTCTCCCTGCAGTACTAGCAGGGGGAATCCATAAAGATCAATGCTGAACCCCCTTTGGGTGGGGAGCAGGAGGTAAAGCTTTTGTTTTGACAGATTTGTGAAGCAATTTTTTTAATTTCAGCAGCCAATAAAAAGTCAAATTCTTTTTTTTTTAATTGTATCAATTGAACACAATGGGAGAATTCCAAGTTTTTGTCTGAAACCACTTCCATGAATGCAGTGGCTCTGAATTTCAAATAGCTAAATAATGCCAATGCAAACAATACTGCCTTCTAGCTAGCAGCACATAATCTAATGAAGGAAGATATTTTGGCATTGAGTATGAAGGCTATTTAGTATACGCATCTGCCATAAACATAAAAAGATTTAGCATCATCACTTGTATAACTAAACCATATTACTTATTTATTATTATTCTAATTGCTATTTATACTAGGTTATTGTTTTAATTGCTTCATTTCTTGCATCTTGGCTTCCATAGCCCATCTCTACTCCTGCATCTTGGCTTCCAAAGCCTATTGATGAGATATTAAAATAAAAACAGAATGGGGTTACCCTGGAGCAGTGGTTCTCAACCTGCAGCCCATTGGCCACTTGCAGCCCAATCAGCACACAGCTGCAGCCCATGTGACATCCGCAGGGCCATACAGGTAATATTGGATGTGGCCAACAATGATAAATAGGTTGAGAACCACTGCCCTGAAGATATTTTTCTCTGGGCACATCTGGCAAGTAAAGGCACAGGTACCAGAGGTGAAGTGGTTAATTTGGTTTACTGTTTAAACTAAGACTTTCACTCAAAGGAGACAAGGTCTTGGCGAGAGGCAGAAAATATTTATATTCCTAAATTATAATGATGCTAAACTAAAATTCCACACAAAAAGGAATTCCCACATTACACCCATTTAGTTCAAAGAGGGTTGTGCCAAAACACAGAATGGATTTACAGCTGAATACAGACCCTTTTATATTCCTCCAGCCCTTTAAGAAAAGCGCATCCACCTATCATACAAATCACTACAACCAGGAGCAGATTCTTGTAACTTATTAAACCGGGCATCAAATATATCTTGTAATAAGGTATATACTGCACTGTTAGAAATATTCTGCACTGCCACAATACTTTGTGTGACATAATTACACTAACAAATCAAAATGCAAGGGGTGAAGGCCATGTGTCTGGAGTGAAGACTTTACCCTATTTGCGTGACAACTGAATTGACAGATTACTGCAAAGCTTTGGCCACTGGAATTAAGTTACGGCTTCCCGCTTCGTTCCGTCCTTTGTATACACTGGAAAATTCTCCATGACATTATTTAATCTGTCCAAGTAGCAGCACTGCTTTATCTTTTTAAGATTAAGGTCTAATCTATTTATAGCGAGCCAAGGCTGTGTGTGCTAGGACAACACTGCTGCTCATCTGCTACCTGGGCCATAGTTATAAATAAAACAAAGATCCCCTACACATCAGTCAGTGTAAAAGTAAGGTCTTTCCTGCTAATGGTAGAAATGCTACCAACAAAGGTGGGACATTACAGGGACACCACATTGCCCTGTGGTAACTGCTTTCCTACGGAAGATCCAATAAAGGAAACAACTTCGTTTTTGTACTGCATGCTGATAAGACAGCCAGTGTCTGCCTTTATTCACAAAGTGCCTGGTTCTGCAAATCCCACTCACTTTGCATAGTCCTTATAACCCAGTAGTCACACCGAGCTCAGTGGGACTCCTGGCCTGAGTACTACTCATTGTGAGTAAGGGCTGCACAACTGGACCCCAAACCCAGTTTTATTCACATTTCCTCTGAACAGCCCGTACAGCCAGAGAGCAAGCTGGGTTCTCGGCCACCTCGTGTATCATCAACAGGATCAATTTCGATTGCAGAATCTTCAATATTGGAGAGAAACTGAGAGGCAGAAGGAACCCAGCTTGATTTTCAGAATCTAAGCTGAGATTCCATCCATTCGAAAAATCACCTCTTAACTTGTAAACTGAGCAAATTTGCTTTGGAACTGTGAGACTGAGAAGAAAAGCCCTCAGTGTGACCTGACAGTCACTTTTCGTGCATAATGCCACTTGAACAGTTTCATAACATTTGATGACCTTCCTCAGCATTAGCATACTGCTAGAAGTAGAGTGATCAGTTCACACTATAAAGATCCTGCCCTTCAGGAGGGGGATGTTAATTCCTCTTGAAGTTCCTTCCCCAGGAACACTGCTAGCAGATTCCCCTTAATTTAAAGGGGTAGCAGGACTGAAGGGGCAGAAGGCTGCTTGAACAACACACCAGTGTGTTAGCTGCAGGAGTTACATAACAGCTCTAGACACAAGTCTCAGTCTGGTAGTCACTGTACCAGCAAAGCCAGTCACCGGGTGAGCGTGGGCTATGCAAGTTTCTCTATGTAACTTTGGTTAATGCACCTCAGCCATGACCTGTAATAAGATCTGCTGTTCGAGTACTAGGCATCTTTTTAGCATAGACTGTATCATGCCGAACTGTTTAGAAGCTAAGGGCTATGGACAAATGCCCACCAAATTCATTTTCACTTGGCCTGCACCAGGATTTAAATCCCCAGGAGGGAAAAGACAAGGGCTGAACTGGAACCAAATAAAGTGTGGCACTCTTCCAAACTCCATCCATAACCTGAGTTCTGTCCCAGTGTAATGTCCATATGTAGATTGCGCAGATCTTAATAATTTGATCCGCTCTCTTATTTCTTGGATATGCTGATCAACATGAACTAGTTAAGAATCTTGACATTTAGAATATCATTATTATGCTTCAGGTTCAATACCTCCTTGAGAAGACATGGGGCAGTTCTCATCTCTCACACCTATTGTTTCATGATGTCTGCACACTCAGAACGATACCACTGAATTGATTTACATTCAGTTCACATTCTAAAGGTTCATTTTTCAACATAAGGGCTAGAGACTTAATTACTTTCTTAATTACTTGAATTTTGTGAAGGCCAGCTTCCAAGAAAAAGTAATGGCTAGTCAAGCTGCCATAAACTGGCCCAATTCAACCCCTGGGAAAAGCTAATGCTTCACCATCTGTATTATCTTGCCTCCATAAGAGAGGCAAGACCCACAGCTAGACCCTTTCCGTATCAGCTGTCCTTGTGAAGAGGGAACTGTCATATGAAAGAAACTCCTCTAGGCACATTTCCACTTCAGAAAGCTTAGGGTGATCTGACACCGCACACAATACAAAGAGGAACATGAACATACACAGCTAACAATAGTGAGAATAAGAGGACTCAGTTTCTAGGCCACCTGTCCTTGGTTTCAGTGTTTAACAACTTACGTGAGTTCAAAGGCTTTTGCCAAAGCACATGTGCTGCATATGGTTTCAGGAGCTGCTTCATTTCTTTTTTATATAGTGTTGGGTGGTAATCGCTGTCTTCAATTTCCTGGTGTTGCATCAATCATAATAAAGATTAAAGGAAGAGAGAGGAAAAATGGGATGAAAAGAGAATGGAAGAACTCATGCAGACAACCAACCTTGCTAGCACAAAATTTAGTGACACCATATACCAAATACCCAGCTGCAAATAGCTTTGGGAATGGAATTAGTCACTGCTTTCAAGTCTTACACTGCTCAGACCTTTACTTATAATATATTGAGAGTTTGTGTTTAGATTCAGGCTATTACTGCTTGTTTTACTGCTTCTCTGCTACTGAAAATAATTTCTACTTCCCATTAATACCTCTCAAATATCTGAACAGTGGAATAATATCCTCATTTTATAGACACCTGTCCACTATCAAGACCAGTTCAAGCAGACCTGCGATTGCATGTGTAGCAATTCAATTGGGTTCCCTGGCAGCAAGACCCAAGATTCAATGTAAAATCATCTCCTCTCTCCTCCACCTGCTCCTGAGGCTGCAATTAGGGGAAATTCCACAGTCCACCAGAAACTGGACAAAAATCACCACCTCATTTCACACAGGCCACTGAACATCCAAGAGATGGTAACAGTTTTGGTTTACTAGGGACCTTGGGCAGATTCAGACTAATGATCTTGCGATAAAAGGCCTATAGCCCATTACCAGTCCTCTATCCATGCTTTATTTTAAATTTCCCTCTTGAAAATCACAGTAATCCCACCCTTCTTGCCGCTCCGCATTTTCTTTTCCACTGGGTTATGTCAGGATGGCACATGGAGAGATGAAATACCTGAGTAACCTGGAAATCAACATATACGTCTTCTGATAAATCCTCCAATTCCTCCACTCTCCGCATCTTACATGGCTTACAAGCCTTGCTGCTGGAGACTCCCAGGACCGGCCTAGACATTTTCTGAACGAGGAAAACATTGCCAGTGACAAAGACATTTCCAAAACAGAGTGTGAGCTTTAAATTGAAGTAACAGAAACATTCTCCATCTCCTAGTCCTCCATGCCCGTTGCAACCACAAGGATCTATCCAATTTTCCTACTCCATCATTACTTCACTGAATTGTGATCACTATTCTTTAGGTTAGAGGAGCAACTGCTAAACAATACGAGGCTTCTCTCCCTTCAGAACCTAGGCACATTGCTGTCACAGCACTGAGAGCCGCAGGGGCTGGGAACTGCCCAGGTGTCCCACATAATAACTCAGGGCACAAATTGCCACGGGATACTTTTGAGATCAAGAATTTAGTAAGAAATTAGTAAGATTGAAGAGGAGACTAGATGTTTATATGGATAATAAAAATATCCAGGGTTATAACAGTTAATGCAACAAAAGAATTTGGCTAGGGGAATAAACCTCATGTGTCATAGTTTAAATTAGGGCTGTCAATTAATGCAGTTAACTCACAGGATTAACCCAAAAAAATTAATCGCGATTAAAAAAATATATTGCGATAAACCACAGTTTTAATCGCACTGTTAAACAATAGAATACCAATTAAAATTTATTAAATATTTTGGATGTTTTTCTACATTTTCATATATATAGTATTCTGTGTTGTAATTAAAATCAAAGTGCATATTATTTTGTATTACAAATATTTGCACTGTAAAAATTATAAACAAAAGAAATAGTATTTTTCAATTCACCTCATACAAGTACTGTAGTGCAATCTCTTTGTCCTGAAAGTGCAACTTACAAATGTAGATTTTGTTGTTGTTACATAACTGCACTCAAAACCAAAACAATGTAAAACTTCAGAGGCTACAAGTCCACTCAGTCCTGCTTCTTGTTCAGCCAATCTTAACTGATAATCAGTCTCTTTCCTTCATCCTCACTTCAACAGTGGCTTCCCAACAACAGTCTCTCACTTGGGGGGGGAGGGAAGTGACCATCTCCTCTCCCTAGTGATCCTTGGCTAACTGGCAAGAGGCTGCTTATGCAAGAGAAAATTAACTACTACTATTCCTCTCTGGAAAGGCTTTTCCCTAGCACGTACTGGAGATTACAAATTGACTCCCGACTCTTTCTCTCCTGAGATTATCTGCAGGGGTACCAATGTGGTGTCAATTTTTGTCATGTGGACTTCTGTCTGCTAGGAAATGGATAATTACCATCAACTTTTGCCACACAAGTCAATAAACACTCAGGAAATTAATGACTTCTGGTCACTAACAACCTGGTCTGAATTCAAGCCATTGCTAGAGGCGAAAGTATTTATATCCCATTACTGATCCCTGACAAAGCCCTGGCTGGGATGATTTAGTTGGTGTTGGTCCTGCTTTGAGCAGGGGGTTGGACTAGATGACCTCCTGAGGTCTCTTCCAACCCTAATCTTCTATGATTCTAGGATTCCTTTGGCTATCTATACTTCACTTTCAAGTTTCCTTCTAAAAAAAATCACAATCTTGCCTAATTGCTGCTCTCCATTTCATTGGGCTACTTTATCATGATGTGGGATGAGGTAAAATACCTTAGGGGGCCGGCAACAAACACATGTCTCATCATCTGAAGAATCCTCCAATTCTACCAGTCTCTGCAGTCTCCTTGGCTTACAGGCCTTGTTGGGGACTCCAAGGAGTCCGACTACTGGCCCAGACATTTTCTGGAGGAGAAAGCAAAACATTTTAAAACAGAAAAAATAGCTGTAAAATAAGTCCTTGAGAGAACCTTCCTTCTGCCCCCAATAGGACCTCTAAATTCCTTCTGGAACCTCAAGGCATCCATCCAGTTTTCCAACTTTGACATACTCCTGGATTGTCACTACCCTTTTAGCCAACAAGTGCGGGACAGGATTCCCTGACAAAGCAGCTCTTGAACTGGCCAGAGTGGTGGTTGTTGAACTGCAAGAATATCTTGATCTCTTCAGGACCTGAGCATGATGCATCCACATCACTCCCAGCTCCTGACAGTGCAAGGGTGTAAGCAACAAGTCTCCCAAACATCAGTATAGTTCACACACAACTAGGTACTAAGCCAGTTGAAGGGCACCTTTTTAACCCAACCGGACAAAGGAAATGATCAGTGATAACTAGTCTACATGGTCTTCCCTTCCCCAGTCATATCCTCTCCTGATGCTTTCTACACAATTAGATCACTGGATACAGAATTCCAATGCAGGAAAGAAAACTGCCCTATCCTTTGCCCAAATGAAGTTGCATTGTCTATTTCCCCAAAGATAGGTCAGGTCTTCCTTAATCCTGCCAGAAATGACCATTGACAAACCTAGTAGCAGCATAAACAAGAGAAGTGGGCACAACGGGTTAGTTGCTGCTGTATCTATTTATTCCTTGACTGATTAGCAAAGGTTTCTGCAGACTGAGAAGAACTATTCCCCACATTCCACTCTTCCCCTCACCTTCAAAAGGGAAAGGTAGAAGGATTCACCTCCCACAGATTGCCTGCTGGTGATTTCTATTCAATTCCCGTCTGCATCCACCAAGCTAATGTGATGGCTATGGAACTGCAACCTGAGGACAATGGGGGACAAAGAAGAATTTGGGAGGTCCAAATTCCCATTTGAAATTAGGCCTAAAGATTCACTCTTCACCATCGTCTTCTATGCCTAACTGAGGAACATAACACAAAGGAGAAAAAAAAAACAGAAGAAAGGAAAGCATAAAACATACGTAATATACAATTTGTACACCATGTGACTGATGAACCAAAGGGCCCTCTTCCTCCTTGGACAGAAAAAGAACAGAGATTATAATCCAGTATTTTAATCTACTCTAATGTGTTGTTAGTTGTCTCATCCTATAAACCAATCTCTTGCTGAATACTTAAATAATATTTCAGCCATTAAACTTCAGACACAAAATCACACAGCCCAGCTCAGATGAGAGGTGCTGTGGGTAATAAAGGATATTCTAGATCATAGCAAAAGCAATCCAGAAAGAGGTTCACTAAGATTTATCTTTCAGCAAAGAGATTGAGGGGGTTGTTTTCTATATGTGCCATTACAGTATAAAACGTTCCATCAAAGCTGTGTGCAGTTTTTCGACAATATGGAACCCACTGTATTTCAAGCGCATTGACACCTATTGGGGTAGGAAGAACCAATCTATTGTAGAGTCTTCTGCTACATTGTTGGCCCAATCACCTTTGTCTTGCTCCAGGAGAGCATTTCTGCCTTTAATCTAAATTGGTATTCCCTGGACCTCTTTTCTCTGCTAACCCCCGAACAAGTCCCGGCATGACAGAGCCATAAATATGCCCCTTGCTTATAACTTCTTAACCTTGCCAGACCCCTTTTTAATCCTACCATGCATACTGAAATAGTCCCTTTCATGTTAGTGTTTGCACACTTATCCCTGTACACTGTCATGTCACACTGGCTGCTATAGGAATGGGTTGTTTTGGGGAGGCAAGGCTTATTATCAGATTTCTTATTAATCCAAAGCCTGAATGAAGTTCATTTCCCCCCAAACTGATGCAAAGTGCCATGAAGCTGTCTCTGATCCTGCTGAAGCTAACATAACATTTGCAGACTGGCCACGCAAGCGGTCTCAAAGCAGCATTTCTGCTTGTCCTGCACTAAGGCCACGTCTACACTACGGGAGCTACAACAGCTTTAATTCTAGGATTCCTTTTGCCATCTATGCTAGGGGGGTTACAGCAGCATAGACACAGACTACAGCGACAGAAGGGATTTTTCCATTGCTGTAGAAACTCCACCGCCCCAGGCATCAGTCAACCTAGTTGCATCGACATTGAGGGTAGGCTGGCATAGCTACAGATTTTTCACACCCCTGAGCAGCATAGCTATGTTGACTTAAGTTTTAAGTATAGACCAGGCCTAAGTTAGGGATGTGTTTTAATTTCTATTAATTACCTACACCCTAGGGCAGTGTTTCTCAACCTATTTCATACCAGGGACTGGCTTGCTGCCTTCCTAAACTGTGTCTGGGAGATCGCAGGGATCAGCAGTTGAGAAACACTGCCCTAGGGCACAGCCTAGGGCAGTGGTTCTCAAAGCCGGTCCGCCGCTTGTTCGAGGAAAGCCCCTGGCGAGCCGGGCCGGTTTGTTTACCTGCCGCGTCCGCAGGTTCGGCCAATCGCGGCTCCCACTGGCCACGGTTCGCCACTCCAGGCCAATGGGGGCTGCGGGAAGCAGCGCGGGCCAAGGGATGTGCTGGCCGCTGCTTCCCACTGCCCCCATTGGCCTGCAATTCCTTGAAGATCCTCAGTCTGCAAAGTGTTCCCAGGTGCCCGAATAATCCTGCTGGACTGACTAATATTACTGGTAAAAAGTCTTCCTGAAAGTCTAGAATTAAATCCTTTTCTATTTGGATTCATCACTAAATAGCTATAAGATATTTCTTCCCTTCCTAATTGCTTAACTGGATTGTTCCAGAGTTTCCTAAACTTTGCAACAGGTGTTATTACCTCTCTACTTTTTTCCTTCTGTACCTTGGGAGCCATGTTGGATAGAGGGCAAGAATCTGACTGTAACCTCTTTGCCCTTGAGCCTTCCTCTTCCACATTAGAGAGATTTATGGTAGAACTCTTATACTCTTTTTCCACAAGAGACAGCCTAGAGAAAATGCCCTCCTCAATCATATCTGAAAGATCTGGAGTGTCCATTTGAGTAAATGACCCTTTTCCTTGAGTTTCTTCAGAGTTATGGTGAATCTTTGTATCCATACTATTTGATCCTCTTGAAGTGACTGCTTCTTCAGGACTTTTGATCTCTTTCTTTTCTGTGTTGTTCAATTTCTCATTTTCCAACAGTGCCTTACTGTTTTGGATTTTTATGATTTTATTTTGTTTTTTAACATTGTTTTTATCTAAAACATCATGTAAAGAAACTTGGAATAGGTCAGAAAAACTGGCCTTCCTCTCATTTTGCATTTTTATTGACTGTGTTTCAATATCTAAGCTTATTAAAGAATCTTCACATTTTTCTTTAAACTCATCCCTGAGGTCTTTCAAGACTACGTAAGAGGGTTTAATTAGAATTGTTCTGCTTCCACTCTCGTCATTGTCACAATTTTGTTTAGGACTTTCAGAAGGCCCACCAGACACAATCATCTTTTCTCTAAAATCGGTTTCCTTTGCTTTTATTTCTCTGACATAAGGGCTTCTGCTGTAAGATGAACCCTCTCCAGATACTCTGACTTCACTTTCTGACGATACCTTGTTCTGGTTAACCACGTTCAGAGTAACTGCTGACTGTTCACTCTGCTCTTCATTTGAAACACGGTCACTGGCATGTGTTTCTCCCACTTTCTTGCCTGTAACCTGCTCATTGCAAGCTGGGAGGTAAAAGCTGTGACATGAAACAAGAAAATGCTTTCATTTTGTGAGGGCAACTCAGGAATACTAGTGCTACAATCAAAGTTAACAGTTAAAGAGACACAGTCCAACCCTCATCACCATTGTATCTTAAAGGGATGGTGGAAGTTCCCAAGTCACCATAGGGTCTACAAGACTTATCTAACTTTAGTGCAGTGGTTCCCAAACTTTTCGGCATTATGCCCCCTTTTTAATTTTCGAGAAACCCTCACACCCCCCACCTCTCCTTTACCATCATCCATCCCCCTCTGATCCTTGTCGCCTGACCGCCCCCTCCCAGGACCCCCCACCCAGGACTCCACTTCCTATCCAACCCCCCCGCTCCTTGTCCCCTGACCGCCCCCTCCCAGGACCCCACCTCCTATCCAACCCCCCCGCTCCGTCTCCTGACTGCCCCAACCCCTATCCACACACCCACCCCCTGACAGGCCCCCAAGAACTCCCATGCCTATCCAACCCCCCCTTCTCCCTGTATCCTGACCGCCCCCCCAGAACCTCCGCCCCATCCAACCGCTCCCTGTTCCGACTGCCCCCCCGGAACTCCTGCCCCTTATCCAACTCCCCATCCCCCCGCTCCCCACCCCCTTACCAGGCCGCTCAGGACTGGCTTATGATATCTCTTTCAATACTGTAAATTACTGATAGTAGAACTGTTGCATAATAAAATGGAGATTAGCTATCCTAAAGAAATTAATACCACATGGTTTCATGGTTCTTATGCTATTTGTATTATCCCCCCTTTTGGGTCTGTATCTCATACTGTGTCCCACGTTTAATCTTAGTAGGTTAAAAAGTATACTGGTTGTATTGCTGCCGTGAAACGATGTAGTGGAAGTCCTGTGACAAGTGCGACAGCGTTGACATGAGTTTTACAGGGTCAGCAGAAGCATGTGAAAAGATGTAACATACATTTCTAAGGCTAGGTCTTCACTCGAAATGCTGCAGTGCTTCAGTGTAGACATTCACTATAGGGATAGGAGGGATTCACCCATCACTGTAGTTAACCCACCAGGTGGTAGCTAGGTCAATGGAAGAATTCTTCTGTTGACCTTGCACTGTCTACACAAGGGGCTAGGCGAGCTTAAAAACGTCACTCGGGGCTGTGGATTTTCATACCCATGAGCAACGTAGCTGGGTTAGACTAACTTTTTAGTATAGAATTAGCCTAAGGTACTGAGACACTCAAAACACACAAAGTATGTCCTTATTGGCTGATATTCACATAAACAAGCAGTGCATTACTGGACTTGTTGCCATATAAAGAGCCATGTGCTACCTGATTCCAGGCGCATACAGCTCCACCATATCACTGGAAATTAAATGGGGATGTGGTGTATGGCCCTAAATGAGCACTTAGCGCTTCATGAGGATAAATAATTAATTGAATATATAAATGCTAGTATTAATTATTCATTATAATTTTTATTTCCCATCCTGATTGATTAATCATTTAAAAATAAAGTATTAAACAGTCAGTTGCCCCCGGCATGGAATTCAGTAGCCATGGGCTTGGGCCTTCTCTCAGAGCCCCATTTTCCATGGCAGTTCCCTCAGAGTTCATCAGTTCACCTATGCTCTGCTGCCCTGCCCCATTCCACAGTCACAGGACCCCAGGGCAACACACTACTCCACTCCAAAGAGTTATTGCGAAGGCCAAGACTATAACAGGGTTCAAAAAATAACTAGATAAGTTAATGGAGGATAGGTCCATCAATGGCTATTAGCCAGGATGGGCAGGGATGGTGTCCCTAGCCTCTGTTTGCCAGAAGCTGGGAATGGGTGACAGGGGGTGGATCACTTGATGATTCCCTGTTCTGTTCATTCCCTCTGGGGCACCTGGCATTGGCCACTATCGGAAGACAGGACACTGGGCTAGATGGGCCTTTGGTCTGACGAGGGTGACCATATTTCCCCAAGGGAAAACGGGACACTGTGTGGGGCTAGCCCGATCCCTCCCCCCACCCCGCGCCTGCAGGGCTGGCCCAAGCAGCTCGCCCGAGCCCTGCCCCACTCCCCGTGCGAGGCTGGGGCTGGTCTCACCACTCACCCGAGCTCTGCCTCCCCCCCTGCTCGGGGCTGGCATTGCCGCTCGCCCCTCTGCATGTTCCTCTGCACCTCACTTTTTTTGACAAAAGTGGGCATTTGTCCTGTTTGCTCTTGCCAACTCACCAAGATGTCAAGAGCAAATGGAACAAATGCCCACTTTTGCAAAAAAAGTCGGGACGGCCGGGACAGGGCTTAAAAAAGGGACTGTCCCAGCAAAAACGGAATGTATGGTCACCCAGGGTCTGACCCAGTATGGCCGTTCTTATGTTCTTAAAGACAGGCTCATCACAGGGCTTCATACTACTATGTAGTCAAGCATCATAGGGGTAGCTGTGTTAGTCTGGATCTGTAAAAAGCGACAAAGAGTCCTGTGGCACCTTATAGACTAACAGACGTATTGGAGCATGAGCTTTCATGCGTCTGACGAAGTGGGTATTCACCCATGAAAGCTTATGCTCCAATATGTCTGTTAGGGCTGGTCCACACTAAGCCCCCAGTTCGAACTAAGATACACAACTTCAGCTACGTGAATAACGTAGCTGAAGTCGAAGTATCTTAGTTCGAACTTAAAGGTACTTACCGCGGGTCCACACGCGGCAGGCAGGCTCTCCCGTCGACTCCGCCTACTCCTCTCGCGGAGCAGGATTACCGGCGTCGACGACGAGCACTTCCGGGATCGATTTATCGCGTCTAGACAAGACGCGATAAATCGATCCCAGAAGATCGATTGCTTGCCTCCGAACCAGCGGGTAAGTATAGACGTATCCTTAGGACTGGTCTACACTACGAGTTTAGGTCGACTTTAGCAGGGTTAAATCGAATTAAGCCTGGACACGTCCACACGACGAAGCCCTTTCTTTCGACTTAAAGGGCCCTTTAAACCGGTTTCTTTACTCCACCTCCGACGAGGGGATTAGCGCTAAAATCGGCCTTTGCGGGTCGGATTTGGGGTAGTGTGGACGGAATTCGACATTATTGGCCTCCGGGAGCTATCCCACAGTGCTTCATTGTGACCGCTCTGGACAGCACTCTCAACTCAGATGCACTGACCAGGTAGACAGGAAAAGCCCCGCGAAATTTTGAATTTCATTTCCTGTTTGCCCAGCGTGGAGAGCACAAGTGATCACGCAGAGCTCATCAGCACAGGTAACCATGATGGAGTCCCAGGATCGCAAAAGAGCTCCAGCATGGACAGAACGGGAGGTACGGGATCTGCTCGCCATATGGGGAGACGAATCAGTGCTAGCTGAACTCCGTAGCAGTAAACGAAATGGCAAAATATTAGAAAAGGTCTCAAAGGCCATGAAGGACAGAGGCCATAACAGGGACACACAGCAGTGCCGCGTGAAAATTAAGGAGCTAAGGCAAGCCTACCACAAAGCCAGAGAGGCAAACGGAAGGTCTGGGGCAGAGCTGCAAACATGCCGCTTCTACGCGGAGCTGCACGCCATTCTAGGGGGTGCAGCCATCACTACCCCAACCATGTGCTTTGACTCCGTCAATGGAGAAACACGCAACAGGGAAGCGGGTTCGGGGTACGCGGAAGATGATGATGATGAAGACAATGAAGATAGCTCACAGCAAGGAAGCGGAGAAACCGGTTTCCCCAACAGCCAGGATATGTTTACCACCCTGGACCTGGAACCAGTAACCCCCGAACTCACCCAAGGCATGCTCCCAGACCCTGAGGGCACACAAGGGACCTCTGGTGAGTGTACCTTTGTAAATATTACACATGGTTTAAAAGCAAGCGTGTTTAATGATTAATGATTAATTTGCCCTGGCAATCGCGGCCAGTACAGCTACTGGAAAAGTCTGTTAACGTGTATGGGGATGGAGCGGAAATCCTCCAGGGACATCTCCAGAAAGCTCTCCTTCATGTACTCCCAAAGCCTTTGCAAAAGGTTTCTGGGGAGGGCTGCCTTATCCCGTCCGCCATGGTAGGACACTTTACCACGTCAGGCCAGTAGCACGTAGTCTGGAATCATTGCATAACAAAGCATGGCAGCGTATGGTCCCGGTGTTTGCTGGCATGCAGACAACATCCATTCCTTATCTCTCTTTGTTATCCTCAGGAGAGTGATATCATTCACGGTCACCTGGTTGAAATGGGGTGATTTTATTAAGGGGGCATTCAGAGGTGCCCGTTCCTGCTCGGCTGAACAGAAATGTTCCCCGCTGTTAGCCACGCGGTGGGGGGGGAGGGGTGAAGGGATTATCCCAGAGAATTGGGTGTGTGGGGGGGTAGTTGGGTTTGTGCTGCATGTTAACCCGGAAACCCCAGCCCCTTCTTTTACATTGCAAACCCATTTTAAATGGCCAACCCAACGGGTCCTTGGTATGGGAAATGAGGGCGCTACTGTTTGAAACCATTCCCACGTTATGAGGGTTAAAAAAGCCAAAAGACTGTGGCTTACCATGGCTGCCTGCAAGCCGAATTCTGTTGCCTGGCACCACGTGAGTGATCTCTCACACCAAACCGGCAGGCCCTCAATATAAGAGGAAAAATGCGACCTTGTAACGAAAGCTCATGTGCTGTGTAATGTGAACAGCAAAATTTAACGTGAAATAATGTACCCATTGTTCTCTAAAATGTATCTTTTTTAACCACCTCTCCCTTGTCCTCCACCAGCTGCAAATGTTTCTCCTTTGCAGAGGCTAGCAAAGATTAGAAGGAGAAAACGGCGGACTCGGGATGATATGTTCACGGAGCTCCAGATGTCCTCCCACGCTGAAAGAGCACAGCAGAATGCGTGGAGGCAGTCAATGTCACACTACAGAAAAGCACAATATGAATGAGAGGAGAGGTGGCGGGCTGAATCGCGGGATGAACAGAGCAAGTGGCGGGCTGAAGATGATAGGTGGCGTCAGCTTGCAGACAGAAGGCAAGAGTCGATGCTCCGGCTGCTGGAGCATCAAACTGATATGCTCCAGCGTATGGTTGAGCTGCAGGAAAGGCAGCAGGAGCAGAGACCGCCGCTACAGCCCCTGTGTAACCAACAGCCCTCCTCCCCAAGTCCCATTGGCTCCTCACCCAGACGCCCAAGAACACGGTGGGGGGGCCTCCGGCCACCCAGTCTCTCCACCCCAGATGATTGCCCGAGCATCGGAAGGCTGGCCTTCAATAAGTGTTAAAGTTTTAAAGTTTTAAACTGCAGTGTGTCCTTTTCCTTCCCTCCTCCCCCACCCCTCTCGGGCTACCTTGGCAATTATCCCCCTAGTTGTGTGATGAATTAATAAAGAATGCATGAATGTGAAGTAACAATGACTTTATTGCCTCTGCAAGCGGTGCTCGAAGGGGGAAGGGGAGGGTGGGGTGGTTGGTTTACAGGGAAGTAGAGTGAACCGGGTGGGGGAGGCGGAGGGTTCATCAAGGAGAAACAAACAGAAGTTTCACACCGTAGCCTGGCCAGTCACAAAACTCGTTTTCAAAGCTTCTCTGATGCGCACCGTGCCCTGCTGTACTCTTCTAACCGCCCTGGTGTCTGGCTGCGCGTAATCAGCGGCCAGGCGATTTGCCTCAACCTCCCACCCCGCCATAAATGTCTCCCCCTTACTCTCACAGATATTGTGGAGCGCACAGCAAGCAGCAATAACAATGGGGATATTCTTTTCGCTGAGGTCTGAGCGAGTCAGTAAGCTGCGCCAGCGTGCTTTTAAACGTCCAAATGCACATTCCACCACCATTCGGCACTTGCTCAGCCTGTAGTTGAACAAGTCCTGACTACTTTCCAGGCTGCCTGTGTACGGCTTCATGAGCCATGGCATTAAGGGGTAGGCTGGGTCCCCAAGGATCACGATAGGCATTTCAACATCCCCAACGGTTATTTTCTGGTCCGGAAGAAAGTCCCTTCCTCCAGCTTTCGAAACAGACCAGAGTGCCTGAAGACGCGAGCATCATGTACCTTTCCCGGCCATCCCACGTTGATGTTGGTGAAACGTCCCTTGTGATCCACCAGGGCTTACAGCAGCATTGAAAAGTACCCCTTGCGGTTTATGTACTCGGTGGCTTGGTGCTCCGGTGCCAAGATAGGGATATGGGTTCCGTCTATCGCCCCACCACAGTTTGGGAATCCCATTGCAGCAAAGCCATCCACTATGGCCTACACGTTTCCCAGAGTCACTACCCTTGATATCAGCAGGTAGTCTTTGATTGCCCTGGCAACTTGGATCACAGCAGACCCCACAGTAGATTTGCCCACTCCAAATTGATTCCCGACTGACCGGTAGCTGTCTGGCGTTGCAAGCTTCCACAGGGCTATCGCCACTCGCTTCTCAACTGTGAGGGCTGCTCTCATCCTGGTATTCTGGCGCTTCAGGGCAGGGGAAAGCAAGTCACAAAGTTCCATGAAAGTGCCCTTACGCATGCGAAAGTTTCGCAGCCACTGGGCATCGTCCCAGACCTGCAACACGATGCGGTCCCACCAGCCTGTGCTTGTTTCCCGGGCCCAGAATCGGCGTTCCACGGCATGAACCTGCCCCAGTAACACCATGATTTGCACATTGCTGGGGCCCGTACCTTGTGTGAGGGCTGTGTCCATGTCAATTTCCTCATCACTCTCGTCGCCGCGCTGCAATCACCTCATCAGCTGGTCCTGGTTTTGCTTTGGCATGTCCTGGCTCTGCATATACTCCAGGACAATGCGCGTGGTGTTCATAGTGCTCATAATTGCCGCGGTGATCTGAGTGGGCTCCATGATCCCAGTGCTATGGCGTCTGGTCTGGAAAAAGGCGCAAAACTGATGGAGGGAGGGAGGGGCGACTGACGACATGGCGTACAGGTACAGGGAATTAAAATCAACAAAGGTGGCTTTGCATCAGGGAGAAACACAAACAACTGTCACACAGAATGGCCCCCCAAAGATTGAACTCAAAACCCTGGGTTTAGTAGGCCGCTGATTCACGGAGGGAGGGGGAAGCAAATGAATACATCTATTTTTTACATCTTAAGCTGGCAGCAGACGGTGCAGCATGACTGATAGCCCTCGGCATCTTCTGGGTGCTTGACAGAAGATACTGTACTACGACTGCTAGCCATCATCATCAAGACGGTTCAATAGGACTGCCGGCAGGACTGAGTCTCCAGGAGACAAAGCATGTCTGCCCAGGTGCCTCTGATTGAACTGGAGGACGACGACGACGGATACCAGTCGTAATACACCATCTACTGCCAAAAGGCAAGGGGCTGCTGCTGTGTAGCAATGCAGCCCCACGTCTGCCAGCACCCAGATAGCCGATGAAGGGTACCAGTCATACTGCACCGTCTACTGCCAAAAGGCAATTAGCTGCTGCTGTGTAGCAATGCAGTACCACGTCTGCCGGCACCCAGATGACATATGGTGACGGTGAGCTGAGCTGAGCTGAGCGGGCTCCATGCTTGCCGTGGTATGTTGTCTGCACAGGTAACCCAGGTAAAAAGGCGCGAATCGATTGTCTGCCGTTGCTCTGACGGAGGGGGAGGGGCCTGACGGCATGTACCCAGAACCCCCTGCGACACTGTTTTGCATCATCAGGCATTGGGATCTCAACCCAGAATTCCAATGGGCAGCAGAGACTGCGGGAACTGTGGGATAGCTACCCACAGTGCAACGCTCCAGAAGTCGACGCTAGCCTCGGTACTGTGGACGTGGTCCGCCGGCTTCATGCACTTAGAGCATTTTATGTGGGGACACACACAATCGACTGTATAAAACCTATATCTATAAAACCGGCTTCTATAAATTCGACCTAATTTCGTAGTGTAGACATACCCTTAGTCTATAAGGTGCCACAGGACTCTTTGTCGCTTTATACTACTATGTAAAAGCTCTTTCCCTCATTCCCACACCACTTGCAAATGGCAGCTATAAATAACAGGAAGTGCAGATAAGACTCCATAGACCCTGTTCAACCTGCCCCTTTCAGGTGCTCGCAGGATAAAAAGAACAGCAGCTCTGGCTCCATACCAGCCCCAAACATGTGACAACTGAGCCTCAGAACAGGCAGGAACTTCAGACAGGAACAAGGCAAACTTCACACCCTGCATGAGACCGTAAAGGGAATCCTCTTCCCCAAGGGCTCACTATGATTCCATGTGCCATAAACTGCCCTGTGCCTATCATCTACAAAGGGGTCTGGTTTGAGAGTTGTAGATCTGGCACAGTGGGGCACAGAAATGGGGTCTGACAAGTACTGGCAGAAATTGGTTGGGGGTTTGTCACTGTGTGCGATGGTTTTGGCAACTGGGAAGTCTGGGTGGTCAGCCTCTCAGGTGGATTCAGTAGGGTTTGGCAAATGGAAGGGGAGTTTAGTTAGGGAAAGTATCAAAGGAATACAAGGTTTTCACAACGGGCGGGGGGGGGCTGGTTGGGAGCAGTTGTAAGAGTTTAGCAGTTATGGGGAGATCTGTTTGTGGTGGGTAAGGAAGCTTTTGCAGTAGGGGGATCCTAAACTTTTCTGTTAATGAACTTCCTACTTTTTTCTTCATGTTCTCAAGAGCCACAGAGGGTAAAGGGAAAAAATCAGACTGTAACCTGAACAGCTCTTTCTCCTCTTTCAGATCAGGAATGATGGGCAACTTGGAGTGAGTTCCCTGGTCCCAGGAGTTCGAAAGATTTCCTGAAAAGTCCATTTGACTTAACACTTCTTTCAATTTGGTTCCTTCATTATTAAGATGAAACTCTGTTTTGACAGCATCCAAACCAGTCAGTCTTGCTCCCTGTAATGTTACTGATTCTTCTGGACTTTGGACTTTCAAACAGCTTTTCATGCTATGTGACTTCTCATTTTCCCCCAATGCCTCAAAGTCTGGGATTTTTAGAGTGCTACTGAGTTCTTTAATACAATTTTCATCCAAATCATCACCAATACCAAAGCATGTTTCTCTTTGGACGGTTCTGCTTCCTTTATCGTTATCATCATCGTCGACACAATTTATTTTAGGAATTTCAAAAGCCTCACCAGCCACAACAGCCCTTTTCTTAAACATTTCTTCTTCTGGATTTATGTCTCTGTCAGGCCCCCCAGTGCCAAGTGAACCTGCTTCTGTGTTTGATGTTTCCATGTTTTCACTGTCCACATTCAGACAAAATTTTGACTGTCCACCATGAAACCTCGGGTTCTCCATTAGGATTAATGGACTGTTTGAGGTTCTCCTCCTTTTCTTTTCTTTTTTTTTTTTTTTTTTTTTTGCTGTCAAGTGATGAATCCACTGATAGACACACAGCTCTTTTCAGTTTAACTCTCTTCAGGATGGAAGTACTTCTGGTTTCACCTCATTCCTCACATAGCCAGCACAGAAATGCTTTACAAAACTCCTGCAGAACAGACTTGTTCCCCACAGCACTTACAGAGACAACTGTTGAAAAACAAAACAGAATCATGGTAACTTGTAAAAAAAAAAAAAAAATTATTCTCTGTGGACAACATAAGCACAATGGCCACATTCAAAGTTAATAGCTGCCCCTACATAACTTTTTCTGTCGAGTTCTCCCAGCTCAACATCTCCTATCTCTTCTGCTAATTGCTCCCACATTGTCCCAGGCACTTGAAATCTCAGGCTTGTCTATATGGCGAGTTAGTGTGCAGCAGCTTGCCATGCACTAACTCACCATGTGGACCCTGCCACCAAGCACTATGTGCGCCCCACACACCCCCATGTAAGACTGCACCTGTTCATGCACACACCACATAACTGCATGCATGCGCCACACACAATCATGCACGTCCCACGCACCCCCAACATGCCCCAAGCACAACACTGATGCCATACAAATAAAATGCAATAATTATAGCACAAGCATCCCTCCCTTGGGCACTGACCGGGGCTCAGCCCCACACCCTGGGGGAGTCCGGCAACGGGGACCCCACAGACCCGGGGGGAGGGGCAGACGGACCCCCGCACCGCGAGGGGAGGGCACCGGGACCCCGCCCCCCACGCAGGGTCCCGTAGCCCCGGGGGCTCCCGGCGCCCCGCCCACTTCTCCCTTCCCCCACTCACTGGCGGGTCCTCGCGCTCACGCCCCAACGGTTCCTTCCAGCCCTTTCCCCGCACGCACCACGTGACACAGGGCACGCGCGCCCAGGCGGCCGTTTGGCGGAAGAAGATCACGTGGCTGAGGCGAGGCCCGCGCCAAGGCTGAGTTCACACCTGCAGCACGTGCCTCGACGCGGGCGCGCCCCCTGCACGTGAGTCGGGGAAGGCGGGGCTTTCTTGGGGCGGAGGGGGGGTCGGTTGGAGGGTTACAGCTGAGGGTATCAGGGGGTTATAGCTGGGGGGGCTGGTTGGAGGTGTCCTGTGGGGTTATAGCTGGGGGGCTGGTTGGGCGGTTTTGGGGGGTTATAACTGGGGGGGCTGGTTGGAGGGTTTTGGGGGCTTATAACTGGGGGGCTGGTTGGGAGGTTTCAGGGGGTTATAGCTGGGGGGGCTGGTTGGAGGTGTCATGTGGGGTTATAGCTGGGGGGCTGGTTGGGCGGTTTTGGGGGGTTATAGCTGGGGGGCTGGTTGGGAAGCTTATGGGGGTTATAGCTTGTTGGGCAGTTTCTGGGGGTTATAACTGGGGGGCTGGTTGGGAAGTTTATGGGGGTTATAGCTTGTTGGATGGTTTCTGGGGGTTATAACTGGGGGGGCTGGTTGGGTGGTTTTGGGGGGTTATAGCTAGGGGCTGGTTGGGGGGTTTGGGGGGCTTATAACTGGGGGGCTGGTTGGGAGGTTTCAGGGGGTTATAGCTGGGGGGGCTGGTTGGAGGTGTCATGTGGGGTTATAGCTGGGGGGTTATAACTGGGGGGGCTGGTTGGGTGGTTTTGGGGGGTTATAGCTGGGGGGCTGGTTGGGAAGCTTATGGGGGTTATAGCTTGTTGGGCAGTTTCTGGGGGTTATAACTGGGGGGGCTGGTTGGGAAGTTTATGGGGGTTATAGCTTGTTGGATGGTTTCTGGGGGTTATAACTGGGGGGGCTGGTTGGGTGGTTTTGGGGGGTTATAGCTAGGGGCTGGTTGGGGGGTTTGGGGGGCTTATAACTGGGGGGCTGGTTGGGAGGTTTCAGGGGGTTATAGCTGGGGGGGCTGGTTGGAGGTGTCATGTGGGGTTATAGCTGGGGGGTTATAACTGGGGGGGCTGGTTGGGTGGTTTTGGGGGGTTATAGCTGGGGGGCTGGTTGGGAAGCTTATGGGGGTTATAGCTTGTTGGGCAGTTTCTGGGGGTTATAACTGGGGGGGCTGGTTGGGAAGTTTATGGGGGTTATAGCTTGTTGGGTGGTTTCTGGGGGTTATAACTGGGGGGGCTGGTTGGGTAGTTTTGGGAGGTTATAGCTAGGGGCTGGTTGGGGGGTTTTGGGGGCTTATAACTGGGGGGCTGGTTGGGAGGTTTCAGGGGGTTATAACTGAGGGGGCTGGTTGGGTTGGGTCCTGCGGTTAGCTTGGAGGGGGCTGGTGGGGGTTGCCTTGGCATTGGTAGCTGGGATGGGTGTGATTAGAAGTTGAGGCCTGGTAGGGAGGCACTTAAGGGTTGTAGCTGGGAGACCAGGTTAATTGGGGGTGGGGGCTGTGGGTTGTCCAAGGGGGAATAGAATTTTCTTAGCAGGGAGGTGACATTGCCAAGATTACCCACTCAGCCTTTCCCTCCCATTACCTGCGGCAAATCCTAACAACCCTAATGATGATCCACTTACCTCTGTGGTGGGCCTGGCACACCACCTGCCCATTGAGTGGCCTATTGACTGGCACCCAGTGGTATCTGTGGTACCCCAATTGCTAAATCTCACAGCAGTGTGTGCATGTGTGGGGTGTGCAGCAATTCAGCCTCCATTTACACTCAAGCTCTGTGTGCAGGTGACATACCAGGCCCAGCACAGATGCAGCAGGGACTGAGCATCACACAGTGCAGGGGGAGCTGGTTATCCAGATGGTCATTCAAATGTACTAAGCACAGGAGAGAACTCCAGCTTGGACACAAGGGTAAACTGGGGACTAGTCTACAGTGGCCATGTTAAAGTGCTGCTGCGGCAGTGCTTTAACGTGGCTTGTGTAGTCGCAGCAGAGCTCTGGGAAAGAGCTCTCCCAGCGCTCTAAAAACCCCACCTCCACGAGGGGCATAGCTACCAGCGCTGGGAGCGCGATCTACACTGGCGCTTTACAGCGCTGAAACTTGCTGCGCTCAGCAGGGTTTTTTTTCACACCCCGAGCGAGTAAGTTGCAGCGCTATAAAGTGCCAGTGTAGACAAGCCCTGGGTTGTCAGGTCAGATCACCACACAGGCTAGGTGGGTCACCAGGCATAGAGTTTGTCCTTGTCCTTGGAAGCCTTTCAAGTCCATGTCAACTTAATTGTTCTGCAAAGTCAGCCAGCACTGAACAACTAACGTACTTAGAAAACGCCATCAAACACTTCAATTAAACTGCTGGGTGGGGATGGATATGACTAGAGCCATAAACCCTGCAGTGACACACTGTGCTAGCAATTCTTGTAGCTCTGGCAAGAAATGTTCCCTCTAGGTCATGGGCGAGGCATGTTGGCAAGATAAAGGGAAGCTTGCACTGCCGCTGCCCAGGTAGAGGACTCCACTTTCAGAGACTGGCGATCACCGTTCCACAGCACAGAATTAAAAAGTTAAAAGAGAAATCTGTGTATTCTGACCAGTGTTCTCTGAGTAGCTGCTGTCCCACTGGTTCAGATAACTTTTATTAGTTATGTGGGGTATGTTATGATTATTATAGTAGCATCTGCATACCCCAGCTGAGGGCAGGGCCCAGTGTACTAGAGGTTATACAGATTCATAGTAAAAGATGGTCATTCTACACAAGACAGACGAAGGGCTGAGGGAAACAGAGTCACAAAGAGGGAAAGTGACTTGTCCAAGGTCACACAGTAGCTCAGAGCTGGGAATAGACCCTACCTCTTCAGTTGTCACAAATTGCTAGCACATAGCCCCAAACTTCAACCAGGGTAGGGCTGTCAAACTGACAGTGGGACAAATTAAATTTTTAGTTATGTTTTGTGGCCCAGGGCTATGAAGGAAGCCAAGTTAAATGGCCTACTGAGATGAAAGAGGCAGCTCACATTTCTCCTCACCAGGGAGGGCAGGGTTGTTTCAGGCTTTGTAAGATGGGGCAATACTGGGATGATTTCTTCACCACCGTAAGGGCTATCATTTTTTTCCACGTGAAAGTTTGCATTCTGTAGGTTTTTTTCAGAGGCCAGGCCTAACCTGTGGAACTCATTACTGCAAGATCTAAAAAACCACCACTAACTGCCCCATTTTCTAGTCCAAATGTAAAGCACCCCTCTTCCACTTTGCCTTCCTCAACAATAACCCATAAACATCAGCTATTAAGGGCTTGTCTATATACGGAGTTATTCAGGAACAGCTCTTATATTTTCCCTACCTTTTTCTGAAATAACTTTCATGTTTAGACAAGACCTAATAAAAATAAAACAAACAAACAAAACCTGTGTAATTTCACCCCTGGAGGACAAAGAGAGAAACCACACTGGACAGATGTTAATCACTGTGTTCCTTTTAAATCCTGGAAGGCTCTTGGATACCATGGGATGAAAGCAGGATAAGAACCTAGAAATGGACAAGAACTTCGAAACAGAACAGAAAATCTACATTGGTCATGGGTGTCAGCTAAGCACAGCAAGTAGGCTAGATGTTTGACACACCTGACTTGGAGTAGGAGCCATTGGCTGATATTCTGAGAACCAGCACTATTATCCCATTATTATCTTACATTTTGTTAGCAGTTCGTTTCTTTACCTGCCTCCATATATTTGTAAAATAAAGATCTGCCCAATGCTATTTTACACTGCTTACTGTTACAGGAGAAAGTCTGCTGATGAAGGCATAGAACTTGGAGAGCTAGGTTGATTCTCAGCCCTTATTGTTTGTATCATGGCACTACCTGGGGGCCCCAGTCAGGGATCGGGACCCCATTGTTAGGCATGGGACACGTCTAACAAACAGACAGTCCTTGCCCCAAAGAGTTGACAGTCTAAGTCTGGGACCTGCCACAGACATCCTGATTTGGGCAAGTCATTTCATTTCACTGCACCTCAATTCACATCTATAAAATGGGAGCATTAATCCTTGCTTGCCTCCTGGGGTGATGTGAGGATTAAATCACTAATCCTCACAAAGTTCTGTGAATGGAACATGCGATATAATTGCAAAGTACTGTCACTTTATGTAAGAAAATAACATACTGTGTAACCAAGGGCACAAAAATCTTGCTACGCTGTACTTGCAGCATACCTGGAGTCCAAGGGCTGCATGTAATTTATCATTTTAGCTAAAAAAATCAGTGTTCTCGTCTAATAAGTGTGTGCTCTGAATCCTCCTTGACTGAGGAATAGAAATTGCTTCTTGTCTGAATTCTGTTAGGGTAGGTCATCCCAAATCCATCTAAAATTCCCTCTTTGTATCACACCAAATGCAAACTAAGCATTAAATAAATCCCACCAGTGTTTTAGAATAATTTTCATTTTCTTGCTGTAGAGGTACCGTGAATTCCACATACGCCAGGAGAAAATCCTTCTCCTGTTAGCATTGCTGTGCTATCCTCCTTTGTTTTCCACTTTCAACTACCCAACAAACATGAGGGAGACCTGAGTTTATAATGCAAGTTTTATGAAGTGTGACAATACTATAGTGATAACAATGCGATCGATAGATAGATCTAAGTTCCAGAGAATTCTAAGTAAATGAGTGCACCTATTCATCCACACTTAGGAAATCAATTAATTTTATAAGTCTGCAAATATATTTCTTCCAATCCTTGTGGGAGGGCTTAACGGGGTACAGATCAAAGCTACTCCAGTTCTTCCTGCCTATCGATTTGATATTGGTTTTCTGGTAGCTGAGAAATTGCTGATATCCATTATGAAGCCATTGCTTGCTGCATTAGGCTTTGCAGATTTTGCAGTCAGGAAGCCTTGGCTGACTAGAAAAGCAATTACTCTGTATTATTGCAGTTTCAGTACAGGACTTTTACATTGAGAGGTTACATTTGGACTTGTCCTCCAAAATTGTTACCTGGAAGAATGTCAGGACGGCACTGGATGTCAGGAAGCGGGCCCGCAAGAGACCTTGAGCAAAGCACTCAAACCAAATGGAATGAAGCTGAGTCACAGGGGACACATGTGGTTTTCTCTCTTTTTGATATTAAACGTGTGTCATTTGAGAACATGTTCTGACATGCCCTATTATTTACACAGCACCGTAAGATACACTGCACTTTACAGAATGCTTGGAAAGACAAGGTCCCTGCCCCATGGAGCTTCCAGTCTAACTCAGACAATTAAAATATATGGGACAAAATCCTGTGAGGCATCATTGGCAAGGAGGAGATCAATGTAAGAATGCTTTGTAATGTCCCCAGGGTCATCTTCTCTAGGTTCCTGACCAGGATTTTGGAACAGCTGTTGAAGAGACCCTTCCAGAGAGGTCTCATTACAGTTTTACACAGAGCGCAATTCATGCTTGGAACAGGACTTTGGGAGGTTGGTCTCATGTGGAGACTCATGCACTGCAAAAATGATCAGCAAAGCTCAAGGTCCTTGTACCTTGAAGGTCCAGTACCTTCATTGAAGGAGCTCCCCAAAAGTCTTGGATTTAACAGGCTCCACAGAAGAAGTGGAACTAAAGGAGGAAAGTGGAAAGGTGGCATGAGTAAAGGTGCAAAGCCAAGCGTAGAAGAAGGAGACAATAGGAGTGATTAGGTGAGAGGATAGGATGAATGAATGCAGAGGCTGGCACTAAGATGTGTGGGATCTTAAAGGTTAGGAGCTCATGTACTTTCCTTTCAAATATATCCAGCCTGCTGGGCAGCAGAAGTTACAACAGAGGAAGCAGGGATGGGGACAGCAGAAACCCGGGGCATATCAAACAGTCTAATCATGCTGGAATTCAGCCAGGTCCCCGTGCTTGGTACCTAAATGCAATTACTTTTAAAGGAAGAACAAACCCACTGTGCACTCAGGCAGCTCTGAGAGCTGTTTGTGAATCAATGTGTGTCTGCTGCTAAAAGAGCCAAAGCAGGGTGAGGGCAGGAGGGGGATGGGGTGATGGATGGAGTCAGGGCTGAAATCGGTTTGAGCGGTTCCTGGTGCATTGATCCAGTCAGGCAAATGGCAGACACACAGGCCAAAAAAGGAAGAAAAGAAAACAAGCCTGCTGTTGTATGGCTAAGAGGCATTTCCTCAACACAGCACTAACCACTTTCCATCATTGATTCACTGCTGGGTCCACTGGGCAAATGCTCCTAGTATATTTTTTTATGCCCAGAACAAGGAGTTGATTTTAATTGATCTGGAAGCTCAGATGTACAGTTAATCCCCCTACAGACCTAATGATGCCATTCCAGAGTGATTGGGACCCTGGGGACTGCCACTCACCCTCCTTGGGTATTTATGCTCAGAGATGGTTTTAGTCAGGCTCTGAGCGTCTGGGGAGAGGAGGAATCAGGCAGCAAGTTCTGCTGTGAGAGCAGATTGGGCTATCTCAGTGCCTTGCTGAATCAGCACAGGACTGCTAGATGGCGGGAAGGATCAAGCAGCATCTTGGGCTGCTTGTGAGGAAGCCCAGACCCATTTGCATCGATGAGATTGTCTCTTTTCTCCCTATTGGCAAAATAGATGCTAATTCTGTCCTCGGACTGGAGGCTAGGATGAAGGCTCAGCTCTCATTCCTTGCTCGGCAAGAAGAGCTGAGGCTGGAGCTTCTGCAAGGCAGCTGTAGTGAGGTTCTGGGGGCTGTTCTGGTGTGATCCGTGGACAGCCGGAGACCAAGATCAGCGGTTCATGGAGTTTTTGTGGCAACACTCATTCACCTAACCACACCTCGTAGAGAAGCTGGCTTGGTGGGGTGCTTGAAGATGACTTTTATGGGGTACAGTGGCCCTTTTGGATCAGGACCACAGCCCCAGACTGATGCAAACACCTTGCTCTCAAGGTGGGATCAGAATAAGGGAGGTGAACAAGCCCAGATGCTAGATCCAAATTCAGCAGCTTGGTGTTCTAGGATCAAAAATTCATTGTTTGTTACTCATTTCTAAAAGCATTCCTCCCTTCCCCCAGCGGCCTCTCGACTCCTTCCCAGTGTGTCAGCTCTCACAATACGTGGTCTTTTTCTTAAAGCCACAGCAGGCAGAATTAAGAGTTTTGCATGAAAATCTCAGCTGTTATTGAGAGAAAAGTACAATTCTAGCCCTCATGGCTGCAGAGTAAAGCTTGAAAATGAGACCCGTATGAGCCCAGAACGCAAATAAAAAGAACCCAAAATGGTCTTTTTTAATCACATTAGTTTTTATGCAAGTCCCATGATTTTGGAATGCATGGGCTTGACAACAGTGCCTTCCTCCATCTTCATTTGAGTTGATCAGAATTCCCTTCTAAAGGGTGCTTTGGATCTTTCCCTGATTCACATCATCAGCGAGATTCATAAAATAAAATGCTATAGGGTGACCAGACAGCAAGTGTGAAAAATCGGGACAGGGGGTGGAGGGTAAAAGGAGCCTATATAAGAAAAAGACCCAAAAATCAGGACTGTCCGTATAAAATCAGGACATCTGGTCACCCTAAAATGCTATGAGATTAAAGATTAAATCACCCTTGTTGGGATTTTTCCTTCCACAGACAGGGCCGCCCAGAGGATTCAGGGGGCCGGGGCAAAGCAATTTCGGGGGCACCTTCCATAAAAAAAGTTGCAATACTATAGCATACTATATTCTCGTGGGGGCCCCTGCGGGGCCCGGAGCCTGGGGCAAATTGCCCCACTTGCCCCCCCCCCCCCAGGCAGCCCTGTCCACAGATGAGAGGGTCTGCCCAGCTTCCAAATGGTACTTTTGGGGAGCCGTGCAGAGTTTGAATCCACTGTCCAGCAAGCAAACGACAGATGCAAAGATCTTTTAAGAAGCAAAGGCCTGTTCCCCTTCTAGGCTTTCAGAGGCCGTTGATAGTTATGTGATTTTGAACGATAAAAAAACAAATACAAAAAATCCTCTTTCCAGAGGCCTTTTCTCCTTTTGAACCTTGCAGCAGCATGGCTTTGATGTTGTGCTGGCAGTGCTAGGCAGGGATATCACACACAGTCACATTCCGCTCATCTGCTCTTTTAAGACTGGGTAACGGCAGCTTTGTCCTCTAGTAAATGAAAGAGCGGCTGGTTTGTTGCAGACCCAGCTTGATCTTGAAAATAATCACAGTGAAAAAATGTCACCTGCTGATTTGATCCAGCCTGTGTTGCATTGTTCAGCAGCTGCTCTCTTGCAATCACCCATTGTTATCAAACAGGTGGAATAAAGGGAGTACAAATAATAAATACAAAAGGGTTGGTGGGGGAAATAGGTTAGAGCCCTCATCTTTCAGCTGCGCAGGACTGGCTTACAGTGCTGCTGGATTTACGAGTGAAAATGGTTTTAATTGATTCACCCTGGTCCGTAATTGATATTTGCACACATCAGAAGAAACCTTGTGCCATCTGGCAAAATAGGACACAGTTGAAAGTCTCTATTCAGAAGAGAACCAGGACTAGGATAAACAAAGGATGCTGCAGGTCAGGTGTGCGGTGTATCGGCAGAGCTGTGTAGGTGTCTAGGACAGGAATACAGGAGGAGTTCATTGTAGGTCTGGATTTAGTTTGGTTACTGACAGGGTGTGAGGGCTCAGGATTGGATGTTGCCTGACAGTTTTGGAACAGCTGGGCCTGGGGACTGGAATATATTGAGGTGCGCTCACAGAGCTGTATGCTCGACTCCACGGTTCCTGATTTGAGACAGTTCAATCATCCTCTAGCTTTTGTGAGCACTAAAATTCATTTAAAACAATTTCCAAGCAAAGGCATGAGGTTTGATCATTTTGGGCCTTAAGGAACCTGATTTAATTCCAGTCTGAGGGCCTGAAATGAACGAGCAGGTTTGTCTTAGTTCAACAACAAGCAGACAGGAAATCCATAAGAAAAATTGTGTTTGCAGAAATCAGGGCTTCACCTTGAATATTGGTATTGCCTAGTAACCAGGAAGCAACCTCAGGTTATCAGTGACATGAGTCTGGAATGGATTCTGAAAGCATGCATGTGCAAGAGAGAGCAATGCTCTTATTGCTCCTGGTCCCAGTTAGTACAATCGTGAAGGCTGTAGCCTCCCCCACAGGGGTGATCCTAAAGGAATCCTATCTAAATACAGTGGCATTTACAGACCTGGCAGCAATCCACAGCTTCCCTGTCGGGTTTAAATTTACTGTCATCAAGGGCAGTCACAAATGTCAAATGCAAGGCATCCTGTAATGGATTTAACACAAGCTGGAGAGGAGTTAACTGAAATGCAGGGTATTCATCTTACTTAAATAATTATGCTTGCAGGAAGAATACCACTACCAAGAGCCAGTCTGTTCTAATATATGTCACCTTCCTCCTCACCCTTCTCCCATTTAAAATTTCTGGCCAGCATCATACAAGGAAAGCAAGTCTGGCTTGTTACTCAAGATTCAAAAAATAGCTACAGCAGGTTGGGATGGAGTTCACATGGTAATCAAAACAAGTCTTTGTAGTCAGCGCTGACTTCCTGCTGTCCCAATTACATTTGTGGAGCCTACCTCATGCTGTACTGAACTGTGCAGCAGAGAGAATTTTCTTTGTGCATTATTGGCGACATAGAGTGAGAACAGTTTCCTTGACAACATTTTTCTTAATGGGATCTTTTTCTCTCCCCCCTCGCCCCATGGCTTTAGGTTTGGGCTTGACTTTGGATCCCAGGCTATGTTCATAAAGGAGGCCAGGATTATTATTATTATTACACCAAAAGTGGGGCTGTACAGGCATATGAGAAGAGGTCCCTGCTCTGGGATAATGGCAGATGAGGGAGGTGGTGCAGCTAAAAGCAAGGGACTGCACATTGATAACTAGCACATATCGTTAGTTGCATGATTTGCTGCTGTGTTTTTCTGGATTTCTTTATAGTCGGGGTGGGTGAGTTTTGCCATCATTTGTTTTCACATTAGCACTTTAAGGGATGGCCGAGAGATTTCACGGCTCCTGGAAGAAGCACTTTGCTGAGGATGGCAGTGCAGTGGTGGCATTACAGCAAGTTCTCAGCTGACTTGTATTTTCATCTTCTCCAGCAGCATCAGTATCTAAGAACAGCCACATTGGGTCAGACCAAAGGTCTGTCTAGTCCAGTGTCCTGGCTGCTGACAGTGGCCAATGCCAGGCGGCCCAGAGGAAATTAACAGAACAGGTAATCCAAGTGATCCATCCCAGCTTCTGGCAAACAGACGCTAGGGCCACCATCCCTAGTCCTCTATAGGACTGGATCTGTCTGTGAATTTAATCTCATCTATCGCTCTGATTTGCCAGGCAATAGATCTCTCTCCATCAGTCTGTCCTTTATGAGAGTGGATAGATTAGAGTTGGCTGGAAGTTTTCCCAGCAGAACAGTTTTCTGTCAGAAAATGCTAATTCGTGGGGATCAAAGTGTTCTGTGGGAACTTGTCGACTCCATTGAAACTTTTGACATTTAGACTGACTGCCTGCCTGATTTCCTGCCAGCCTGCCCAACTCCTGGGGCTCCCCAGCTTGCCAGCGTCCCACCTGGCAGGGTGCCCAGCTTCCTGGGTAGGAGACTCCCCATCTCCCTGGGCTATTTGACTTCCCAGGCAGCAGGCTCGGCAGCAGGCTCACCAGCTGGCTGGCTCCATTGGCTGCCTGGTTGGTGGGCTCCCCAGCTGTCCAGCTAGTGGGCTGCTGGGCTCTTCCACAGCCCATGTGGAAGGCTGTCAGGACTCCCCAATGCCCTGGGCTGTCTGACTTCCAGGCAGTGGGCTTCCCAGCTGACTGGTTCCCTGGACTGCCCACCTGGTAGGCAGGTAGGCTCTCCGGCTCCCCAAGTTACATGGGGAGCCAGGCGGACAGCTCGCTAGGCAGCTCCCTGACCAGAAGTTATTCCTTGCTACGCAATCTTTTAATTTGTGTTTGTACAGTGCTTAACACACTTGGGGCCCTAATTTGGGTTGGGACCTCTAGGTGCTATTGTAATGTAAATAATAAGAATAACCACCCTATCAAATACAAATTTTACTCAGGATCTGTAGATGAAAAAGGTTTTTTTTTTTTTAAGTAATTTAGTTATCCAGAACTCTGATTCTGGAAACTGGATTTTTTTCGTTTGTTCAATAGCTTTGAGCAGTGCTATAAAAAATCAATCAGCACCAAGATTCTCAACAGATAGGCTTTGATGGGACTAATCAGACATCTTTCCTACATAGAATCATAGGACTGGAGGGGACCTCAAGAGGTCATCCAGTCCAGTCCCCTGCACTCATGCCAGGACTAAGTATTATCTAGATCATCCCTAACAAGTGTTTGTCTAACCTGCTCTTAAAAATCTCCAATGATGGAGATTCCACAACCTCCCTAGGCAATTTATTCCAGTGCTTAACCACCCTGACAGTTAGGAAGTTTTTCCTAATGTCAAACCTAAACCTCCCTTCTACATATAATGATAGAATTTTTGCTAGTCATATGGGAGAGAGCCAACATAGAAGATTATGCTTAAGACTCCTGCTTGCATCTGATAGGGCTTTGCTGGTGATAAAACTGGGCTGAGCCACCTGGATTAGATTAAGCATGAGAAGTTTTAATCTCTTTTGGCTAATATTTTAGTTAAGACTGAGCAGAGAAATATCTGCAAGAAGAGGGTCATGGACATCTTACTGAAACACCTCTTATCAGAGCCAGTTGCCCAAAATCAGAGGTTTTCTATTTAAGCAGGTGACTGCATCCCGCCAAGATCTCCAGGAAGGGCTGTTAAAAATGCCATTGTTTAACTGTCCAGAGCAGTAGTTTTTTGTTTTGTTTTAAACAATCTTACCCCGCTGGTTGTTTTATCAAGGGATGTTGGCAGCAGGTGCGTGTGTCTTTACCCACTCATAGAAGAAAGTTTCAGGACATTTACTGTTTTTAAAAGCAACCATAATATCTCCTAGAATCTCTCACCCATAGTATAGAATTTTTGGTAAGTGTCAGAGGAGGAATTGGTGATTTTTCAGCCAAAATCCCCACTTCTGGTTTGATTTTAGCAACAGGTCTTATTTGCTAGCTGCATCATGAGATGGAAACACAAGCTCTGTTGCATTTTCCTTGGTGGTTTTGTTTCTCTCCCACCCCATTTGTCTGCAACAGTCATCACTGTTCCAAACAAAGGGCCATATTCCACCCTCAGTGTCCTTGTCCACAGCCAGATTTTTCTTCCCCAGAGCCATAATTCCCAACAGGTGCAGCCCCACTAATGGAAGCTGTAGTATAGACAAGGCTCCAGCATTTCAACTCTTGTGTCACCTAACCCCATTCTGAAGCACCTAAGTTTTATCTTTGCTATGACCTACGCATTTACTTTTGGCAGATTAGACAATTGATTGGACAATGCCAGAAAGTCATAACCAAAACTTTGCTTATGTCATTTAATTCTCTCTTGGCAAGATTTTAAATGTGGTTGGAAACACATGTCCAGTAGACAGAGCAGGAAAGGGGGAGGCAGGACTCTTGGGTTCCAATTCCGCACACACACACCCGTGAGTTGCGGAGGGACGTTGGCCAAGGCATATAATCACTGTGCCTCCATTTCCCCTTTTGTAAAATGGGGGTAAGACTATTTACCTCATCCACGGTGCTATCGTGAAAACTGGAGGAGGGCTGGGAACAAAAGCTGCTATAGACACAGGTGCAAAACATTGCTAATTACTTCTCTTTCAGGGCTGAAGCATAAAGGGGGAGGAAGTAAATCCCGTTCTAGAGAAGACTGCTCAGCTTTCACAAGCATGTCAAGGGATTCCTGAATGCCATCAGTCCCCCCCACACACACACACAGAGTCAAGCCAACTTAAAGAAATCAGCCAAGGAGGCCTTTAATTGAACTCCTGCTGGTATGACATGGAGTAGCTTTGCAGAATCCTGCAAGGTGCTGAGTGTCCTCTTCCTTTATCAATTCAAGAGGGGAGGAGGGCATTCAGCACCATGCACCAATGGGCCCTAGTGAATTAGAACCGGAGAGAAAAGAGCCTCAGACTCACAATTTATGTCCTTAATACCCGACAAGGTGCTGAGTAGCTGTCAGGGGAGCCCTTCACACTAACCCCATTAGCTTTCTGTGGCTAATTATCACTCCCCAGTGGTATCGGGGGTAGGTAGCTAGAAACGACACATTTAGAAGATTCAAAATGGGATTTAGGGGGGAAGCAAGCAATTTATTGATGTCAGCAGAGTGCATAGCAGGCAGGATGGAAGGAAATAAAGGGCTTGAAAATGGAGATTATTAAGCAATTGATTACAGCTGGTCAAAAACATTCCAACAGAACAGTTTTCTGTTGGAAAATACAGTTTTGTCAAAATTGAGCCACTTCTCAAAGAGGCAGGGTGGGGGAAGACTGGGGCAAGGAACCTGGGGAGGGAGACCAGGACTAGGACCCAGTGGAAGGAGGATTGGGACTCAAATAGCAACAAAAAGTGGGAGACTAGGGCTAGCTGGGTGAAGAGACTGGCATAAGAAGCCTGAGTATAGACAAGAATGTGGAGCCAGGGAAAGACACCACTGGGACAGGGAAAAAGAGGTCAAGCTGAGTGAAACAGACAGAAGCGTCTACGCCCACAAGAGAACACTCCCCCTTCAGAGCCTGGAACAGACCTCAAGATTCTTGAGTCTGACCATTCCTCTACTGTCCGCAAATAGTAGCATGTCATGCCCCTGACAGTGCGTGTACTGCTGTACTGTCAGTCACTCCATTGTGACTGACAGCAGGGGGGGAGGGATAGCTCCGTGGTTTGAGCATTGGCCTGCTAAACCCAGGGTTGTGAGTTCCATCCTTGAGGGGGCCACTTAGGGATCTGGGGCAAAAAAATCTGTCTGGGGATTGGTCCTGCTTTGAGCAGGGGGTTGGACTAGATGACCTCCTGAGGTCCCTTCCAACCCTGATATTCTATGATTAGCTCAAGTGGTAGAGGTCAGTGAGTGCTGATGAAGCTTGGGGTGTCAATCGGATAGCCTTTTTAAAAAAAGCAAACTGGAAAAAAAAGTCAAAGAAATTACAAACAAAAAACATTAATGTTGCAAAGTCAAGCACTCAAAAAGTTAGGAAACGCAATAATTGTTTGTCTGTGTAATCTTAATTCAGCCCCCTTGTGTCTACAGCAATAGTATATAAAAGTGTTTTTCCAAGCAGACTTGGTGCTAATGATCTCAAGTAGCCAGGGCCGGCTCCAGGCACCAGCTTGCCAAGCAGGTGCTTAGGGCGGCCACTCCGGAGAGGGGCGGCACGTCCAGCTATTCGGCGGACAGTCCCTCACTCCCGCTCGGAGCGAAGGACCTCCCACTGAATTGCTGCCGCAGATCGCGATCGCGGCTTTTTTTGTTTGTTTGGTTTTTTTGCGCCGCTTGGGGCGGCAAAAACCCTGGAGCCGGCCCTGGAAGTAGCGTAGAGAATAGTTGCATTCCAGTCCCATTCTCTTCAGAGCCAGGGCTTCAGAGCCCTAGGTTAGTACTCCTAGACCAGTGGTTCTCAAACTTTTTTTTTTGCAGACCACTTGAAAATTGCTGAGGGTCTCAGCGGACCACTTGATCTTTCCAAACGTTGTTTGTACCATTAGCTAACTATTGTAAAGCGCTTTGGATAAAAGCGCTATATAAAAAAACCAACTTTTTTGGTTCTACAAATAAAAGCACACAACTCATTTTAATATCAGTAGTCTTACCTGTCTAATGTGATGGATGTGCCCTCTCTGCCCTGCCGTGGCAGCCCCCGAGCTGGGGCTGGGAAGGAGGGGGGTTTCTCCCGCTCTCCCCCACCACGGCAGCCCCCGAGCTGGGGCTGGGAATGAGAGCCAACTCTCCCCGGCAGCCGCAGCCCTGGAGCCGGGGAAAGTTGCCTCTTTCTCTGGTCGCCGCAGCACTGCACGTCCCAAATTCCCCCCACCCCTTCTCACCCCACTGCCCCCTCCCACCTACCCTCTATTCCCCCAAGGCCACCACCTCACCTTATGTGTGTGTCTTCTCCAGAGTCCAGGCCCCTAATTAGTGGAGCCACACCTGCACAGTTCCACTAATTAGGTGGGTGGCCCTTCATTGTCTTGCGTGCAGCCGCCCAGGCACGCACCTTAGAGGGAACTATCCGTGGGCCACCTGAATGGAGCTCACAGACCACTGGTGGTCCATGAACCAGTTTGAGAACTTCTGTCCTAGACTACAAAATGCAGTGACCTCTGTGGTCACTCAAGTATCACTACTTGTTTGGAAGGGAATTATGCCTAGTGTAAGCAGAGTGACTATAACAGAAATATTATGGGTTAGGAATTCTCACAACACTCCAAGCAGAAGCTCGGCAGGTCCAGGTAGTTGCTTTACAGACAGGGTGAGAGAGGACTGGTCTCTCCTTTTCTTCATTGTGAGGCCAGCATTCATTCTGAGGCCATACCAGCAACAGGAAAAATTCATCCCAGGGAATGTAAACAGCAAGTAACGTAGGCAGGGTGCAAACTTTTTACTAGCATGTCCTAGACCCAAGGATGAGACAACTAAGCCTAAATTCTGCCAGTGCAGATGCCTCTCTACAGTGGCAGCGATACGGATACTAGTGTACATGGGTGTGAAAAGAGCAATATTAGATATGAAGAGCAGGATTCAGGCAATATTTAGTGTGTACTATTCAGCATAAATATTTTATGTGCAGCTGGCACCTCATTGCTGTTGACTAGAATGTGGAAACCAGCCCTCTTTCTAGGGTCATATACATTTTGACAGGTTTGACAAACAAACAATCTTACTTTCAACATTTTACTTCAAATGTTGTAAGTAACAAATTAGCCGAACTCTATATCTATGTATAAAGTTCTTACTGAGATCAGTCTTGGGGGTGCAGGTATTAATGGTAAGTCTAATATAAAATCCTTTGACTAAAAGCATTAGAAAGTGAGACTTTCATAAAATTGTGAAGTATTTGAAATCTACCGCTTAATTAAGAATATTTACATATGCAAACTGACCTTAAACTGCATACCATCCCCATTCCAAGTGCATTACCTTGAATGGTATAAATACTCAAGCAATTAAATGTTAATCTCCAGCTAAAGACAATATCCGTTTTTGCATTTTCAGAAATAGTTGTGTAAATATCCGGAAACAGGTTAACTTATCCTGCCACGAAGAGGAAATATATAAAGCTCATATAACTAATTTGCAATTAAATCTATCTTTTTCTGCTGATTAAGCTTTGGTTAATGATGTGTTCCACTTTCATGCATGGTAACCAAAAGGTAGAGTCCTTCAGAAACAAGTGACAGGAATTTGCATTAAACCCCATTATATAAAAGACATTTATCTACACAGGAAGAGGAGATGAACCTTCACAGACACGGCTTCCAGTATTATCATGGCTAGAGTCATTTATTATCTGATCTCCACTGGGGATTGAAACCTTGCATTAATGCACCCGTGAGAAAAATCTGATAACAATTAGAAATCTAATACTGATTTGTGAGTAATGTATCTGCTTTGATGGCAACAAAGCAAAGCTGACTAGAATTTCTATCTGTGGGGCTTTGAAAATAGCACTCGTTACATAAGTAAATTATACGTCTCTTCTATGGAGCGCCACTGCAAATGAAATGAAACGGATTAGGACCCAAGACTCTAGAAATTCCCCCATGTAGCCCCAGACAATGTTTTAATTCACAAACTGCCAAATGGCACATTGTCTAGTCTTGTCCAGGAGACAAGATGAGATTTGCAACAAATCTTACAGCACTTGGAAAGGCTGCACAGAGATTTCATGTTTTTTAAAAACCAGTTGATTTAGGGGAAAAGAAACAGCTGATGTCTACAGCAATTCTTCCTCTTTTCAGGATGGAACTGTGCCTCCCAAATACTCACTGAGTCACAAGCAAGCTCACACTGTTCACTGCTGAACTGTGGTCATCAGACCATCTACGAAGGAGTGTCTGTAGACAGATTGGTCTGAATCTGTTTAGGAACCAGGGTAAAACACAGAATTTAACATCTATGCAATGAGTAAATTCATTGAGAACCAGAGGTAAGAGCCATTTACAGTAAGAACTTTATTGCACTATGTCCAAGTGCTGAACCAGCTATTGTGTCTGTTGGGCCCCGGTCACAATCGAGCCCCTCACACTCCATGTCTACACTGTATACGCGTCTGTGCACCCATGTGACTTTATCCTGTTTTCTCAATTCAGTTAAGGTTGCAGGGTCATAGTACAAGCTAATATAGTATATTGTTATAAATCAAAGTAAAACTAGGAGGAATGCAGTTATACACAGAGCATGTAAATAGGGTTTTTTATTGTTCTTTTAAAGGGTCTGGGCTTTGGTTTTCAATCTGGCTACAACCCTTTTCCCCGTCCAGTCCAACATCTCTCTCATTTGTCAAACCGACGTCAGCTATCAATACTTTATTCAGTTCAAAAGCAAAGATTTTAATTTCGCAGAAACAAAAATCCAATTCTGAGAATAATTAAAATGTTGGTTTGTTGTTCAGAGGGGAAAGGGCCAATATTAGATGCTTCCAGCCGTATGTACCCCTGCGCAGAATCAAACATTACCAATTCTTTTCCTAACATGTAGGAATTAGCATCATGCACACTTGTGCGCCCCCTTTATCTACAACACACACACAAAAATTGAGCACATTACACATTTTAAGGCAGGAAGGAGTTTGTTACTACATTAATACAGCTCGAGTCAAGGTACAGTATCTGAGCTTTGGGGGGGGTGCAGTGTTTTATAGCCTTGAACCTACAAAGGGATCTTTTGGCATGTCCTTAAGTGGGAAGGTTTTAAGTACCATCATTTTTTGTTTGAACTTAAACACACTTCTAGAAACAGAATTTTAAAATCCATTATATGTTTTCTGAAAGTGTTGATGCAGTTTTGGTTAGGTTACAAATTAAAACAAAACTTTGGAATAGGAAAATATCGTATAGAGGCAGTTCACATAACCAGCATCTGAGGTATTACTAAAGAGGGGGTACCAGTCTGCACTTGCTGGCACTGCTGCTGGGACAGACAATGAAAGCCTTTGGTGCTGCACAGCAAGAGACCACAGGACAAGACGATCCTAAACCTGCGTTCCAAGTCCTCAGCGGCTGACCAATATTACAAACACAACGTTGAGTTGAAAGCACACACGATCACTAATGTGGCAGAACACTAAGCTGGCATTACAATTAATTTGGTAAAACCAGTTTTACTGAAACTACCTCTCAGAGGCAGTGCAAATGACTAGTCTTGATTAGTGCACTGAACCCAGCAATGACTCTGCAAAGGAAATACTGCACTGGTCCACAAACAATACATTCCAGCCCCTGCCCCCCAAAATCAGCATTTTCCCAACCCCGTAAATTACGGCCTGCTGACAGTGTATGCACATTAGGCATTGTTGGTGTGTAACCAGTGATTCTCTCTCAGAAAGAGCCTGGTAAAGAAAAAAAGAACAAGGCAATCAGTGGTTAAACTGAACTGTACATGAGGACCAGTCTGGGAAAATACCCATAACCAGGCATTTATTCAGAGACCAAACTGCATATATACTACCTGAGCCTCACATGCAGTACCAATGAGACCCTTCAAGTCCTGGTTTATGTTCAAAGAGGCAGAGATAATCTGGACAATGACCACAACAGCCTTTTTGTTTCTTAGGACAGAGGAGTTTAAAAACTCCCTGCCTGGAATCTCCTTTAGTTGACTAGGACACTTCTGGATTATGGATGTCTGAATCTTCCTCCACCAAGATATAATTTTTCTACCCAACTAGCAGAAAGTTAACTTCTCAGCCAAGTTTTTTGGAGAAATACGATTTAGTCAAGCGCACACACACACACACGTGCCCACACGCACACAGAGCATTATTTGTAAAAATACTACCTCCACCAATTAGAAAAGGCCTTTAGCAGGTTCACCAAGTGTATTAGAGAGAGTCTTCAGTTAAAGAAAACTACCAAAAACATCCTGTCATTTGCAAAGTCTAAATACCACATAGACACACAACACAACCACCACTATATTTCTAGAAGAGTGCCCAGTTGGACTTAAGGCTGTCAGACTGCTCACCTACAGCAACAAAGGCTCCTCCTTATTTCTGTCTGCCAGCTCCCAGCAAGGAAAGGGGGAGGGAAAAACTAATTAAAAAAAAAAAAATAATAATAATAATAATAATAATTAAAAAAAAAAAAAGGAAGTCCCAAAGGAAATTCCACATGCCAGGACCTAACTATGAAGCACTGTCCCCGAACCAAGAAAATGGTTTCTGCAAAACCCAATGCTCTGCTGGTTTTCCTTAGACATAAACTTCACTTTCTTTTATTTTTTTAAAAAAAGTTAAAAATACAGAAGGTTCAGAAACTGATTTTCTCCTGGCAGATATTCAAACTGCACCTTGAGGAGAAAACAATCCTTCACTGAAATGTTTCTTTTTTTTAATTTTATTATTTTTTTTTAAATCATCACCACCATTAGGACAGAGGCTGAGGAGCACTGACTCCACCACTAATTTGATGACGTAGTTTGATTCCAGATTCACATTTCCAGGTGACAAGAGTCCAGAAAACAGCCATGATAACTTCAGCCTTCGTTTAAGGTTTCTTTTACTGAACACAGCAGTGACCATTGGTATCTTTGAAGCGTAATCGCATCTTAGGTCGGTATTTCTCAAGGTAAAGCAGCTGTTTGGAATTGAAAGCTCCCCTCCTTTTCCTAAAATAAACAGAATGAAGGCGTCATATCAATTGCAAAAGTACGGCTTCAGTTATTGTGTATATTTCAAAGTAGATAGCCGCTCGCCGCACTGCAAGGTTTTTCCAGCCCCACAGAACTGCCATCTGGCTCGCTTCATTATCCACTGCCTCCTCTAGGAAAGGAGATCTCAACTGGGACATGAAACTCGGGATCTGTAGAGCTGAATTAGTCAAATCTATGGATTATAAAACGCTTCCATCCCTCATCTTACTGAGCAGACTATAGCATGCCTTTGGGTTGGGAGATTTAGTTTCCCTGGAGTCCACTGCCTCTCCTACAAGCAGAAGTGGTTGCTGAATGACATAAGGGGCACTCCACCCTCCCCTTGAAGATTAACATGATGTCTACATGTGTAGTATTAGCTAAGTGAAGACATGACAACCAAATACAAATATTTGAAGGGAGTTAACAAAGAGGATAATTTAACTTAATAAGAAAGAGGTAAAGCTAGAGTAGTGAGAGGAAAATCAAGAAAGAAAATTTAGGAGGACCAAGGAAGTCCTCTTGACAGTGAGATGGGTTAGGGAGGCAGCTGAAGACCTTGGAGCTCCAATAGCAACACAAAACATGTTTTTGGCACATGGTTGTATAGTATCTTCCTACCTGGTGGGCTTCATTTAAAGATCTGGTGCTATTACAAAAACCCCAGAACTTTATGCTCTCTCTCATTCAAGCACCACTTTTGCTGTTTTCCATGTTGGATGGCTGCCACCAGTTCCTGAGTAGACTATGCCCCTTCCACACATGACACCATCAGGATTCCTGATCTTTGGGCTCCTGCTGTAGATTGATCATGCTGCTTGGCCCAAGAGCTCTAGAACATCATGCTGCTATGGTACCTGGCCAAGCTACATTTGGTTTTGGTTCTTTAGTAATTTGTCAATGTCCACCTCAAGCAGGAATTTTATTAACTGATTCTGTAAGTTCTTTTGTTAGCATTTTACTTTCACTCCAAATGCACTGCGTCACAAACCAGTGCCTTAATTCTACATTGCTCTTAAAACACAAAGATAAATTGCATAGACAGACATAGGAGAGGGGAAGCGTGCTGGAGAGCTAGCTACTTTTACTTACTGCCTTATGAACTGAACTGCATCCTCATACTTCATTCCACATTCAATGAGAGCCAGTGCAACTAGGACAGGGGCCCTACGAAGAGAAATCAGTATTTATTTTAACAGTCTAGAGAACCAATGTATTGAACCCCTCAAAATAGATCATATTAGTCTATAAACAAACAGCTTAAGTATCCTGTCTTTAAATATTTTTCCTACAGCAAGCCATTTGCCTGCAGCATCTAATGTAAAATTCTCTTCAGCAGACAGCGCTGCTTCCAGCACCAAAATCAATAGCTCCTTCAGTGTCTGCCATGAAATAGTAATAATGGATTTTTATTCTTTACTTTTTTACTATAAAACAATTTTGTACTCTGCTGGCCATAAATAAATTTGAGGTTCATCTTTGGTACATTTAACTTCTTGTTACAACACAACTTTAATCCCATACAGACTAAAGAGATGCCCTGCTTTTGAAATGACAAGATTGATACTTATTCCTTTTGCTAGGTTATATGTAGGACTTGAGGGGCAATGGAATAAGATTTTCGCCTGCAGGTCGCTATTCTGAAACCAGCTCAGCTGAGTAGGGAGCATATGTGGATGGCTGGTTCGGGGGTGCTATGTGAAGGGAGATGATGCTCTGAGTCCACTTCCTAGTGCTCAGTTGTTCATATTACCACTAGCACACAATTTACACTAGCACCTTGGTGGCAGAGGAGAGGTCAAGGATTGAACAGAGGTTGTAAACTGAACTACTTGACCTTACAGTTAATCAGGAACAAAACTGAGCAACTCTGGCAGGGCAGCTTGCAATGTCACTGCTGTGCAGTACCTGGGTAAACACAACTTCAGTTGTCACTGCTGTCAGTCTGAAACCCTACAAGCACTAAATGCACTTTAAAAATATAAGTAGAAGAACAGACAACATTTGAGGTTTGATTCCCCAGCAGCATAAATGTAGTGCTTCCCAGGGCCTAAGCAAAACTTGAGATGTTCTTCTTTTTCTTTCTACAAAAAAGGAAACCCAAGAGGAAAACCAGAAAGGTCATTCTGAATGAATAAATCTAAAAACTCGTGTCTGTAATAACAGTAGATGTCGAACTGTCAGCACACTTTGACTTAACGCTGGGCAAGAAACAGGAGGGTTTGAAATCATTTAATTGAGCTACAATATGTGGTCATCTTCCACCCTGCTCCCCCTCCCAAAAAAATCCTCATAGAAACAAGACAAAGAACGGAGTAGCAAATCATGTTAATTGCCAGGTTTTTGCATTACTCTGGTTTTTCCCTGCTTTAGCATTTCACCTCTCCCCTAGGGGAAGAAATGGATTTAAGAACCAAGTTAAGACCAACCAACCCGACTTACATGACTCTTCTTGATTTTTCTTTATCCCACCTTTCTGTGTTTTCATTATACCCAGTTAAGGATTTATATGGCTCCCACCCCCATCACAAAAGCATCTCAAGTATTTATCTCTTCGTTCCCAGCATGTAGGACAAGTAACGATTTGTTTACAGAACTTATTTGTTTACATTTGAGAGATTGGATGTTCTATTATTTAGCTTTCCCAATTAACTGAAGAATTGAATTTTCTTTTTAGTCGCAATCATGGTGACTCCTTCCTGGAGAAGGAGGAAATTGCATTTCGGACCCACAAAGAAATCATATGCGAGAGAGATCTCTCTTTACCCACCACTAAAATCCAGCCACCTTGGGTGAAACAGATCAACTTTTAAATAGCACATAGCACTAATGTACAACAGTTTAGAGGAGGTGGTGAATAGCATATTAGGTTGAAAACAAAGGAGGAAATTTAGGAGACAATATATGATTACTAAAATTGGATTATGGCCAGGAAGACACCTGGATTGAATACTCCACCAGGAAGTACCAGGGGGGCCTCAGGCACAATGGACCTTGGTTTTGGGTCTTTATCAAAAAATGGAAACTCCTACAGAACAGCGTCCCTAGAATTATGCTGGGATGGTAGCCAGTACTAACACAGGAGTTACACCCATTGAATTTGTTATATTCTGCTGCATCTCAGAGTTCCCTCATGCAAGTACTGAACTAGCCTGACCCTGATTACCTTATGAACTCTGATTAAATGATTCAAAAAACTAATTTTAAATGACAGTCCAATCTGTCCAAAACCACCTTCCACAAGTTTATTTTACATATTAAACTAGAGCTTTTACATTTTGGAAGAGGTCATTAATAATCTTGTCAGCTGTCCTAGTAATTAGATGCTATAGAAATCCACAAATCAGGAATAATCTTGGGGCACTCCCTTCCCAGGCTGGGAGGGAAGGTGATGTGATCTGTGCGGGGAGTGGAGTAATGGGAGGTAGGAAAATAGAGAGGGAAATGGCACACACATGACAATTTGCTTAGCTGTCAGTAACAAAACAACACTACAATCTCAAACAATACCTGTCCTAGTCTTAAAATGAATACGAAATCTGTAGCCCCTGTGGAAATAGATGTATGAATTGTATATTGGGGGTAGGCGATACAGCCAAGAATTAAGGGATTTAAAAAGAGAGACAGAACCAATATCCTGATTTACCAATTTGAGGAAAGCCAGTTTAAGGCTGATGGAGCAAATTACAATTCACTGGGTCCCCTAACCACCAAAAAGGCTATTTAACCTGCTATGTATCAATGTATTATTCCAGCATTCACACTGCTGCAGGAATGTGAACCTCTCTTTTCAGGTGCTTATAAGTGAAAAAAATTGCTCTGGTCTGCTTTTGAATGTCTCAACCTCAAAACTGTAAGAGTTTAAAAACTAGTTTGGGACTTTCATGCATCAATAGATAAAAGATAGCTTTTTTCTTTTTAAGTGACATTTTGCATGCCAATATTTCGTAACATTATTCAATGGCTTTGAATATTTGGAAGGCAACAAAAAAGAATCCAATCATATAAGGTGCTTATAGAATCTCAAACTCCCACTGAAGTCAATGGAATAGAAGGCATTCAGAACCTTGTTTGCTCTGGGCCTAAGCTACAATGTATTTGGTTTATACTGCATATATACATTAGGTTTGTCAAAAAGCACAAGAGATTTTTAGCAGAAAGATGCAATGCATTTTTCACTGAGTAGATTCTCTAATTCTTCTGGCACCATTATGATCTGTCAGATCAACTACTGCGAACAAACAATCCAAGATGAAACAAGAGCTTTGAGATACAGTTGCCATGTCACCTACCATTTTAAAATTGTAGTAAGCTTCTTTGATTGTGATGGTGTGAAGTTGTTGATGTTACTTAAACATGGTTTTTTGGGTGTTTTGTTTTTGTTTTGTAACTGAATAAATGCAGCTATCTTCCAGAACAAAATCTTCAACTAGTTTATGTACGTGCTAAAGTGAATCCCTTACAAAACCAAAACAGCACAACACTTACCTTCCCAATCCTGCAACACAATGCACAGCAACACAGCAGCCAGGCTCTTCACGAAATTTGGTTTTCAACAGGTTTAGCCAGTCATCAACTATTTGATTTGGGGGTGGCGCTCCATCATCAAATGGCCAGTCCTTCGGGGGAAGAAAAGATTAGCTATAATTTTTGTGCAGGGATTACACATTGATAGAGAGTGCAATCCACAATCAGTAGTAGGGCTAGTGGGAGAGGAGCAGGGGGCGGCACAGGCTTTTATTCAGTCAACATCCAAATTCTACACTGTAGCTATTAAACATGTAATTCCCTAGGATTCCAGATATGGATTCAATTATACCATAATATAATACTCAACAACATTAAAATGTCCTTAAACATTTTAAATTAAAAGCTAATTCACTAAAAATCAGCTAATTTGATCTAATGGAAATTGCTGACTAACGACTCAGTTGTAGAATGGACTTTGTGGAAAAACTAAACTGTCTTTGAAATATCACTGAAATTTTGTAATTAAACAAATCTGAATAAAGGAGGATGAAGAGAACTATGTAGACTTTTGCCTAAAAGTACACCACTTCAAAATACTATTTGTACCGTATATTCTGCATGGAAGAGTCTGAAAAGATTGCTGCACAACTATTCCACTGGATCAGCTTGTCCAACTGCAATGCATGGCATCTGATTAGGAAGAGGCATTTATACCTACCCTAGGTATTATCCACAATTACAAACACATTCCTCTTACTCATATGCAAAATACAGTGCTTAAAAATAAATGGAAAAGTGAATAACTGAGCAGCATCTATGATTTTTTCCCCTCCTTATGAAAGATTGTCAAGAAAGTAAAGAACTGTCTGAATCGTACTGTATAATATGAACATGGCTATAAGTAAGAATTCTATGAGAGAGATGATTTCCAAACCTTTTTCACTAGATCATTATTCACTTTTGGAATCTATGCTTTCTGTTTAGAGTAGCTTTTGGAAAACTGAGGCTAGGTACACTTCAGAGCATGGTTTTGCATCCCTAACCATCCTGGCTAATAGCCACTGATGGACCTATCCTCCATGAACTTACCTAGTTCTTTATTTAACCCTGTTCTAATCTTGGCCTTCACAACACCGTCTGGCAAAGAGTTCCACAGGTTGACTGTGCATTGTGTGAAGAAATACTTCCTTTTGTTTGTTTTAAACCTGCTAGCTATTAATTTCATTTGGTGACCCCTAGTTCTTGTGTTATGAAGAGTAAATAACACTCCTTTATTCGCTTTCTTTACACCAGTCATGATTTTACAGACCTCCATCATATCCCCCTTAATCTCTTTTCTAAGCTGAAAAGTCCAAGTCATATGAAAGCTGTTCCAGACGCCTCATCATTTTTGTTGCCCTTTTCTGTACCTTTTCCAATTCCAATATATCTTTTTTGAGATGGGGCAAACTGATCTGCATGCAGTATTCAAGATGTGAGCATACCATGGATTTATAGAGAGGTAATATGATAATTTCTATCTTATCTATCCCTTTCCTGAGGCTTCCCAACATTTGGTTAGCTTTTTTGACCGCGGCTGCACACTGAGTGGATGTTTTCAGAAAACTATCCACCATTACTCCAAGGTCTCTTTCTTGAGTGGTAACAGCTAATTTAGGCCCCATCATTTTATATGTATAGTTGGGATTATGTTTTCTAATGTGCATTACTTTGCATTTATCAACATTGAATTTCATCTGCCATTTTCTTGCCCAGTCACCCAGGTTTGTGAGATCCCTTTGTAACACTTTGCAGTCTGCTTTGGACTTAACTATCTTGAGTAGTTTTGTATCATCTGCAAGTTTTGCCACCTCACTGTTTACCTCTTTTTCCAGATCATTTATGAATATGTTGAACAGTACTGGTCCCAGTACAGACCCTTGGGGGATACCACTATTTACCTCTCTCCATTCTGAAAAATGACCATTCATTCCTATCTTTTAACCAGCTACTGATGCATGGGAGGACCTGTCCTCTTATCCCATGACAACTTACTTTGCTTAGGAGCCTTTGGTGAGGGACCTTGTCAAAGGCTTTCTGAAAATCTACATACACTATGTCCACTGGATCATCCTTGTGCACATGCTTGTTGACCCCTTCAAAGAATTCTAGTAGATTGGTCAGGTGTGATTTCCCTTTACAAAAACCATGCAGACTTCTTCCCCAACAATCGTGTTCGTCTATGTGTCTGATAATTCTGTTCTTTACTATAGTTTCAATAAATTTGCCTGGTATTGAAGTTAGGCTTACCGGTCTGCAATTGCCTCTGGAGCCTTTTTTAAAAATTGGCATCACATTAGCTATCCTCTGGTCATCTGGTACATTAATCCCAAAGATACTATTATCCATTCCAGCCTCCTATTTCCCTAGTTTAATCTCTTTATTGCATACACTTGTTTACCAACACGTATAGTTCAAACAGGCTGCATCTAATTCTCCAGTTCCCTGCTTTCTTACTATGCCATCTGTCAAAGCAGGCTCACTAGCTGCCACATTCCACCATCTTTGTCTCTCTTACTAGTATATTACCTTATATCATGGCGAGAACTCAAGATCTGCTAAAATGCTCTGTTTCAGGAGTTTCATAAGGCTTTTGACCTCAACAGTTTTAAATAACAGATGCTAATCTCTGTCAGGCTGTGGTTTTAATCTTCATTATTTTTGTAAACAAATGTTAGCTTTAAATAGTGGCATGTCATTTTCTCAGCCAGCTGGTAATATAACACCATTTCTGAATGGTGACAGCAGCCTGTTTTGACAGAACTGGTTTCAAGAGGGACAAGTGGTTGTGGGTCATGCTGTTGAATATTCAGAGCCACTCTTAAATGCCAAAACACCACTGTGATGTATTAAGTAATGAAGATACTATCATGGCTGGAATCATCTGGCTCAAGTATGACATTAGCAGCAAATCTTCTCTGTCACCTCCTGTTTTCTGTTATCCTTGTCTGATGTCTAGAGGACTTGTTCCCTCTGCTGTTTTGCTCTCCTGCAACAAGAGTATACTAGGAGCAGTTACATACTGAATGCAGAGAGAAGGCTAGTTATCAAGGACAAGTGTGGCAAACATACAGGATCCTGTGTCTATAACTTAGAATTTGTAAGACACTCAAATATCATGGTGCTGAGTACAATACAAGTTCCTAAATGGATATTTGGTCATCACTGCAGAAGTAAATTGGCTCTTCTGCACCATAATTGACATTGGCCCATTTTCCAGTCAGCATGGTGTATGCACTTCACCTGTAAACAAGTCATTTTGACCAAAACACTGTCACACTCCTATGGAATTTTATGACAGCTATACATATGCATTTCAACAGAAATATGGAGGTAGAAGGAAAGAAACTGCACCTCTGGTAGAAATAGGATTGCTCATGAACCTGTGCTGTCCTGGGCAGTTTGCTTTCCCAGCAGAGCAAACTGACTGCTATAATTCATTCATTTTGCTCTGGAAACACTATGGCTAATGGTTGTGCTGGAGCAGGGAGGATCATCCAGCAGAGAAACAATGCTGCAGTGAGGTAGGAGGCTCCCCACAACCTAGTGCTGAAATCAGAGCGTGACAGTACCCATTTCTAAATAACTCTGAGCCTTTTCTTTTGAAGTCATATATACGTTTAAGAGTAGGATCAAACAGAACAGAACATATCCCACAAATACAAGTTCTGCAGAGTTGTGTGGATTTTCCTCCAAATTGCCCATGGTCTCTAGCCACAAAAGTGAGAGGCAATAGAAGACTGACTACCTACAACTAACTGTTAAGCAAGGTGCAGCTTCTGGGATCACAGTGGAGAGACTGATGAGTCACTTCAGCCTTTTTATTATATTGAAAAGTCACATCTGATATACTATGCACTGCCTCAAAAGTTAACATCTGCCTTCATCCCTAATGCCTTCACGCAGCTAACGAAAAATCAATCTAGAGACACCAAACAATACCAGATTTCATTGTGCAAATCTAACCATAAACAGCACAGTTACAATATCTCAGATGTATTTCACAAAGTTACAAGCAGTTTACTGAACAAGCATATCAAAGTGAACTCTCAATTGTTATAGTAGTCACACAGTCCTGGGTCATTATCAGGCAGAAGCATGAATGCGAAACAGTGCTGGAACATCTGATTCACATTTAATGATTTTTCAGTTCAGAAAGAATTTTAAAAGAGAATTGTAAAAAGAATTTTAAAAGAGACTCACTAGAACTTGGATTCCTTCTTTTTCAACAGGAGCTTTATCATACGTGGCATCACAAACTCGCACCAAGGTTGTCACTCCATACTTCTTAAGCTCCTTTAAGAACAAGAAGGAAAGCAAACACATGAAGCATACTCCCAGAATGGGGAATTAGAGCATTTTCTCAACTTTAACAAAGCCAAATAAACATGCTATGCTGAATCAATGACAGTGTACATTGCTCTACAGTTCCATGGAGGAGACTAGATAACTGAGGAGCAAGGATAACTCCAAGAGTCTCATCCAGTTCTAAGCTGGAAGGATGTGGTCTTGACAGACATTACGATGAGGGTTAAAAGGCCAGGGGGAGAAGAGGAATAGGAAATACCTCTGTGTCAGTCTCACCTAGGGTGGGAGGTCAGCGTGGGAAAACTGCCTTATAGGCATGCATTTGCAACAGCAAAATTAAAATAGCTACTTATACCCTGCATGCAGATTCTTTTTCTCTTGAAATAGAAGCATGGATCTGTCTGCCTCAGGCAATGCTGAGACATTTTGAAACAGAGAGGAACAGAACACATGCAGAACCATATTCTAGCTTCCTTGTAACGCACTAGAAGTAGCACATCGTGCTAGATAAATAATCAGATCAAACTAAAGCTGCCCCAGTTCATTTTGAAAGATCAAACAGCAAGCAGCATTTCCTCCTGTGCCTGTACCAGGAATGGCTCTTCAAAATTTTATTTTTACACTTTAATACCCCACATGCGCTGTCCAGCCCAGGCTCTAGGCCCCTGGACAAGGTATTAGAAATATAATTCATAACAATAAAATGAAAACATCACATCAATGGGGAAAAAAATCAGGGTTTCAGTCCAAATTAATCATTAGTATCTGAGCTGACTGCTGACAAAAAGAACATCTTCCTGAAAGGTGGAATCATGTTGATATGAAAGCTCAGTGTCGGATCACAAGATCTTACCAGAATGGAAGAGATCTATTAGATCAAATCTTCCCCCTGCAAGGGCATGATCTAGTCTCCCTAAAGGACTTATAAGAAGATATGCCATTGTTTGCAACAAGATGGGATCTAGTGGTATGCTGTACCAGTACTTCTCTGGTGATGCCATCTATTACTGCAAAATTTAAGCTTCAGTTTTAAAAAGTGTTTAAGCCCTTATGGTTTCAATTACAGTAATTTGGATGTGACCCAATGTACAGAGGAAGTGACTCCATTCATCTCAGTTTAGTCTAAAGACGTAGTTTAAAAATGTTATTACTAATTCCATTACCAGAAATAGTTAACTATTCTGGGATTAGAAGGGGAGTTTGAGAATCACTTTTTTTTTTTTTAAATTAAAGTCTGACCTCTATATATATATATTACACTTGATCTTAGTCAAAAGGCCAAAGAGATTAATCAACCACTAGAGATCCTTATTCAAAAGCCAGAAGATGAGCCATGGCTCTCTGGGGCTAGTACATTTTGTTACATCAGACAACAAAGGTAAAGACAACATGCTAAGTCACCTGGCAAGTTATGGGGATGGCAGAGTAATACGGCTTGTCTACACCTGAAATGCCACAGCGGCACAGCTGCTGCGCCATTATAGTATTTCTGCATAGACACTATCTATGCGAACGGAAGGAGTTTTCCCATTAGCACAGGTAATCGAGCTCCCCGAGAGGCAGTGGTTTGGTCAACGGAAGAATTCTTCTGCCAACCTAGTGCTGTCTACACGAGAAGTTAGGGTGGCTTAACTGTGTTGGTCAGGCCATGGATTTTTCATGCCGTCTGATCCATGTAGCTGGGTCAACCTAACTTTTGATTGTAGACTGAGCCTAAGAGGAGTGAGCTTTATGGGCTCCAAAAGGAGTCCCATCCGGCCTCTCTCAGTCAAAAGATGTAGGACTTTGAAGAAAGGAAATCACCAAAGGCTTCCTTCTTACAGTCAGGAGAACTTTAAGAACAGCTGAATGAAACAAAGTACCTGATTTAAAAAAAAAAAAAAATGCTTTAATTAAGTATAAAGGGTATTTCTGATGGCATCACCCATGGTGGATCTGGGAGATGTGTCTCTCGTGCCGCTTTAGAAATTTCAAAACACAAGGAACGAGGGGGGGGGGGGGGAACATACGACAGTATGTGGCTACCTTACCTCTGTGAACTTGTTGAGGGTTGCATTGGTTGGGTTGTGAGTGATCAGGAAACGCATACTCTCATAAGTAATCTCCACTGGGGCTGGACGGTTCATAATGGCAAACAAAAAAATATATGTGGGGGCAAAAAAAAAAAAAAAAAAAAAAATCAATAACCCTTGAAACGTTTCACAGCAGAAAACATTAAAAAGACCACTAAAATGCCTGGGCTCGATCAGAACTATCTTTATTGACTTGTTTGTTCTTTAAGATTTTTCACTTCAAGAAAACCAGGTTTGCTTTAGAATCCACTTGAATTCAATTTAGGCCTCAATAACTGCAGGTGGTATCCTTCAGACTCCAAAAATTCTGACAACATGCAAGACTAGGCAGCCTGTACTACATTTAGGCACTGGTGAGGCAAAAAAAATAAGGACAGATCTTCTCTCCACTTTGTTTTCTTGATGCTTAGTTTTGCTTGAGTCAGTAAAAGGAATATGCTTCCAATATGCAGAAGATATCCCATATATTTGAGGGTGACCACTGTGTCTGGAGTCTTCAAGGCAAAGTAATTATGGTACGTAGGACACGCTCACTTGTCAGCCAGGGTGCTGTGCTGGGCCTGGCAGAAATCTGCCCTGATGCTCAGAATCGCCATAAATGTGTGACGTATATTCCAACAGAAAACCTAAGAAGAAGAAAAATGTCATATTTAAAAGGGATTGTTGCTTCTGATTGTACAGTGCTATTGAATACAGTGCACCCAGAAACCTCAACATAATTAAAGCATTAAGCGTTAAACAAACAAGCCTGCTTTTGAAAGTACTTTGATGTACACTGAACATCTTTTATTGTAATACCAAGAAGCATTCCTGTATTATGTTCTCTCTTTTAGCATGATGGATGACAAATATTCTACAAAATCTCAGTTAATCAAAAATACCAGAACTAAAGATGAAATAGCATCATCATACACTCAGGTAGCTCATAATTAAACATCTACAATAGAAAGCAGCAGACGTTCTCCACAGCCAAACAATCTGTATGGAACTAGATAAGTTCATGGAGGATAGATCCATCAATGGCTACTAGCCAAGAGGGTCCAGGATACAACCCCATTCTCTAAGTGTCCCTAAACCTCTGACTGCATGAAGCTGGGACTGGATGACAGAGGATGGACCACTAAATAATTGCCTTGTTCTGTTCATTCCCACTGAAGCATCTGGCACTGGCCTCTGTTGGAAGACAGAATACTAGGCTACATGGACCAGTGATCTGACCTAGTATGGTCATTCTTATGTTCTTAATCTGTAAATCAGCCTACCTTTCATAAGCTATTTATGTAAGTTCAGTTTCAAAATGGCTAGATAACAGAGTTTCACTAATCAGATCATCACTTCCCTCAAGTAAATATGAATAGCACAAAAAAGAAGCAGAACAACTCACTGCTAACATTTTGTAAAGCAGGATTCAGAACACACAACAGAATGGAACACAGCAAAATTCTAATTCGACTTTGGATCAATGCTGATTTTACCAAAGTTAGGACATTCATCAGCTAAGGCTACGTCTACACTGAAACTGCTACAGCAGCACAGCTGCAGCACTGCAACTGTGCCATTGTAGCGCTTCCAGGGTGGATAAAAATCAATGATTTTTTTAAAAAAAATGGATTTTTTTTTAATTTAATTTGGATTTTTTTTTTGATAAAATGCTTTTTGAGGAAAAAACCTAAAGATAGTTTTACTTAAGATACATTATAGGTCAAAGATATCTCATTGTGGAATAGGGGTTATAAATTCTAATTATCATATGAGACAATATATTCATGTCATGTTTAAGAAAAGTTTTGTAAATGAGTTCAAATAGTTCATGGATTAGGGACCCATTTTTATGGGGTTCCACAGGCTTCTGTATAGATTATTTAGGTTAATCTTTCTATCTACCCAATGGGACTGAGGGCTCAGTCTAGAAGATACCATCAGAGATGCTTAGTTTTGCAGTTACCAAACTGTGGATTTGTGTTTCCAGAGGTAACGTGCTTGTTAACAGCAAAAATGTTTTTAAATAAATAAATAATATATAGAGGTGAGAAATAACAGACCTCAATCCTATTGTCTGCAAATTTGTGTACACAGAATCAATCCCTTACCTCTCTAAAAGTGCACAAGTTTCAAAAAGTTCAATGAATAGAAGATTGTTGGGGGCGGAATAGATCTGGACAAGGATAAGTAGTCTGGAGAAAAAAATGTGAGAAGCGAGGGACATATGCTTGTTTTGTTAAAATATTATATGTTTGCGGTTGAAGAAAAAAATCCAGAATACTTAAAGTTGGTGTTTTAGTTAAATAAAACAATTTAAATGTCTGTCTGTCTCCTAATACAGCATAGCAAGAAACTCCTCCAAATACTAATGATTAACCTGTTGAATTGGAGATATTTATAAAGTCATTGGGAGGTGAACTATCTGCTTCAATTACCTTTGGTACATGAAATAACCAAACAATCATTCATTTTCTGATATAGCTGTAAAACTAATCTGCAAAGTTTTCAAAATAAATCACTGTTTAAAAATGTATAGCGTGTACCTTCTAAAAATGAAACCTACATCTATCTCTGAGTTGTGAAAAATATGTATTAAGGTTATAACAACCAACAAGAATGCACTTTTATGTAGAAAACCATGATTAAATTGAGTCTTCCTGACTAGTGATTTAAATCAAATCCACCCTGAGTGCTTCAGTGTAGACAATCACTACAGCGACAGGAGGGGTTCTCCCATCACTGAAGTTAATCCACCTCAGTGAGAGGCGGTATCTAGGTAGACAGAAGATTTCTTCCTTTGACCCTGCACTGTCTACACTGGGTGTTAGCCGGCTTAACTACATCTCTTAGGGGTGTGGATTTTTCACACCCCTTAGAGACATAGCTATGGCAACGTAAGTTTTCAGTGTGGACCAGCCCTAAAACAATGGAGTAAGAGTATGGAATTATTATAGGCTGAACTGGTAATGCCACCATTAAGATTGCTCAATACTTCTAAGACCCTGCTTTCGGTTGCTTATAACTTTGCCAAACTTCAACCATTCGGGCTGAAATTTTCCATGCTGGCTGCCTGCCTACCTCAGGCTGATTTTTTTGGGGGGGTGGGGGGCGCGAGGAGAGGAGGGTGTTGGGTGCGAGGGAAGTTTCAGATAAAATAATTCAATCATTACTGAGAAAGAGATTAGGGGAAAATAGGTTTTGTTCATGTTAGAAAAACTGTATAGCCATTTTGCCGAGAAGCTTTTGCACCTCATACTTTGGAGCAGGGTCTTGACATTTGGCAAGGAGGTTGCCTTCATGTAACGAAGATGCTTTTTGCCATCCCCATTAAAATTTGCCAAAATTAGGCCAAGTTATAAGACTATGAAAATTCTCAGTTCATACACACTCAGCAGAGACTTTAGAGTTTGGCACCTAAATTCACTGAAGACTGTCTGCACTGAGCATGCTCCAGTCCATGGCTGCAAGGGCTGAGCAGACTTCCCTGCAATTGCTGCTCCTCCCAGCCAGAACTACTATGGTGCCAGGCATCAGAAAAAGTGGTTTTGTTGGCAGAGCTCTGTTAGTTTCCATGGCAAAATAAGATACCGGCAAAAGCACTTTTGTGCCAGTATAATCTCCATCCTCATTAGGGCTTTTTGTCAGTACAGAAATGTCGTTAAAAACTCACACCTGTAACCAACATGAATAAACCAGCAAAAGTTTCTAGCATAGATCTGACTGAAATGCAGAGGGGTGAGGAGCCAGGCCAGGCTGGGGATGGGACATAATCCAGTAGGAACTAGTCTGAAACCACAAGCTCATTTCAAAGGCAACCAAACATTTAACGGTAAGAACTTTTAGTCACTTCCAATCTTATCCAAGTTTGCAGTAATGAGGGATGTACCATCCACTCCTGCCACATATAAGTCACATGAAAGATGTTTTATACTACATCAATAAGATGCAACAAGTTTAATTCTGCCATGAAGTATATAGACACAGACTCACCCCATTGCTGGAAGCAAACTAGATGGGCACACTTAAGGGTGAAATGCTAAGCAAAACAGGAAGTGTGCCTTTTACTGCTCTGTTTAGCACTACAGTGTCTTTTTTCCTGCTTGTTTTTAAGCAGAGAAAAGTCAGGTTGATGCTTCCTTTCCTGGAGGATTTTAACAAGATCTTTGGAGGAGTGTGATGACTGTAGGCAGAAATCTGAGCTGGGACAGTTACTACTCAGGTTTTGGGCTTCCTCTGATATCACCATGACAGTCCAAGATTTTGCCAAGTTGTCTAGCACACAAAAAGTCAGTCAGTAACATATTCCTCATGTAAAAATGACAGAAAAGAAGTTCTGAATAATAAACTTCCATAACCAATCTTTGTACAAAGGAGTAACGAGCACCAAGTTTTCACCCCTAGACAAGGAATTCAGCTTTACCCAGTGGGAGCAAGGCAAACCTCACCAGCATGGTCTTATCCACTATGAATAATTTCAGGTAAAATAGACCCTTAAGCTAAAGGGGAAAAAAGATACATAAAAATAAGAGCACTTAAAGCTACAGAAATATGTGACAGCAACTTTTTTAAAGACATAGCCTTAACCAATGGCAGAAAATATAAGAAATGCAAAACTGACATTTTATAGTCACTAGCCTAACACTTGAACTAAAACATCAAAATGGCCCACACAATCAATTACCTTTTCTCTGACACCAAGTCAAAAATCAACTGCAGAACAGCAATTATTTCCTTAAAGAGTTGCTTTCAAAGCCAAAAAAAATACATTTTTAATTAGGATGCCAGAGGCAAGAACAGGGATGCTTTTAGTCACCTTACCCAACCCTAACAGTTTTTATTCTAAGTGACTGAAATTCAGATTTCTAGAATGAACCTTGGAATATTTATCAGTTTAATAATTACAGGATTACATTATAAATTCTCTCCCCAGAAGGAAGAGTTCCAGCTAATACATCACAGTTAAGTCCTTGCACCTGTCAATTCATGAGAACTAGTCACAACTTTATCTTGTACACATTTCAAGAATTCAAAGCAAACAGATTAGTTGTGATGTCTTACAGTCTGCTACAGCTCTGATGTACTTAGTAAAAAAAATTACTTGTTCAGCACCTGTAAACTCTTGAGCAAGAGCAATGTGGTCCTCTTTCAGGCAGAAACAGTGTTTTCCATTTAAGCATATACTGAGAGTCAACTGACACTTTTTAGACAGTGGCCTGAAGAAAGAATAGTTATATCAAAAAGGAAAATTATAAAGTTAACTTGCTTACTCTTGAGGACCTGATAAAGCTGTTTAAATAGATGGGACAGTTCAGCAGTTTAGTGATCATGCAATAATACATGAGAGGAGAGTCCCTAGCATCATGACAGCACTATGGAAGCACAACAATCTCTGGTGGAGAGAACATTTTCTTTTATTGTTCTAAAACTACCCATTCTGACATTCTTCAAGCAAATGATTGCTCTGAAAGGAAGGAGCCTCCTCCAACTCTATTCAACTATACTGGGAGTTGCAGCAACATCTGGTCACTGAGGTTACACTTCTCCCATTCAACAGCAAATCAAAGAGTTACACTCTACCCAAGTTTCTTTTCCCAGGATAAGAGAAACATCCACAAAGTTTGATGTCTTTATTACAGTACACAAAGGAGACAATATGTTCTAGTGAATTAGGTGTGGGACGGAGAGTCAGAAACTCAGAGTCCTAGTAATGGCTCTACAACAGCTCACTGGGTGGCCTCCAGCAAGTCATTTAGACCATGTCTATACTACAGGCGCTTCAGCAGCAGAGGTACACTGCTGTAGCTATGCTGCTATAGCACCATAGCATAGATCGGGGTCTCAACCTCAAATGACCACAAGGGCCACATGAGGACTAGTACATTGGCCCGAGGGCCACATTACAGACACCTTTCCCCCTCACCCCCACTCCACCCCTTCCATGAGGCCCCGCCCCTGCCCTGCCTCTTCCCACCCCTTCCAACCCCTTCCCCAATATCTCCACCCCAACTCTGCCCCCTCCCTGCCCCCAGGGGGTGCAGGAGGGGTGTGGGGTGTGGTGGGGGCTCAGGGCAGGGAGTTGGGGTGTGGGGTGCAGGAGGGGTGAGGGGTACAGCAAGGGGTCAGGGTGCAGGGAGCAGCAGGGGGCTCAAGGCAGGGGGTTGGGGTGCAAGGTGCAGCAGGGGGATCAGGGCAGTGGGTTGGGATGCAAGAGGGGTGCAGGGTATGGCAGGGGGTCGGGGTGCAGGGTGCGGCGGGGGCTCAGGGCAGGGGTCAGGGAGCAGGAGGGGTGCAGGGTACAGAAGGGGGTTGGGGCACAGGAGGGGTGCGGCATGGGGCTCAGGGCAGTGGGTTGGGATGCAGGAGGGGTGCAGGGTGAGGCAGAGGGTTGGGGTGCAGGAGGGGTGCAGGGTATGGCAGGGGGTCGGGATGCAGGGTGTGGCGGGGGCTCAGGGCAGGGGTCAGGGTGCAGGAGGGGTGCAGGGTACGGCAGGGGGTCAGGGTGCAGGAGGGATGCAGCATGGGGCTCAGGGCAGTGGGTTGGGATGCAGGAAGGGTGAGGGGTGCGGCAGGGGGTCTGGGTGCAGGAGGGGTGAGGGGTGCGGCAGGGGGTCGGGGTGCAGGAGGGGTGCAGGGTATGGCGGGGGTTGGGGTGCAGGGTATGGCAGGGGGTTGGGGTGCGGCAGGGGGCTCAGGGCAGGGGGTTCGGCTGCAGGAAGGGTTCGGGGGGCAGGATCTGGCCCGGCGCGTGCCTGTCTGCCCAGCCCCCGCAAGAGGATGAAACGTGGGGAAGATGGGGCGGAGGGGCTGTGTGTTTCTGTTGCTTGAGGCACTGCCTCCAGCAGCTCCCATTGGCCGCGGATCCCCGTTCCTGGCCAATGGGAGCTGCTGGGGGCTCTGCCTAAAGTAACAGCCACACACAGCCCCTCCGCCCCCCCTTCCCCACATTCCAGCCTCTTCCCGGAGCTGCGCAGGGCAGGGCAGGGAGCCTGCCCTGCTCCCGGTGCTTGTCCGGCCGCCGCTCCGGTAAACACTGGGGGAGGGCGGGGGGGCTGCGAGGGGCTCGCGGGCCGCAGAAAATCACCCTGCAGGTCGCATGCGGCCCGTGGGCCGCGTGTTTGAGACCCCTGGCATAGATGCTTCCCACAGCGACGGAAGGAGTTTGCCCGTTGCAGTACGTAATCCACCTCTCCGAGCAGCAGTAGCTAGGCTGACAGAAGAATTCTTCCATCAACCTAGATGCATCTACACAGATGGATTTTTAACACCTGAGCACTGTAACTATGTCAACCTAACTTTTAAGCATAGACCAGGCCTTATTTTTGTTATCTCAATTCATCATCTGTAAAATGGGGCTAATAATCCCCTGGGGGCAGTAACTGTTTATTTAGTTAATATCTGAAGAATGATTTGAAGATGGAAAGCAGGGGTAAGTCAATTTTGTGTGTGTCAAGGTTCAAATTTCTTGTTCGAGGTATAGTCAAGGTCCAGACTCCAGAGAAAATCATAAAAACTCAAACAACGATAATTGTTGTCAAACACCACCCTGAGTCCCGGCGTGCCTGCAGTAGGGCTGAAGCCCTAAGTCCTGGTGCGCCAGGTCTCCAGCCCCATGGGAAGTGCACCAGAACTTGGGACTTCAGCCCCAACAGGAATTAGGGCTTCAGCCCTGTGGGAGGCATGCCAGTCTGAAGCACCCCCACACACACACTCCCATGGTGCTGAAGCCCCAAGTTCTGGCACACCCCACGATCCGCTGAAAAGCCTCTGGCGGTCCAGATTTGGACCATGGGCCATCTATTGATTACCCCGATGTAAAGCTTTGTATTTAATGTCTGAAGAATGATTTAAAGATGTGAAATGCTATGTCAGGGGTTCTCAAACTGGGGGTCAGGATCCCTCAGGGGGTCGTAAAGTCATTACATGGGAGGTCGCGAGCTGTCAACCCCCACCCCAAACCATGCTTGCCTCCAGCATTTATAATGGTGTTAAATATATTAAAAAGGGTGTTTAATTTATTAGGAGGGGTCGCACTCAGAGGCTTGTTATGTGAAAGGGGTCTCCAGTAAAAAAAAGTTTGAGACCCATTGTGCTACGTGTTAAATATATGAATATTTTGAGAAACTATACTGTATGCCAAGTTAAATAAGAATCTAAAGACTATTTGGTTGTCTATATGCACATTTGCCCCCAAACTCTTAAATACCATAATGTAAGGGAACAATTTATATCCGTGAAATAACCTTTTTTTAAGGAGTTAAGGAAAACCCTATTATCCAGATCAAAAAGCCCCTAAATCCAGACAGTAAATTTAAATATCTTTCACTTTGCCAGTCAAGATATCAACAGGCACTTAATCCTGGGAGCACTGACTGGCCATTATGATTGATCAGAATGAAAATATAACCAAGCTTCAACCTCAATGAATGCCACAAAATGAACAATTCTGAGGTAGTTTTGATTCCCAGTTTCTGTTCTTCAGAAAGAGGGAAGATGAACGTGAATGGCTACCAAAACATTGCAACTAGGTTGTCTTCTTATGGATAATTTCATTAAGTATTATGTGACAGAGGCAAGAAGGCATCCAACACCTCAGTACTACAGTGAGCTGTGACTGGTCTGTTACAAACCAGAGTAGGCCTTGCACTGACATGATTCATTTTGCTATTTAGACACCTTTATAATAGCCTCATAGCACTTGATACGATCTAAAAAGACATCTTTATTAGCTAAATGACATGCAAAAATATTGTATAACTTGCAAGAGTTATGCTTAAAAACAGATGGAAGAAGACCCCTATATTAGCTTCTAAAGTTTTATTTTAAAAAATGCTACATCATAGTCACTTATTTTTTTAGATGAACCAAAAACAGTCAAATACGATTTCTGACTTGACAGACAGAAGGCAATGTTAAATGTGTGAACTTTAGCAATGGCATTTAAGTTTGATTTTATACTTAGAGATTACCTACTTTACTATGGATTGATACCTAAATCAAGTCCTTCGACTGTGCAAAATCCTTATACTTCTGTATTTATCCTGCACAAGATTAGCAAAACAGTCCTCCTGACAAGCAAGTATCAACAATCATAAGGTGCTTCCTGGCTTCACCACCCCTTCCAAAACTTACATTTACAAGTGTTTCCCTTGCTACATCAAGGCAGTTAAACAGATTGCAACAGCTGCAGCTTCCCAGGATTGCAAGACACAGATACTTTGGGAAAAGTTAGTTGGATCACCTTTCAAAATAACCTAGTGCACAGGATACAAAGCAAAACCTGCTAGTCTATATTAAAAGAATACCTTCAGTATTTGTGAGAACAGCATCTTGCAATCCAGTTTATGTTAGCTCATTTTGTTCTCAGTTGAATTCTACATTTGATATTCTTTTAATGAGATTACTTAATAGTCATGAACTGCTGAACTTGCTTTCTTTCCTTCCCGCTCATAAAAATCTTAATTCCTGTGTTTTACACCTACATACTTGCAATAGGTGACATGGAGTTTTGTTTTGTTTTTTGGGGGGGGAGGAGGTAGAGTGCTACAAGACTTGTGTCCTAGAAACATTCCAATTCTCATTTATATTGTGGCCTAACTAGACTTCCTTTGTAATTTAACTTGACTACATTACACTTCACTTCCTGTTCCCATGTAGGGCTGCTACATTCTACCTCATGTGCGGTGGAAGTGAGAAATGTTAATACTACACAGTTTGCATGCAATGTAGTTGTAGCCATGTTGGACCCAGGAAGAAGAGCTCTGTCTAGCTTGAAAGCTTGTCTCTCTCACCAACAGAAGTTGATCTAATAAAAAAAAAAATATTACCTCACCTACCTTGTCTCCCTAATACCATACAGGTACATTCTGAAGTGCCTTGGGGGTTCTGCTGGATTCAAAAGGTGCTTTGTAAGCAAAAGATTTTATCAGGATTCTAAGATTTCTCCAATCTAGTCACGTTTAGCACAATGGACAAACGTGCAACACTGAAGCTTCAAGAACTCAATTCAACGACAATTCTTTTTTAGAATACGCTGTCTAACTGTATAGAGAACAGAATGCTAGTTCTATAGTTTCTTGGAAACAATTCTTAAACGTAATCTCTAAAGGAAGCTTGTTCGTAATGACACGTGCCTGGAGAGGGGAGAAGTCAAGAAATTCTACAGTTCCTTACCACCCACCCCTGTGAGTTCCCTACCAATTTGCTGACAAGCTCTGCTGATGACTCACTCATTTCCTTTTGCTTGAGCCAAGTCACTCTGTTCTCTGCCCTAAAACAAGGCAGGTTTACCTCAATTTTCTGCTTCATAAGACAGACAAATATCAAATATTCAGTCTAAGGAGTCAATTTAGCAAGAGAAAATAAAAGCAGTCAGGTGTTTTTCACAAGACAACTCTCTTTCCAATCTGGCACTAATCTTGCATCAAAACTTCAGTGAAGATGGGAGAAAACACTTGCCTTTTCCAAATTTGAGAGAGCTCAAACAATTAATATAACCAACAGCACAGGCACTGTTTAACACAAGAAAGAGAAAACATCTCTATGCCTAGTTCAGCAGCGGGAAGTGAGCAGATACTCCATTTGGATTTCCAAAGATAATCTACTGAGTATGTGCTTTATGCCAAAGAAGTTTCTGTTTGCTGAGAGGCAGAAGCAGCTGTGAAACTGGAAATAGTGTTTTAATTTTTTGTTTTTAACAATCCTCATGTTTAAAACCAGCTCAGAGAGGAGCCATATTTAAATATTATTTAAGTACAGTTCCCAAACAACTCCATCTGGGCTCCTAAAAGTGAAAACAATTTCAAAATAATCAAAAACAATGGGCCCACCTAATGAAGCGTGATGAGCTTAAAAGCTCGTGTGTTCAAAATATAGAACTGTGTTTAAATTGCAAAGAAAAAAATTAAAATGACCTTAAATGACATTTTACATAGTCGCCTTATATATAAGTGAGATTTATGTTATGTTTTAACAGCCCATTCCAAAATAAGTTGTGTGAAATTTTTTTGCATCAAGTGCCATATTTTGGAAAACCAGGAAATTAACTTCCCTGGCAATACACAAGCCAAATATATATATTTTTAAGATTCAAAATGACAAATAACACAAATCAGAAATACTAACCCATCAAACTGGAAGCAAACATAGTGGTGTTTTCACAGCATTAAAGCAAAAGAGAGTAAAGATATTATTCAGTAAATAAAGTTAGAGTAGGAAAACTATTTCTTGTACCACATTCATCTCACTTTAGTTTGTCTACACTTGAAACACCGCTGTAGCACTTCAGCATAGACACTATCTACACTGATACGAGGTGATCTCCTGTTGGCATAGGTAATCCATCCCCCCTGTCTACACCTATAGGTTAGGTTGGCTTAACCACATCGCTCAGGGGTGTGGATTTTCCACATTCCTGAGCGACATAGCTGGGTTGACCTAACTTTTTAGCATAGACCAGGCCTATGAGTTTACCACGTCTCTACTGGAAAATTGATAATGTATAGTGGAAAGTTAAAGGCCAAGGGCGCACATACTAAGAGCCATGTTCAATCTCCACTGAAATTTATAAGTAAATATAAAATGAGCTTTTAATAGGCAATTGTTAAAATTCAAAGAGATGAGCAACACAGTGCTTTCAGGCATAGCCAGATTTTCTGTATATGAGACCTAAAAGAATGAGTGTTTAGAGTAGAAATGATGGAAACAAGAGAACATGACAGAGGTATACAAAACAATGATCAGAGCAAAAAAGCCAGTACTCCTACTGATATACGCTCTCATAAATCAGAGAGACACCAATGAAATTGAGGGGGTAACAAATTTAATACTGATAAAAGGAAACTTTTTAAAAAAAAACACCCAGCATAATTATCCTATGGAGCTCATTGCCAAAAGATACGATATTGACACCAGAGCTTAGTATGCTTAAAAACAGGCTTAGATGTTTAATATTAAAAAAGATTAAAATTAGGCTATATATTAAAAAATCATGCTTAAATCATCCACTAAGATGGGGATAAGAAAAAAAATTCCTCTATGGTTACAATATTTTAAATTGTCTATTATGAGGTTCCTGTCTGAAATATCTGCCTAGACAGATCTCTGGTCTTACCAAGCATGGCAACTCCTATGTTCCTATGTGTTATTTACCTTAACCCTGAATCTCCAAGCCCTAAGGTGCTGCACTTTCAGTGTTCAAACAGTAATATTTACATGGAGACATTCTGCACTTTCTTCAACTCTTTAACAAGTGACTAAAGTACCAGACTAATCTGATTATAATAGGGAATACATTTATACATAACAAAGAAAGCTAATTCACTGGTTAGCATGGCTTACAACTGACAACGTACTTCCCCCTCAAAAGCAATCCAAAAGTGCCACCCCTAAAGTTTGCAGAAACCATCAGATGCTAAAATAGTATTATAGTAGCTAATCAATCATTCTGCTCATCTACAGACTCTCTCATTTTAACCCAATACAAAACAAATTGCCTTTATATGAGCGGTCTACAATACGGGTTCTCTCTAGAAGAGGGAGTCTCCAGAATTGTACGTTAGTAAGTCCTCTCCCAGAGGCCTCACAATAGTTAACCAACGCAGCATTCCACAACAGGGCAAAGTACAGAGGCAAGAACTGAGAGACAGACTACGGTCACCGTTCTGATACAGAAAACATAAGTTCCCACTTTCTGAATTGAAAACTGACACTTACAATTAGAGGTAATTAAGAATTCTGAAGTCGACCCTCTATTTCTGTTAGAGGCACACAGAAGATTTGCAGCTAGAGCCACGTCTCATTAAAAGACATGCACATTCATAGAAATGCATTCCAGCATAGCATTCTCACCGATATTTATATTCCTACCTCTTGACAAGCTCTCAATCTATAAAATGGATAATTTCTTTCCATCAGTTGGGCTTATAGAAGTCAAACATTTCTATACTTTGAGTCACAGAGTGGTTTTTTTTTGTTTGTTTTTTTGTTTTTTAACACTACTACTGCAGTTGTGAGTCAGAACCTGGGCTGTTCATCCAGGGGGTTCACAATCCACTTTCCATTTACACAGGAGTTTTTGAAAAAGGCAACCTTCTTCCCACCCCCAACTGAAAATGCCCTGAGAGAAAAAGCAGCTTGTGACTAATCATGCTAAGGAGGCACAGGAGGAGTCACCAGCACAACTCAGCAAGGCACAACCCACTCCATAGGCTCACACACAAACCACTTCTCGCAGCACCTCAATCCCCACATCTACCCCCCCTCCCCCCCGCCCCGCCATGCCATGCCTCCACTAGGCCCTGGCCAGCCTCCCCTTCCCTCCAGGGCCTATGTGGGCTGTACAACCCTCAACCTCCCCTAGCACATACTGCCCCAGCACCCCCCCGACACACCTGTGCAATCTGCCCCCCACGTCACCCAACTCACCCCCACCAGCAACTGCTCAAAGCCCTTCCTTTACCCCCCCGCCCCCGCCGGGGCCCGGCTCCTTCCACCCCCACAGGCGGGAGGGTAACCAGGACCCCAAGGGCCTAAGGTCCCAGGGGCCTCACCAACCCTCAGCCCCCCCAACACCTCACACCAGCCCCCCCAATACCCCAGGCTCCGGGGCACACCCCCCCCCAGGCAGCCCCCACCTCCTCACCTGGGTGCGCCCCCCTCCTCTCCCTCCCCGCGGCCCGACCCCGGCTCCTCACCCTGGGCATTGAGCGCGGCCGTGTCCGTCGGAGCGGGCCCGGCGCCTCCCACACACCGGGCAGGGAGGGGGCGCGGCGACGGCGGCAGCCGCTCTGCCGGCAGAGGGGGAATGACGAACGAGCCCGGCCGGTTGGAGCCGCAGAGACCGTGAGTGAGCCCGCCTCGTCCGCCGGCTCCCCCGCGGGAAACGGCTCCTCCTCGCACAGACAACCCCCTCGCGCCGCGCCGCGCGATGGCATGGCCCGCGCACACTCCCCCGTCAGCATTGGTATGGTCCACCCCCCCCAAAGCCGCCATTGGTATGGCCCGCCCTCCCCCCAGTCCCGGCATTGGAATGACCTAGTCGGTCACTTCCCATCAGCGTTGGTACAGGCCTTTCCCCCCCGAAAAACGGCAGGATGTGGCCGCTCTTGCCCCCTGATTGCCATTGGTACGGCTCATGTCCCCCAAACTGGCAATGGTATGGTTGTCCTAGCATTGGTATAGTCCCTCCCAAATATAGCATTGGCATAACCCATCCCACATTGGAATAACCAGTTCCCGTCCAATTACCGTCTCTCACCCCCCCTAAGTCAGCACTGGTTTGGTCCAGGCCCCCCACCAGAAATAAAATCAGTATTGGAATGGCCCATTTTCCCCAAAACCTCATTGGCTTGGCCTAGGTGCCCTTCCCCCCTATCAGTAGTGTCAGGATGGCCCCTTCCACTTCACAATCACAATTGGAATGCCCCATTCCACCCCAACAATAGTGGTGGTATGGCCCACATCCACATGCTTCTCTGGTATAGATACCCCCCCACACACATCTTGGTTTGCCCTACTCTGCTCCTCACATTGCCCCTCCCCCCACCACTTCCACTTTCTTTCCCTTTGCTTGTCAGGACCAGCTGGACCTGCACCTGCCCTCTGCTGGAAGGGGCTGGAACTGCTCAGCTGGGTATCAAAAGCCCTATACTGCTAATGGTGATTCCCCTCTAGACTCCAGGGCTAGGCTCTTGTGCTTTGGAAACAGGAGGGACCAAGTTCTATACCTGCTTGCTGTGAAATTTGTAGTGGCAGCCAGGAAGTTCCTAGCTGGCCACGGATTTGTTGCAATAATGATAAACAGACATTGAGAGCGGGGGCAGTGAACAAAAAGCCCTGGGTGTTGCATAGATGTTATTTCCCATGGAAAGCAAGTGGTAAATGCTGGTTGCATCACAAATTTCCAGGGAGCATCTTTTAATCTTGATTCTGCAGCCCTCAGCCACACACAGTGAGATTTCTCTTGTGCAAGTAATAATAATACTCTGCACTTGCATAGCATTTTGTACCCATAGATCTCAAAGCTTTTCACAAAGGTGGGTAAATATGAACCCCATTGTATAGAAGATGGAAGTGACTTCTCCGAGACCGTGTATCAAGTCACTGGCACTGTAGAATAGGATCCAGATGTCCTGCCTCCCCAGCTGCTGATAGTAAATCCCTTAGATTGTAGTCCCCTTGGGGCAGATACTTTGTCTTTCTATTCCCCTGTAAAGCGCCATACATACCTGTGGCACTATGTAAAATAATAAAAGCTGCAGGATGGATGTAGCCAAGGTTGAAGGTTGCCACTGTCCACGGATGCAGTTGTTAAGACATTCCCTGCAGGTGAGGTTATCAGTATAAAAGGTGGGTCACTTGGGAAGAATTGCTCCACCTCAGATGCCACAAACCCTGAAATCTTTACCATCAAATGCAGGTAACTCGCCAGATGAGAACTGCTGCATTTCTGCCCATGAGAACAAACTAACAGGCAGAAAATGGGGCTTCTCAGGTGAAGTGTAAACGCGGAGAATGACATGATTAAGCCTCGCCCATGCCAAGGAAGATACCGAGCAGGGTGAAGAGAATGTCATGACTCAGCAGCCACAGCTGAAACTCTGCCATTGGCACTGGCCACAGATGAGAGGGGAATGATTTCAGGTTCAGGTGCCAGAAGCAGGTCACCCTAACCCTCTGTCTATAATACCGTGTGCAGGGGTGGCAGAGAGCTGGGAGATCAGCCCAAGGACTCTGTTCTGTTGGGAGAGGACAAGAAGCAGGACAAGAACGGGGCGTACAGGGAGCTAGTGTTTGACTAGAAGTGATTCTCAAACTTTTGTACTGGTGACCCCTTTCACATAGCAAGCCTCTGAGTGCGACCCCCCCTTATAAATTTAAAACACTTTTTTATAGATCTACTACCATTTATATATGCTGGAGGCAAGCGGGATTTGTGGTGGAGGCTGACAGCTCACGACCCCCCATGTAATAAGCTTGCGACCCCCTGAGGGGTCTCGACCCCCAGTTTGAGAACCCTTGACTAGAGCAATATGCAAGGAAGCAAGCCCTTTTGGAGGGGGTATTTTCAGGAAAGATAAAGCTCTTGTAACAAGCTGTATGGTTATTTAGAGAGGAGAAAGGGCCTTTGTAGGAGGAGAGGGACTATCCTTCCCTGGGAAAAGCACTGAGTGAGGCCGGGAAATCCCCACCCTCGGCAACCTGAGTACAGTAGAGAGATTTCTGGCTCTCTACCTCCCTTCTCCTCTATAACGAAATCACATTCATCACACACTAACTCATCCCACTGTGTGCCACCCTGTTTCTCCTTCATAGCTCAGAGACAGTTATGCCTCTCCATCAAGGTGGCATTTCATGGGTAGCCCTAGGGATGTATTTGGGCTATTATGAACAACAGGCAAAGGGCAAGCATTTTAGTACGTAAGTTTAGTGGTGCTGGAGTAAGGCATCAGGATGACTGTCCCCGGGAACAAAGTCCCCTGTTTATTATCTACACAACAGGAATAGCACGGGCAGCAGCAAGACAATTTAAATGATTCCGCAGTTGTCTAGTAACCCACTTACTTTCACTGTTGACTGCAGAGAGTTCAGGACCTCTGGCTCTGCAAACAGTTCCTGGCCAAATTCCAATTTAAGTAGTTACAGTCTGCCTCTCTAAATCCTCCTTGCAGTTCCAATTGAAGATGCTGCTCTTCCTCACTTCCTGTCCTAAACTATTGGGTGATGTTACTGTGCAATTTTACCCAGCAGCCACGTTCTACCCAAGTGGCCACATTTAAGAGTCATGCTTTGGCATATCATGAAAAGCAGCAGAGATCATGCACTTTCTTACAATACAAGTTGTGTATTTAATTCCATTCTGTTCAGTGATTAGGGATCTTGGCAGATCTTACTAGATAACAGGAAGTTATGTTCTTGATGGATGGTTTACATACTAAGTCAATTCTTAAAGGCCTAGTGCCAATACCTTAAAGACTGTTTAGAACACTACATCCTTCAGTATTGATTCAAGTTATCTCATTCCTGGCCCATCTCACAGCAGGTGTCCTACATAATGTTCTCTAAGATCCCATGTGCACTTCAGAGGAGATTCCATAGGGCAGGTGGGCTAGGCATTCCCTACCCTGTTTTGAATCAAATATATATTGATCTTTACCCCCTGCTCTAAATTATTTCTAAGAGGCATCTGTACCTGTCAGAGTTGCATCTGACATGTAGGTCAGGTCAGGAAGAGACTGTCAGTTCCGTATCTTGTAATAAAAACATGAAACCACATGTTGGCCAACACAAAACAACTGCAAGACAGAAACCAAAGATAACATCGTGGTCACTGCTCTGAGGAACTTGTGCCAGGAAGAAGGAAAAACAAATGACCATAAACCCTGGAGAAAAGCATAGTTGTGCTGTTCACCGAGCAGAGAAGTTTGATTTGTACTAGAAGTCAGCAGCTAGTTATTAGGGGAGGTGGAGAGCACTGGAAAGAGCAGGATACAAAGAGGGCAAATAGACTTGTCATGCGCTTCTTTTGGTTCATGAAAAGAACTGCAGAGATACATTAGAGGGGATAAATGATTTTGGGTGGCACAAGGGGTCCTAACACTGGCCCTCATGTATCCCAGAGCTGTGGCGTTTGCCATGGAAATCCACCTCTTATGCACAACTGTGCTCCTGAATCCGTCTTCATTTTTAAAAAATGTGTCTAGTCCTTATGGTGGCAAAGGAAACCTTGAAGACATGACAAATGTAACCAAGCATGAGTCTATAGGCAGCCTGAAATAATAACTCTGAGAAAGCCGAACAGTCTCACTTCTTCCCTTGGCATTTACCAAAGCACTGATCCAGAGAGAAAGCTTGGATGGCTGGAGTAAGGGGGTAAGATCGGAGGACTGAGGCCTGATCCAAAGCCCACTGACATCAATGACTCCAGCTGACTACACTGGGCTTTGGATCAGGCCCCAGATCCTGATCTCCATTATTCGAGTGTATCTCGTTGGACTTCCCCAGGAGGTTAATCCAGTGAGATGAGTGGAGCCAGACCTGGGGTGTTTACATACCTTACTGCCATTATTTATTATGTCAGTTCCCAATGTCAGACAAATACCCAACAGAAACAACGTATTATGTATTCTGGGAATGGAAATAGTTCTCAAGCTTCATCCTGACAAGCTGAGAGCAGGGAGGTAGAAGGGAATTGGGAGAAGGCCCGGGAGCATGGGTAGAGGTGAGCAACAGGCACACAAAAGGGAGAACAGGTTGAGTAGACTGATTCATCTGGCCGGGCTCCAGGTAGCTCCAGGGAAGGTGAAGTGAAAGGTATGAATGACCCATTGATCTGCTTCCTTGTAGAAGGGGTGGAACACCGGATACAGCTGACTCAGAGCCTGGGCTCCGCAAGACCCTGCCTCTTCTATGACTCCACTTCTGGCTGGACTCCATCTAGAACAAGGAAGAGAAAGATGAGAGTTTCAGTCCTGGCCCCGTGGCTGTAACTGACCAACCCCCCCCCCCCCACACACACACACACACTCACACTCCTGTAAAACAGTGCTGACTTATAGCATGCCACATGCTTTCCTTTCCTGGTGTCATGTGGGATTATTGTCCTGGGCACAACATCAAGCAGGCATACTGTCTGGGTGTGACATTTATATAATGGGAGGGTGTTGCAGGGCTGCAATCGTGTTCGTAAAGCGCTCCAGAGGGCAAGCAGGAGGCCTATGCACCACCTAAGACCCATGTATGTCCTAATTTGGGGGATTCAGTGGTGTATAGACCTTGTGCCGAGCCCCTGCACAGGGGTATATTTCACTCTATGAAGGCCTTGGACGGAAGGCACTGTAGACACGGAAAGTTCTGAAGAGGGCTTATGCGCCGTATGAGCTGGTATTTTGATGTGCTTGGTTCTATTCTGAAAATTGAATTATTTTTCCTCTCCAAAGTTCCTGTTGCCTCATCTTTGCCTCATCTTTGGGTATGTTTACACTGCAATTAGGCACCACAGCTGGCCCGTGCCAGGTGACTCGGGCTCGGGTTAAGGGGATGTTTAATTGTGGTGTACATGTTCAGGCTTGGGCTGCACCTCCCATCTTGCAGGGTCCTAGAGCCCGGGCTCCAGCCCAAGCCCGAACGTCTACACCACAATTAAACAGTCCCTTAGCCCGAGGATCCCAAGTCAGCCGGCACAGGCAGGCACCAATTTTGAATTGCAGTGTAGACATACCCATTGTGTGCAGAGTGCACGCCACGTGTTGGTCTATTTCAAATACCCCATACTCACCACCAGAGGGCAGCAGAGCACCGCATTCAATACATAGGGTGGGGTCTCTGAGACCAAAGGGGCTACAGACATAGAAGCTGATATTAACCTGTAATACTAATGAACGATGATGATCTCTTTGATCTGAGCCCGTGAACCAAAACTTCCTTTTTTTAGCATAAGAGATTAAGAGAGGGTTGCAAAGGAGAGAAAGACTCAGGACTCCCCTTCCAGGCCCCCTCTCAAGAGGAGCCCCCTAGAACCGCCACTGCTGCTTAGCTAACGTGGGCAGCTGCAGGAGGAATGACACTGACAAACGCTGGAACAAGAGTTCCTCTATTCTCCAATCCAGCACGAAACCCTCCCCGTCCCAAGCTGCCGATGGGCGTCTCTGTGGCACACATCCATTTGCGAAGTATGCAATAGCTAGTGCCTAAAAGCCTTCGAGGCTTCCTTCTCTCTGAAGCCAAACATAGGCAGCCTTGTAGAGAGCTGTCATCCCAATTTCAGGGGATAACTGTGATAGCACAGAAGCCAGCACATCCACCCAGGCAGTCCTCTGCTTCCTTATTACACCCCTGTAGAACGGGGCAGAGGGCAGGAAGTGCAGGGAGGACCACACATACGGCACTGGAATCGATCGACTTCCCAATTCCATCCAGAGGAAAAGAATATCCACACTGTAGCTTTGCCTCGGGGATGGACCGATGCTGCAGCCAGTTAAACAACCAACAAGTAACTATTATTAATTTGTATTTCAGTAAACACAGAGGCCCCAACAACGATTGGGACCCTATTGTGCTAGGCGCTGTACATAAGAGAGCATCTCATCCCTAAAGAGCAAACTCAAAAGACAAGACAAAGGGTGAGAGAAGGGAAGTATTATCCCCATTTTACAGATGGAGAACTGAGGCGATGAAATGTCTTGCCCAGAGTGTGTGGCAGAGCCAGGAACTGAAGCCAGATCTCCTGAGTCCCAGCACAGAGCCTTAACCAGACAACCTTCCCTCCCCTAAAAATGACAGCAAACTTTAAACTAGCTATATGCATCTTTTCTCTGAAGTCCTTGAATTCATGGGTCAAATGCAAATGGCGAATGGCAACTATTGTGTGCTATCCACACAGCAGGTCTCAGCATTGTCCTAGCACAACGGCATCAGCTGTGATTTTATTGCCAAGCCATGTATGAAACTACACCTCTACCTCGATATAACGCTGTCCTCGGGAGCCAAAAGGTCTGACCGCATTATAGGTGAAACCGCGTTATATCGAACTTGCTTTGATCCGCCGGAGTGCGCAGCCCCGCCCCCCCCGAGCACTGCTTTACCACGTTATATCTGAATTTGTGTTATATCAGGTCGCGTTATATCAAGGTAGAGGTGTATATTGATACTCCCCATCGACGTTTACATTAGCCCCACCCTTCTACAGCATGTGTAGCAGGGATTGGGGTTACACATGGAGCGACATTCTTTTCTTCTCTCTGGCTACTCAAGAAGCACGTAAAATGCTGATTTAACAGAAGAGACTGAGTGTTAAGATCGAGTTGGAGTTTGGCAGCCATTAGTGGGCAGTTGGGCAGAAAAAAAGAAAAATAAAAAAAAAATTAAGTGAGAGCAACAGGATCCCAATGAAGAGGAGAGAGAGGCAGGAAACAAGCAGGAAGGAAAGCTAATAGGAAACTAGGTAACGTGTGAGATGTACAGGGTCAGGGATGTGATAGACATGCTCCTGGAGCCCCAGGCAGACACGCTGAACCAAAGGCATCCCTGGTGTCAGTGGATGCACACCAGCATAAGCTGTTCCCAAGTGAACTAAGTTGTATAGGAATTTTCTGGGAAATATTCTGCTAGACATGTGCTGAGACCTTTATATTTCATTTCTGAAGTTGCTCTGAGGCGCTGCGGTGATGGGCAGCAGGATCAGACCTGGAGAGATGTGCACTTATGCATAAGAGTTTTGGCAAAACTGATCTCTCATTTGTGGTGCTTTGTAAGGAAAAGATCTAAGGAAGGGGGGGGAGGGAAATGCAGATTCTCAGCTGTGTTCAAGTTTACAAGTAGCGGGGAGGAGGGAACCGCCCAGAAGTTGGTTGTGGTTCCCTAATCTTAAACAGCCCAGCCCTGGTGCAAACTAAAGCTAGCACCTCAAGGCCTTTAGCCAGTAGAGGATTTAGGCATAGGTGGAGCTCTGCTGTGCTATCTCCCTCCCTGACCTAGCCCTAGAAAACTCCTGATGCACTTATGCCAGGAGCAGGAACAGGTGAAGAATTCTCCCCTGGCCATCTGAACAGGAGTGAACAGGAGAATCTAGCCTGGAAAGAGAAACGTAGAGAGACAGAGAGAAATGAATCAGGGCCCTTGTTTTGAAGACGGCCCCACATAGGCCTTGGCTACACTTGCGAGTTACAGCGCTGTAAAGCCGCCCCCAGCGCTGTAACTCACTCCCCGTCCACACTGGCAAGGCATTTGCAGCGCTGTATCTCCGTGGTTGCAGCGCTGCATGTACTCCACCTCTCCAAGAGGAATAGCGAGTATTGTGCTGCCGCTGCAGCACTGCGGCGTCAGTGTGGCCACCCAATACGCTGTGAATGGCCTCCAGAATTATTCGGCAGTATCCCACAATGCCTGTTCTAGCCACTCTGGTCATCAGTTCAAACTCTACTGCCCTGGCCTCAGGTAACCAACCATGTGACCCACCCTTTACATTCCCCGGGAATTTTAAAAATCCCCTTCCTGTTTGCTCAGCCCGGCGTGGCGTGGAGTGCTATCAGCGAATCTTTCCAGGTGACCATGCCTCCACACGCCAAGCGAGCCCCAGCATGGAGCAATGGCGAGTTGCTGGACCTCATCAGTGTTTGGGGGGAGGAAGCTGTACAGTCCCAGCTGTGCTCCAGCCGTAGGAATGACGATACCTTCGGGAAGGTATCAAAGGACATGATGGAAAGGGGCCATGACCGGGACGCCCTGCAGTGCAGGATTAAAGTGAAGGAGCTGCGGAGTGCCTACCGCAAAGCCCGAGACGCAAATGGCCGCTCGGGTGCTCCCCCCGCGACCTGCCAATTCTACAAAGAGCTGGATGCGATACTTGGGGTTAACCCCACCTCCACTCCGAGCACCACCATGGACACTTCAGAGCCGGTGGGGGGGGGGGGAGGAGGAAGAGGAGGAGGAAAACGGGAGTGATGGTGGTGGGCCGGATGGAGACACCCCGGAATCCCTGGAGCCATGCAGCCAGGAGCTCTTCTCGAGCCAGGAGGCAGGTAGCCAGTCGCAGCGGCCGGTACTTGATGGAGGACAAACAGAAGAGCAGGTTCCCAGTAAGCAGGGTTTTTTTTCGGGAAGGAATTTTTTCGGTGCGGGCTCTTTGGGAGAGGAGGGTTAGGCATGCATCCTAGATGCAGAATAGTGCATTGATGTGGTTTATCACATCGCGGTAATCGGCCTCGGTAATCTCCTCGAATGTCTCATGCAGAACGTGTGCAATGCGCTTGCGCAGGTTTATCGGGAGAGCCACCGTGGTCCTTGTCCCAGCCAGGCTAACGTGTCCGCGCCACTGTGCTGCGAGGGCCGGGGGGACCATTGCTGGACACAGGCAAGCTGCATATGGGCCAGGGCGGAAGCCGCATTGCAGTAGAAGACCCTCCCTTGCTTCCCAGGTCACCCTCAGCAGCGAGATATCGTCCAGGACGAACTCCTGTGGAAAATGTTGGGACAGTGTTCAGTGTAGGTGCCCCCTGAAGCTGTTGGCTCTCCCCAAGGCACAGAAACCCAGAGGACAGTGCAGCCCTGAAACAATCAGTCCCCCTTACTCACCATTTTGAGGCTCCCGTGGGATGTATGCTCTGTTTCGGACAGGAAAATTATGCTATTGTGTAGACCCTGTGTGTTTTCTTCTCCTTAAGTGCGGGGGGAATCATTACTCTGTCTGGTATAAACAATGCTGTCTCTGTTAAATGTTGCATTTTGCCTATACAGCTGCATCAACCTTGAGACCTCAGCCGTCCCTCTTATCGCCTGCTCAGAGACTGCAAAGACTCAGGAAGAGACCGCGAAAAAGCAAAGAAGACATGCTGCAAGAAGTGATGCAGCAATCTATTAAAGAGAATGAGAAAGCACAGGACTGGAGGGAGAGAGAAAGCAGGATCCGCCAGGAAAATGCAGCGCACCGGCGGCAAAGCACCGCGCACCGGCAGCAAAGCACTGATAGGCTCATAAGCATCCTGGAGCGCCAAGCAGACGCTATCCAGGAGCTGGTAGCCATGCAGAAAGAGGAGCAGTACCGCAAACGCAAACGCCACCCCCCCTACAGCCCTTGTCCCAAAACTCTTTCCGTTGTGCCCCACTGTCACCTCCAACCCACTTTCCCCAACTTCCGTGTTCTTCACGCCACCCGCTGCCTCCAACACCAGTATCTTCACCACCCAGCCCTGAAAACCACGACCCTTACCCTCTGCACTCAACCCCCATCACCATGCAGTATAGCTATTCTGAAGTGCAGCATTCACTGCACAGCACACCAGACAGGACATACGCGAATCTGTGATTGTACTGTTCCCCACTCCACCCCCTTGTTTCTTTTCAATAAATAATTTTTTTTTCTTTTCAATAAATGGATTTTTTGGCTTTGAAAACATTCTTTATTATTGCATAAAGTAAAAGACTCCTTAGCCCAGGAAATAAACAGGCACTGCAAGTCTGCTTGTCTGCTTAGCAAACACTGATTCCTAAAGATTGGAACTACTGCACTTCACTCCTGTGCAGGGCACCAGATATCACTGCTGGTTTTCAGCCTCAAATTGCTCCCTCAAGGCCTTGCAGCCCCGCGCTGGGCCCCTGTAATAGCCCTGCTCTCTGGCTGTGCAAATTCAGCCTCCAGGTGTTGAACCTCAGAGGTCCATGCCTGAGTGAAGCTTTCACCCTTCCCTTCACAAATATTATGGAGGGCACAGCATGCGGATATAACCGCGGGGATGCTGTTTTCGGCCAAGTCCAGCTTCCCATACAGAGATCGCCAGCAGGCCTTTAAACGGCCAAAGGCACACTCCACAGTCATTCGGCACCGGCTCAGCCTGTAGTTGAACCGTTCCTTGCTGCTGTCAAGGCTCCCTGTGTAGGGTTTCATGAGCCACGGCATTAACGGGTAAGTGGGATCTCCAAGGATCACAATGGGCATTTCGACTTCCCCTACCGTGATCTTCCGCTCTGGGAAAAAAGTCCCGGCCTGCATCTTCCTGAACAGCCAAGTGTTCCGAAAGATGCGTGCGTCATGCACCTTTCCGGGCCAGCCTGTGTTAATGTCAATGAAACGCCCACGGTGATCCACAAGCGTCTGGAGAACCATAGAGAAATACCCCTTCCGATTAACGTACTCTGATCCTAGGTGGGGTGGTGCCAGAATAGGAATGTGCGTCCCATCTATCGCCTCTCCACAGTTAGGGAACCCCATTTGTGCAAAGCCATCCACTATTTCCTGCACGTTACCCAGAGTCACGGTTCTTCTGAGTAGGATGTGATTAATGGCCTTGCAAACTTGCATCAACACGATTCCAACGGTCGACTTTCCCACTCCAAACTGGTTTGCGACCGACCGGTAGCTGTCTGGAGTTGCCAGCTTCCAGATTGCAATAGCCACCTGCTTCTCCACTGGCAAGGCAGCTCTCAATCTCGTGTCTTTGCGCCGCAGGGTGGGGGCGAGCTCCTCACACAGTCCCATGAAAGTGGCTTTTCTCATCCGAAAGTTCTGCAGCCACTGCTCGTCATCCCAGACTTCCATGACGATGTGATCCCACCACTCGGTGCTTGTTTCCCGAGCCCAAAAGCGGCGTTCCACGGTGCTGAGCATGTCCGTGAATGCCACAAGCAATTTCGTGTCGTACGCGTTACGCGGCTCGATAGCATCGTCGGACTCCTCACTCTCACTGTCACTTTGGATCTTAAGGAATAGTTCGACAGCCAAACGTGATGTGCTGGCGAGATAAGTCAGCATACGCCTCAGCAGTTCGGGCTCCATTTCCCGCAGACAGATCGCGCTGCACAGAAACCGTTGAAAGATGGCGCCAAAGGTGGACGGAAACAAAGGGATTTCTGGGATGCGAAGCGATGCATCACGGGGCGTTGGGACAGGACCCAGAATGCCCCGCACCTACGCCCCCTTCCCACAACCCACGGCGCCAGAATGGGAAGAGGTGCTCTGTGGGATAGCTGCTCATAATGCACCGCTCCCAATAGCACTGCAATTGCCGCAAATGTGGCCACGACAGTGTGCTGGGCAGCTGTCAGTGTGGACAGACTGCAGCGCTTTCCCTACTCAGCTGCACGAAGTCAGGTTTAACTCACAGCGCTGTACATCGGCAAATGTAGCCAAGGCCTTAGGCAGACAGGCTCAGGCTGTCTGAGGGTATTTCTATGCTACAGCAGCACCACTATGGCACTGCAGCTGTGCCGCTGTAGCACCGTAGTGTAGATGCTTCCTATATTGACAGAAGGGGTTTTTCTATCAGGGAAGGTAACCCAGCCCTCTGAGAGGCGGTAGCTAGGTCGACGGACGAATCCTTGTAGCAGAGGGGCTAATTCTGGACAGCAGAGCCAGTGTGCATGGGGAGAGCGTCTAATCTCGTGTGTTGCTATTGAAAGAGCTGGCGAAATGACTGGGGAAGTGGCGGCCCGTTCGCAGGGGCAGGGATGGAATGTTTGGACCAGAAGGATCTGGGAAGGTGCCGTGGCAGCTGGGACGGCACAGGAGCCACGTGGTCCGGGAAGGACGGGTAGGGAGAGAAGGTTAATAGGTTGCTGGGTGAAGCATGTGAGAACTGTGTCAGGGGTGTGGTACTGAGCTGGACAGACGGAAAGGGAGAGCAGAGAAGAGGGCAGAGAAAGAAGCCCAGATGGTGAGACGCGCTGAAAAGATAGCAGGCTCTCATTGCACTGAGAGCTGGTAAGGTCCTTTCACTAGGACCAGGGTCTCAGCATTCATAGCTCCCCCTTGGAGTTCCTTTCCTAGGGAGCACGCTAATCAGCTCCTCTGAGAAGTCTCTCTCCCTTCTAGGGCCTCCTGAGTGAACCCTCATGTGACGGACACCCACTATCAGGCACGGCAGGATTTTCTAGAGTAGCCACAGCTTTTATGAACTGTTGGTCTATTCCACTCTTGCACTGTGTTCCTGGACTATGAACCAACCAATCCCTTAATCACAGGACAATCACTGCTCACAATGGCTTGAAGGTCTGTAGCTTCCAGGAACGGGGTCCTGTCAACCAGTAAAGGAATGCTGCCTTCACTAGCAGCACTGGCAGAGATCCCTACAACCAGTGATCCTCAAAGTTTTCCTATTGAAAACTCCCTCGGTGCAACTGTGATGCTGGCAGACCAGGTGCCAGCTCATGCCAAGGCCCTGAGGCCTCAACTGAAAACTGACAAATGCATAGCTGGAAACCGTCTGTTTCACCTGCATGTTAGTATTGTTAAAATAGGTATCAGATTTATAGGAATGTTTGGTCTTTATTAAATGCTTATGAGTTGCTGCGTGCATTAATCTCACTCTATATTCTGTGTTATAAATTAGTTTAAGTGTTTGCTCTGAAACTGTAAACTCCCAGTCAGGAGAGAAGCATTACGAAGTGTGAAATACGAGTTTTCCACAAGGGGTGTCATCTCCTGCCCAAGAGAAGACACATATACACCAGATAAGCCACTGTGGAACACCAGAGGACAAAAAACTTTGCTGATTGCTCCTCCCACACCCATGAAGAGATGTGCAGGTGTACTCATCCCATCAGCTTGAACTCTGGGAGGAAAAAGGAACTGTATCTAGCTATGCTGCTTGCACTCTGAGGGGCAAAGATTTCTAAGCATAAGCAAGGGATCCCCAGCTGCTTAGCCTGGGTTAGCTATAAAGGACTTATAGAGCTTGCATTTCACAGTAGCTTTGGAACCTAAGACTCATTTGTGTATGTTTACTTGCTTTAACCTTGTAAATAACTCTCTGATTTCTTTTTCTTAGTTAATAAATCTTTAGTTGGTTTATTATAGGATTGGCTAGCATTGTCTTTGGTGAAGGTCTAAAAGAGCTAGAGTAAGTGACTGGTCCTTTGAGACTGAGAGTAACCTGAATATTGTTGTGATGTTTGGTGTAAGGGACCATCTATCACAAAGGCAAGCGTACGAGGGTGGTGAGATAGATTGGAGTACCCCATGGGACTGTCTGTGACTCCATGTTAAGGCTACTGTAGTGCCTGTGGAGTTCACACTTGCTACTTAGTTGTTGAAATCTAAGTTTAGAACTCACAACCAATTTGGGGTGTGTACCCTGCTTCTTCCCCTGAGGTTGGTACTGACGCTCCTGAGGCACTCCAGACTCAAGCTGTCAAACTCAGCAACGTTACTGGATTTCATGAGGATTTGCAGGGAGAGAGTTCTTTCCGCGTTAGCTCAGCCTTGGGCCTCCCGTCACCACTACCTTATGTGTGGGATTTATAAACTCCCAACAGATTCAGCTGCTTCCTGTAGTATCTCTTCTTCCTCCCTTGCATTCAAAATCAGCTCATCTCCAACAGCTCACTATGGTGCTCTGCAAAGCCTTTGTAGCTGGACCCTATTGGAACTGGATCAACCTCTAACATCCCCTCTTCCAAGAATCTTAGATCTGCTTCCAAAACTACATTACTCCACCACCTGGAATCTACGAGAACACAAGGCACTGCAGTGCCTTCTGGCAAGAGAGCCAAGGGGTCATGTTTGTATCTACCATAGTGTCCCTGGAAGGCAACATCCGACTCAATACGTGTTGCAAGTGCTTAGGCAGGACAGCACAAGTTCAGGACTAGACCACCAACCCTCCAGCTGTGGTTTTCTTTTCTTTGGTTGGTTTGCTGTAAATGTCATCGCCTGTGTGTGTGTTGTCTAGCCTTCCCACTCCTGTCCCATCCTACACTCTGCTCGCTGTGTCCCCAGAACACCTCCCACACCCACAACCCCAAAGTCCACAGAACACCCCCCCATAACTGCAACCCCTGTCCCCATAACACCCCTCATACCTGCCACCCCAGTATCCCCATAACACCCTGATACCCACCATCCCAATGTCCCCATAACACCCCCCATACCCACAATCCGTACCCCATAACACCCCCATACCAGCCACCCAAATGTCCCCATAACACCCTTCATACCTGCCACCCCAGTATCCCCATAACACCCCCCATACCTGCAATCCCTGTGCCCCAACACCCCCAAACCCAGTATCCCCACAACACCCCCATGCCCGCAATCCGTGCCCCATAACACCTCCATACCTGCCACCCCAGTATTCCCATAACACCCTGATACCCACCACCCCAATGTCCCCATAACACCCCCATACCCGCAATCCGTACCCCATAACACCCCCATACCAGCCACCCAAATGTCCCCATAACACCCTTCATACCTGCCACCCCAGTATCCCCACAACACCCCCCATACCCGCAATCCCTGTGCCCCAACCCCCCCAACCCCAGTATCCCCACAACACCCCCATACCCGCAATCCCTGTGCCCCCATAACAGCTCCATACCTGCCACCCCAGTATTCCCATAACACCCTGATACCCACCACCCCAATGTCCCCATAACACCCCCCATACCCGCAATCCCTGTGCCCCTACAACACCCTCATACCTGCCACCCCAATGTCCCCATAACACCCTTCATACTTGCCACCCCAGTATCCCCATAACACCCCCCATACCTGCAATCCCTGTGCCCCAACACCCCCAAACCCAGTATCCCCACAACACCCCCATGCCCGCAATCCGTGCCCCATAACACCTCCATACCTGCCACCCCAGTATTCCCATAACACCCTGATACCCACCACCCCAATGTCCCCATAACACCCCATACCCGCAACCCCTGTCCCCGGGGTCTAGGCCACTCCCCTCCTCTCCATCCCATGCCCCGGGGCTCCAGCAGTGTCTGCGGGGCTGTTTGTTTCCCATTGGCTCATCTCATGCCTTGTCCCCGCCCCGCACCCCAGTCCCCGCCCTGGCTCCCCTTCTCCCGACCACGTGCCGCCATCAGCCCCATGACTCGGGACATGCGCACGGCAGCATGTTCGGAGATCGCGCGGCGACTCGCGAGCATACGCCACACGGCCGGGGGGAAGGGGAAGAAAGGTGCACATGCGCATTAAGGCCACTACGCTACGTCTTGAGTTTTCTGCCGGGGAGGCGGAGAGAGAAAACAATACGCATGCGTCCTGAGGTGTGGCCGACGCTTTGTTCTCGACTCAAGGCGTTGGTTGCGCACGCGCAATGTACCTCGCCTGATTGTTAGCGTGCTGCGCAGGCGCATTGAGTTCCCTTGGCACTTTGTTTTCGGCGGAGCTGTGACTTAATAAGGCGCCGCAAAGCGCGACGCGTGCGCAACGAGAGTCTCGCGCGCTTGTCTTCGCGGGCTGAAGGTTGCGCGTGCGCACGGACGACACCGGGCGACGGTTGGGCATGCGCATCAGTTCTCTTCGGCGCTTTGTTCTCGACGGAGGAGGCAGCGCATGCTTAGTGCTTGATCCTTCTGTGACGGGGGTGGTGTGCGAACGTCCACGCCGCACGGGAGCGGGCGGCGGCGGGAGCGCAGGCGCAGAGGGCGAGGAGCTGTTGGCGGCGGAGGAGGTGGTGTTTCCGGCCCTTCACTTCCTGTCTTGGGAGCCCCGGCGGTCGGTGCGCGGCAACCCTGTTCGCCCTCTCGGTCCCCCCGCTCGTTCGGCCGCCCCCCCGCCCCCTCTTTCCGCGGATGCAGCGCCGCGAGGACCCCGCCGCCCGGCTGGGCAGGACCCCGGGCCCCGCCGCCAGACAAGGGACGCCCGGGCCTCGCCGGACGCCCCGAGGGGGAGCCCGAGGGGCCGGGGCCCAGCCGCCGCCGCTTCTCCCGCCCGCCGCTACGGCCGCCGCCGCCTCCCAGACCCCCACCGCCGCGCCCACCCCGCTCCTGCCCGGGGCCACCGTCAAGATGGAGCCCGAGAACAAGTACCTGCCTGAGCTCATGGCCGAGAAGGACAGTCTGGACCCGTCCTTCACCCACGCCATGCAGCTGCTGACGGCAGGTAGCGCCGGGAAGGGAAATAGGCCCGGGAGGAGGGGGGAGAGATAGGGACTGTGGGGGGGGGGCACGGCCCAGACGGGGGGGGGGAGGGACGGCCCAGACGGGGTGGGGGGGAGGGACTGTGGGGGGGGGGGCACGGCCCAGACGGGGTGGGGGGGAGGGACTGTGGGGGGGAGGGGCACGGCCCAGACGGGGTGGGGGGGGGGGGGAAGGGACCTGTCCCGTCAGTCTCCCACGCTGCGCTGCACCAGGCCCTGGCTGGGTAGTCCGGTCCTTCTCCCTCCGCTGGCATGGGGCAAAGGGGATGGGAGCGGGCGCTCCCCGAGAGGCGCAGCTGTTGCCAGCAGGCTGGAGGGGCGAGGAGACCCGCCCTTCTCCCCCGAGGCCGCGATCGGCGGAGGAGCAGGGCGCCCGCGGGACAAGCCGCGGGAGGGGCTGTGGCGTCTCCGTCCCGGCCGGCCCCGCTCTTTGTTCGAGGCTCGGGGCTGCTCCCCCTGCTGCTCCCCGATCGGGCTGAGCGCAGACGGTGCCCGAGTGCCCCGCCCCTCGGACTGTGTCCCCGGGAGGTGACTGGCTTTTCTCGGTAGGTCGGAGCCTCGTGGAGCAGGGAGGCCCGGAGCCTGGCTGCCATGAGGCCGGCCTGCCAGACGCTTCCCTCCTTCGGGTCCTTCTCCTTCTCGCAATCGATTGGTCTTCGTGCGGGGAGGAGGGGCAGAGGCCAGGGTCTGGGGAGGTTGTGGAGAGAGGCTGAGCTGGGAGGGGGGCGGTCGCCTTTTTATTCTGGCCTTGGAACTGTTTGCCGTGTAAACTGCCTCGTCTGCAGGGTTTAAGCAGTGCATGGGGAAGTTAAATCGCCAAGGCGGGAGGGGGCAGTTTTATAGTTCAGCTTGCTCCTGCTGTGATGTACTTTGGACGGACTGATAGTTTTAAGATACACACATCTATAATTGTTTAGACGGCATCCAGTCCCAATGGTTAATTCGTGGATTGAGAGGGATTAAACACGAACCTAGAACTTTCTTCTTTAAGAAAGTGTGATTATCTTGGCCCTTTCCATCCTTGGGGGAGAGGAGACTAAAGAGAATGGTAGTAAACTGTTTTTTATGTAGTCTCTATTCCAATTCCTTTGAAACATGGGATTGTGGATTTTTTTAATTCACCACTGTGAAAATCTGTATTAGAGCTTGTTTCATGCCTCTGATGAAACTAAATGGAAATGGCAGGCAGTCTTTGTTCTGTGACTAGGCTAGCACTCTTTTCCCTGATCATCACTGTCCAATCGCCTGGTGGCTTGGATTTCTCCACATCACTACAGCGCAGCTGCACTGTAGTCACATTCAGTATCTGTATCAAGTAGACAGGGCTGTGTTGAAACACAGTTGTTGGTTTAAAAATTAGAACAAGTTAAAACGCTAACAGCTTCCTGTGTGTAACAAGGTGGAGAGGCCATGTAAACTAACACATAAAGGATGTCCTATTTATTTTAGACAAGAAGAGTAGAATTTAGCCTCTTGTTAGGTCTATTGCGTTTAAAAGTATATGTTTGATACTAATGCAATTCTTCATAAACTGCATTATTAGAAAGCAGTTATAATATGGTATTGCCAATATTAATATAGTAGATACATTACATCACTCCTTTCAACTCTTCATGTAAAACTAGGAAACTGCTATTTAAAGCTAAAACAATGAGGAGTCCTTGTGTCACCTTAGAGACTAAGGTGCCACAAGGACTCCTGGTTGTTTTGGCTGATACAGACTAACACAGCTACCACTCTGAAACCTGCTATTTAAAGCTGTAATCTTCCTTGGTCAAGTGATTTGATGTGGCTCAGTTCTGAATTTGTATCTTGGTGTCACTGGTATACCTCTTGGTTTTGATAAATTAGATATGTATTATTCCCAAGATAATTAAGTGGTCTTCTTAAAAAAAAAATCATGTTTTCCTGAAAACAATGTTTAAAGATGAGTCTTATAATATTTTAGTCTATAACAATACTTCCACTGATGTGCCCTTCAACCAACTGGTGTTCTTCAACAGCAGAGGAAATATCTTTCAGAGTTGTATTAGTGAAGTGAAACCTTCTGGGTGCAGTACAAATTTGCTAATTCTTGTACAGAGAATGGCGTTCTCACCACACGTAACTTTTTAATTGCTGAGTGGTGTAATGAAATATTTAATATAAATCCTCAGTACATTTACAAAATATCTTTCAGTGTATTACAGCAACGTGCCAGATCTGCTATGGGTTGAGCTTTTCTTTCTGTTTAAAGCTTAATTACTCTAAGTGCTCTAAAATCCTCATGATTCACTCAGTTTGTCTGGACATTTGCTGTGCCTCATGGATGCAGGGTAGTGTTAGTGGTCCAAATTTGGGGTCATTTGAGCAAGGGGCTCTCCTGAGTTAAGGTTGCTCTGTGTAACTTGTGCCCTTCCAGAATGTGGAGAGTGGCTAAATTTCTGAAATCGAGGAAGTGAAGAGTTAAAGTACACACTATGCCTGTGACACACCCTTAACGCTGCCCTCTTTGAGCGGTGCCCCAGTTTGGCTTTGTTTGGGTGACTTTCTCAAAAATATTCACCATACAGCATTTGCAGTTCCTACTCTAAAATTCTGTTCAATTTGTCTAAGTATATCTGCACAGTCATAACTGAAATTTAGGTATCCTATCATTCATAGTTTGGTTTGGATTACACGAGCAGATTACTAGATTGGATAATGTATAAAGGGTCTGACATGCCAGTCAGTCAAAGCTCTGAGCATAGAAACTAAATTAAATCTCATCCTGAAGCGTGTCTCTTCTGATACGGTCTGAAGTCACTGGGAAAATTTAAATACTGCAGCTGTGTTCTTGAAACCTAGTTAGTGAATAAACAAAGGTCTTCAGTTTCAGTGCTGTCTTGCAACTTTCACAAGATTACCCCAGCCCTAAATATATACAGTTGTCATGCTGTTGCCAAGAGACTTTGGAAAAAATAGAGCTTGTGTTCAGAGCAGTTTTTACGTTGTGAAAGGATATTTATAGTCTGAGTTGTGCTTGTACAATTTCTTCAGCCAATGTAACATCTAAAGACTCATTCTCTTATAAAGTCATCCAGTAACTTACTCTCAATGGTTTGTGATGGCAAAGGATCTGAATTCTTCATATGGATCAGGGAAAGCACGTTTTACACTTCCAGAGGCTGTGGAAGATGGCTTTGACAGAGATCCTGCTTGGACTCCAATTATCTTCCTTGGGTCCTAGGAATCCTACAAAGGATAAGACATCTTAGATTTGGGCCATTCAGATCAGTCATTTCCATTGAGGCAGATATTACTCCTTTTGGCAAAGTGCCTACGTAGTATTGGACGTTTGATCAGTCAAATATTGTCAAAAATGATCAAATTTTAAAGCACTAATTTTTAGAACAGTAACAAAAGAAGAGTAAGACTTTATGGTCTCCCATTAGCTTAGCCTTAAATGCTTATGCGTTACTACGAAAAATGTTAAAATAACTCAGTTAAGTAACTCAGAAAAATGTGGAACAATGAACTGAAGTTCTGTGGCACCATGATGCAATCAAAAAGCTAGGCTGCCACCTACATCAGGGCATTCTTGCTAAAATATTTAACAATATTTGACTGTGGTCAAATAATACGCAGTCAACAGGTCAATTGAAGAGTTCAGAAGACTGAACATCAGGTGCAGATCAACCGAATATTTGGGGGTTATCTGGGATCAGTTCCTCCATTTCTCCTGATCCTTCAGCACTGTGGGTGAGCGACTTGGTACCACAGGGCCCACAGTTCCTCAGAATCTATGTCCAGTGCCATTTTCTTCTCAGTTTCAAGATAAGTGGGTACTATTGCATTGCAACTTCACCTCAAGGAGCCTGGTTCAGACAGTGTTTGGAGTCTTTAATGTGCCCAACTCCACAGCTCTTATGTCTTACGCAGCATTTACTTGATATGGGTCCTGTGAACTTTGACAAGAGACCATGACTGCTGCTTCCTTTCCATCCTACATGTCTTCAAAGAAAAGCAGATTTCTCTGGAGATACAGTCGCCTCCATCCAAGTAGCTGAGAATCAGTAGTACTACCTGATGTGGAGTCAGTCTCTTTCTCAGGAGCTAGTAGCACCGTGCTTGGAGGTGCCCCTTTTATTTCTCATCTCCAGCTGATGCTGTGTTGATTATTTCATCCTCCCTCCAAGTGATGCAAGGGCCTTTCACGATTTGATGGGCAGAATGGCCCATTCTAATGCACACCATATTGCATGCTGATTGGCCTGTGTAGACCCTGCTGGCACACAGTAAGCCAGTTAGTGCATGACGTGTTGGTGTGCCCCTAAGTAAACCCTTTGAGTTGCTATTTCTACCAACAGTGTCCATTTGAAAATAATTACGGTGTTTCACCATCGCCTGATTAAATGTTTCTTTAAAGGGTACAAATTTGTATCCTCCCATTTGAAAACCTGCTGATCCTCTGGACTTTAATTTGGTGTTTCCAAAGCTTATGGAAAGACCCATTGAACCGTGAGTTCTGTTTTGTTAAGTTCTTGTACTGGGCCCATCACAGTGGTATGAGGGCCTTCCAGAATGAGATTGTTAATCTTTTGTTTAGTTTCCTATTGCATGTGATTCCCCCTTCTTTGGGCACGCTCTCTCTCTGTGACACCTTTCACTGAAAGTGTCATCTCTGTCCACAGTTAGGAGGATGTCAGGGTTTTAGACCCGGGGTCTCAAACACGCGGCCGGCCATAGCTCCCCATACCCCACGCCCTTCCGGATGTGCCGTGTCCCCGCTCCTTTGCCTATCTCCCCAGTGCTTCCCCGTTGCCAAATAGCTGTTTGGCAGCGCTTAGGACTTTGCAGAAGTGAGGGGGGAGGAGTGGGGATGTGGCATGCTCAGGGGAGGGGGGGCAGGGCGGGGATTTGGGGAAGGGGTTGGAATAGGGGCAGGGAGGGGGCGGAGTTGGGACAGGGACTTTGGGGAAAGGGTGGGAAGAGACAGGGCAGGGGCGGGGCCTCATGGAAAGGGTGGGGGCTTTTGTATCTTTGTATGAAAAGGTGTCAGTGATGCGGCCCTCGGGCCAATGTACTAGTCCTCATGTGGCCCTCGTGTTTTGGGTTTGAGATCCCTGTTTTTGACCCTGATGATCGACTTATAGGGTATTTCACAAAGGTGCTTCGGCTTCTAGCCAAATTTCTGACCAAGACTGTACTGTGCTTTCATCTCAGTCTGTTGCACTATCTTTCTTTCCCCAGCACACTATAATTGGCTAGCTATGGGTACGTCTATACCCAGCCGCTAGTTCGGCGGCTGGCAATCGAACTTCTGGGTTCGACTTATCGCGTCTTGTCTGGACGCGATAAGTCAAACCCGGAAGTGCTCGCCGTCGACTGCGGTACTCCAGCTAGACGAGAGGAGTACCGCGGCGTCGACGGGGGAGCCTGCCTGCCGCGTGTGGACCGAGATAAGATCGAACTAAGGTACTTGGAACTTCAGCTACGTTATTCACGTAGCTGAAGTTGCGTACCTTAGTTCGATTTGGGGGGTTAGTGTAGACCAAGCCTATAAAAGCTACAAATTAAGACTAAAAGCTAGGGTCATGTGTTGAAAGCCAAAAAAGTTTTTCCAGCTGTGATGACTTGACACGATTGAAAAGCCCTGTTGACTCTTGAGGTGCAGGTTAACATGTTTGAAGATTGTTAGATGGCCATGTTGTAGCTCAGGCTTCCCCACAGGGTACAACACAGTCAATTAATGTGCCTCCAAATGTAATGGTCTGCATTTTAACAAGTGTTAAATTGGCTTTTCGGTCCTGTTAAGACAACTCGATTGAGCTAATACAATTGAAAGCCACATATTTAGGGCTTCTGAAAGTTGCACTGGTTTAATTAAAGATGTAATTGGAAACCAATTTAATTAAACTGGTACAAACTCCTTTGTGGACACATTAATTTTGGTTTATTTTAAATTTATTAGGGATTAGTTTAGGATAGACTGAAATAAGCAACTATTAAACCAAAATAAGTTTAGCTAAATTGGATTAAAATGGTGCAACTTTCATGTACAGACAAGGCCTTAAACAGACTTGACCTAATTCCCAGGTGGTTGCCTCCTTGAAATGGGAGTGTTCTAAGAATTAGTAAGTTTTGGGACTGGTTCCTCTGGGGCAGTAGGAGGTTGCAGGTGGGTGCTTTGTTTGACTCAGAGATGAAGTTTGTATTATGGCAGAGCGGCAGCCCTGCTATGGTTAAGATTAAGATGAGGTTTCTGTTTAAATCTCTGCTCTTCAAAGGTAATGTCTAAACTTAAAACACTGCAACAGCCCAGATACAGTTGCACCTCTGTAGCGCTTTAGTGTAGACACTCATTACAGAAACGGGGGTTTTCCCATTGCTGTGGTTAATCCACCTCCCTGAGAGGCAGTAGCTAGATCGATGGAAGAATTCTTCCATTGGCCTGGTGCTTTCTACACTGGGAGCTAGTTTGGCTTAACTGTATTGCTCAGGGGTGTCGATTTTTCACACTCCCGCACAGCGTAACTTGGTCGACCTAACTTTTCATTGTAGAACAGCCTTTAGTCTTCTAAAGTTCGATTGCTCAGATTGCCTTGAGATTTTGGGGTGCTTTGTGAGGGTGCAGGAGTTCTGTTAGGGGTCCAAACGTAGAGCTATGTGACCAAAGGGTTCACGAGAACTTTATTTGGAAAAGATTTTGCTTCTCTAGTTTAGCATGGCACAAGCCTCTTGCTCTAAACTGTTCTGGCCAGTCACTTGTGAATTATATTGCAGAGGGACACCAGCAAATTCCCAGTCCCAGGCTTGTCCCCACAAATGTGCATCTTGTACTGCCCATCACTTTCCTGGACACAATACAAGCTCATATAAATAAAGTACATCATTTATTATTAGAAAAGTATATGCACAATCTAAAAGGCATTACACTGAGCATGCATGTTACAGAGGAATTACAGGATTGTTAACCTTCTAAGTTTCACACCAGCTTGATAGCTCATGGGTACAAGCAGTTGTCCTTTGAATCTGACTCACCCAGCCAGTCAGTTCAGATCCCGCCAGAAAATTGGAAAAGGTTGGAAGGCATATTGATCATATGTCAGGTTTTTTTATTTTGAGATAATATAATCACAATTTTTTTTTTAAGGATGCAAATATTTACTGGTGGGGGAGGAGTATTTTAGGAGATGGGGTTGTCTGAGCTCCTCTGCCTACCCGACCTCACGTGAGTTGAGTTCAGGGGTTCCAGCCCCCACCCCACTTCTTGCCTTCATGTGTATATGTTTGTATGTATCAGGTTGGGTGGGGGCTTGCCCATCTATGAGGGTCTGACTCCTTCCACTTACCTGCACTTGTCCTCGGCTCAAACACTAAGCCTGCTCCCCCGACAGAATACCACACTTGTCAAGTTTAACAACCACTTCATTCCCTTTTACAGCCCCTTCATACTATTTAAACCTATGTTTTTCCCTACCCTTCATTAAATCCACAAACTGCTTTCATATCCCACCTCACTACTGACAGTACCCATGGCAAGAAGACCCCACTGCTCTGCTACTGATATAACTTATGCAATTCTGTATTGAAATAATGCAGACTGGAACCTCAAGGTACATATTCACCTCTTTCCTTTGATCACACACATGGGGACTCGGACCCTAATTTCCTCATAACAGTCAGAGCTCTCTTAAACTACTCTAGTTTAGTCCTCCACCATTTAATACAGCTACATGTAACACAGTGAAAGCTGCTGGAATCCATGCAGATAATTCCCAGTGGCTATTGCCAGCTCCAGGGGGGCAGAGTTAAGGTTGTGTGGGCGTTTACCGTAACTCTGTATTTCCTGGTTTTCAGAGGTTTGTTTTGTGAAACTCAGCATTCTGGAAGGGCACAAACTATCACCAGGCAACCTTAACACTTCACTGACTAAGTTCTTTACCATATTAATTCATGAGCTTTGGAAGAAAGGTAGGCAACAGCACAGATGGCGTATTGTATTTTATGGGTTCATGTTCACGGTCAATTGAGGTGACTCGTGTTGTAATCCACCATTCCATTTGCTTATTATGAACCAACAATGTCCTTGGTCCTTCTAGAGTCCTAGATTTTGTGTAGAGAGACAGACAGGCAAGACTAGATGGGCTGCCCTTTTTTTAACACATCCAAATTTTGTTGCCACATAGTTATAAATGTACATATATTTACAGAGAATTTAGGGCGCTATAGCCTGTCATGATGCAACTGAATCTAAAGTGTCATTTCCATTTTGAGGAATGTAAATTATACTATTTTTATCTTGTCTAGAAATTGAAAAAATTCAGAAGGGTGAAACAAAGAAGGATGAGGAAGAGAACTACTTGGATTTGTTTTCCCACAAGAACATGAAACTGAAGGAACGTGTTCTGATACCTGTCAAACAGTATCCCAAGGTGAGGGCCAGAAAATAACTGACCACGTCTCTCTGATCTTCCTGTAAACATAAGATCTTGCATGCTATGCTTACTGAGTAGTGTCTTTCTCTAAATGTCATTCTGAGTTATGCTAGAGTGGTGCTCTGTTGCTGTGGAATTTCTTCTATGCAAATTTGTAGTATCTTATTTCTAACATTTTGGATTTCTAGAATGTCAGGATAAAAATGCAAGTGTCGATGAGTAATTCTGCTCTTTCATTACCAGGGTAGAGTTTCTTCTTTAGCTCTCTTTTCATGCTTAAAAATTAAGACTCCCTCTAACTCTTAAGAATTGGTGTCCATAAAATGGTTGGAGTCTAGTAATTAGAATTAAATAGACTAAGTGAGTTAATTTAGCATGAATTGCTGGCAAAATAAAACCTCTAAAAAGAGCACGCCAGACAGTTGCTAATTTTTTCTACAAATATTATTTAAAGTATATCTCCATGAGCCTTTCTGTGAGGTGGGGCCGTGGATGACTTTGGTTAAACTTCCAGTGTTGCGGTGTCTACCAGTGAAGTTTTAACAGCAATCGTTATTAACTTCATTCAGCTTCAGGACTAAATCTGTTTATTTCCCTTATCAGTTTAATTTTGTTGGGAAGATTTTGGGACCCCAAGGCAACACCATTAAAAGACTTCAGGAAGAAACTGGGGCCAAGATCTCTGTGCTTGGAAAAGGTTCAATGAGAGACAAAGCAAAGGTAAGAGCTTGAAAATCCATATATGCAGATTGCCTTTCACTTGAGGATCTCAAAGCATTTTACAAAGATTAAAATCACTAGAACTCGGGGGTGCTGACTTCTCTCTTGCTCTAACAATATCTACCTCCATGTATATGTTACCTTGTGAAAAATTATTATGGTAGAGCTAAACTTCTTTGCAGAAAATATGGCCTATGGTAATGCGTCCTCTTTTAAACATTCTGTGCATTTGGATGCAAAGGCTAACTTTTTTTTTTTTTTTTTTTTTTTTGAAAGCTTAACTGCAAAATTAAAGAACTGAGTGCAATTCCAGCTTTCTTTACTCAGGCCCAGTCTACACTACATGGTTAGGTTGACATAAACTGCCTTGCGTTGATCTAGCTGTGGAAGTGTCTTCACTTACATTTGGCTCCTGCCGACATAAGTGCTTCTCTACACTGATTTAGTAACACCGCCTCTCTGAGCAGCACAGAGTCACAGCCAATGTAATTTGGACAACACAGTGTCAGTGTAGACGCTGCATTGCTTACTTCGACTGTTACTGGCTTTCTGGAGCCATCCCACAGTGCCCCACACTGACAATACAATCCAGACAAGCACTCCTGATGAGGATGCACATGCTGACACAAGGAGCCAAGTGTGTGCACACAAGTGATTCACATAACTGGTGGCCGGATCCTGACATAAGTTAGGTCGACATAATTTTGTAGTGTAGGCATGGACTTAGTGCCTTCCTTAACCAGGATATGGGAGGGCATTCAGACAAGGAATACATTCTTTTTTTTAATCTTTCCCCTGTGTGAAATCCTCTAGGCACTTCTAGGTTCACTGGCAGTGTCAACCTAGAACGTACCAGTCTTTATCTTCAGAGCATAGCAAAGTGCTAGGAGGATTTCTGAATGGAGAAACTACAGAAATTGATTTCTGTACTGAATGCTCCCCTCCTCCTTGCCCCTAAAGCTTGGTTAAATGCGGTAGTCAGTGCAGAGCTAGGATTTCACTCCGTTTTTACTTTAACTTTCCAAGTCACCTTTACGTTTTTAGATTTTTTTCCAATTTAGTAAGAATCTGTTGAATTAATTTAGACACTTAACATTCAAGCTGAACTGGCACTGTCTAAGGTGTTACCACAATTTTTCATTGCAAAGCAGTGCCTGGAGGGGGAGAGTGTGCCTTTGAAAGGGAATGATGTTACTTGTATCTGCCAAAAATCTTCTGAAGAAGCAGTTACATTAATACAAGTACCAACACCTCTTTCACGCTAATATAAAAAGATGGAAGCTGTAGGGGAATAGACTAACTGCTCTTGGTAAATCATTGGATAAGAATGTTGCTGCTGACATGTGACTTGAGTTCAGCTGTGCATTTGAGAGCAGGAAGCAGTTACAAGGGAAGTGATAAAAAGCACTTGCACAGAAGAAATATGACTAGCTGTTAATGGCAAACCAGTTTAGTATCACTGACTTGTATACCAAGCATGACAAAGTATATACTACTGAAAGCTGCAGTAAAGTTCACCCAGGCCAAATCACAGTGAAATCATTAATAGCCTCTTAAAACTTTATGGTCTGACTTTTCAGAGGTGTTGAGCACACTCACAATTTCCACTGAAGTTAATGGGAGCTGCAGGTGTTCAGCAATCAGTCCATTGCTGTCTTTGGAGACCACTTCTTTTATATGTCCATCTGTGACATTCCTCAAGGTACAATCTGGACTGCTGTTCCCTGAATGCTCTCTTTACATTGCTTTGCTGTGAGCAACCATTCCTTATCTGCTCTCATATAGCTTCCAGCATGCAAATTACTCCCAGTTGTATTATGAATGCTCTAGCCCAGTGGTCTCTAATCTTTTTACGCACAAGATCACTTTTTGAATTTTAGTGCAACCCAGGATCTGCCCCGCCCCACTCACTCCATCCCTCCCCTTTCTCTCCATCACTTGCTCTCCTCCACCCTCACTCACTTTCACAGGCTCAGGCAGGGGGTTAGGATTCGGGGGTGGGGGGGAGGTTGCAGGCTTTGGGCTGGGGGCGAGGGGTTTGGAGTGTGGGAGGGGGCTCTGGGCTGAGCCTGGGGCAGGGGGTTGGGGTGCAGGAGGGAGTGGGGGGTGCAAGCTCTGGGAGGGAGTTTGGGTGTAGGAGGAGGCTCCAGGCTGGGGCAGTATTGGGTTGCAGGAGGGGGTTATGAGGTGCTGGCTCCAGGAGGGGGTTGGGGTGCAGGAGGGATACGGGCTCCCACCAGGCGGCACTTACCTTGGGCGGCTCCCAGTCAGCAGTGCAGCGGGGCTAAGGCAGGCTCCCTGCCTGCCCTGGCCCCACACTGCTCCCAGAAGGGGCCAACGTGTGTGTGGGGGGGTGGGGCGCGGCGGCACGTGGCTCCACGTTCTGCCCTTCTTTGCAGGCATCGGCCCTGCAGCTACCTTTTGCCACAGTTCCCTGTTCCCAGCCAATGGGAGCTGCGGGGGTGGTGCTTGCAGGAAGGAGCAGCGTGTGGAGACCCCTTCCCACTGTGGGGGCGTGCTGGCCGCTTCCGGGAGTGGCGTGGGGCCAGGGCAGGCAGGGAGCCTGCCTTATTGACAGCCCCGCTGCACCACCAGACTTTTAGCAGACAGAGATCGCGATCAACTGGGAGAGTTTCCAGCATCGACCAGTCGATCGCGATCAACCGGTTGGTGACCACTGTTCTAGTCAGTCATTCCTGAATCATATTGCAGAGGGACACCAGCAAATTCCCAGTCCCGGACTTGTCCCCAGAAATGTGCATCTTTTACTGCCCATCACTTTCCTGGACAATACAAGCTCATATAAATAAAGTACATTATTTATTAATAGAAAAGTTTATGCACAATCCTGTTGTCCTAAATACTGCAATCCAAACACATTGGTTTAGATAAAATAGTAAAACAAATTTATTAACTACAGAAAGATGGATTTTAAATTATTACAAGTAATGAGGCACAAAAGTCAGAATCTGTTACAAAGAAACAAAAGGTAAAACACAACTAATATCTAACTTAACAAGCTAAGTGAATTCAAAGAAAGGACTCTCACCATAAGTTGCATAATTTTTACCGCCTGAATCTTTCAGTAAGGATCTCCCCCCAGGGCTTGTCTACACTCACTGGAGGATCAACGCTGTGGCGATCGAAGCATCGGCGGTCAATTTGGCAGGTCTAATGAAGACCCGCTAAATCGACTGCTGATTGCTCTCCCTCGGCTCCTGTACTCCACCTGATTGAGAAGAGTAAGGCGAGTTGACGGGAGAGCATCTCCCATCAACGTTGCGTAGTGTGGACCCCGCAGTAAGTAGATCTAAGCTACATTGATTTGAGTTGCGCTATTCACGTAATTCAAATTGCGTAGTTTAAATCGACTTTTCCCTTTAGTGTAGACAAGGCCTCAGTCTAGTGCAGCTTCCTTTCTTCATCCAGTGTTGTTGACGCCATTGGTAGAGAGAAGAGAGAGATGATTTGTGCTGATTGCTTTCTCTTCTTAAAGCCCTCTCTCTTGTGCAAGAGTCATCTCAGCTGGTAAGAATCACCTCCAGTGTATGGGGAGGGAGGAAGGAACTCTCAGCTGTTTCTTTGTCAAGCTGTAGCTTTTTGCCCACACCCTCTTTCCTGCCAAAGAATGGCCATTTAACTAGTTGGTGGCCCATTTGACTTTGTTGACACCTAGCTTTTTATCTGGTGGGAACTGGTTTGGCCTTGCCCCCCCCAGATTTGGAACCTGTCTTAGCAATATCATACAATAGAACTGTACATCTTTACATACAGTGTTGCCGCACATATTTCACCAGGACAATAATGATCAGCAAATTGAGTTTACAAATTTTACTTCACAAGGCATACTTTGTACGAAACTTATCATAATTCTGAAAGCGATGAACATAGGGGTAGAAACTGTCACATCATCCTTACTAAATTATGGATATTTTCTGGTGGAAAATTGGCCTGTTCTTGTTTAAAGAAGTCTCTCATTCTTACCTTACAGTACTGTCACTTGTTTCCTTTTTTCTTTCCATTTACTCTTGGTACTGCAGACTGTGCTTCCTTCCTGTGGCACAACTTAATTTTTCTATAGCCCCATTCACAAGATAAGCATTACTTATGCCAGAAACCTGTTTTGAAGTCTCAAGGGGGTTACTGTTTGACCTCCATGGTCAAACATGGCTGAAAATTTTAGGGTAGACAGCCTTGTCCTGCTAATCAATGCTTAGAAACATGATTAAGGAAGAAAATGATTTCTTTGCACCTTGTTTGGCTTTAGGAAGTTGAATCATGCTTTATTTCAGGAGGAAGAACTGCGCAAAGGAGGAGATCCCAAATATGCTCATTTAAATATGGATCTGCATGTCTTCATTGAAGTCTTTGGACCACCTTGCGAGGCCTATGCTCTCATGGCTCATGCCATGGAAGAAGTCAAGAAGTTCCTTGTTCCGGTATGCAAATTTGTTTCTTGGTGCTTTTTAGACTAGAGCCTTGGCTTTGGTACCCTTCCCTGGGGAACATACAGTAGCTTATTAGTTAACTTGTGCCCTGAAGGAAGAGATTTTAAACCACTAACTGCCCAAGCTTAGGAAGTGGTGGTGTAGATGTGTTGGTCACAGGATATTAGAGAGACAAGGTGGGTGAAGTAATGCCTTTTATTGGATCAACATGCTTTCGAGCTTTCACAGAGCTCTTTTTCAGGTCTGGGTACTTGGTGTCACAGTTAAATACAAGATGGAACAAACTGATTAGCATACATAGTTAACATATTATTAGTTAACTGGCTGCTTCACCTTGAATGGCCTCTGACAATGTGTTAGATACTTATACTAAACAATCTGTTCCATCTTGTATTTAGCTCTGATGCTGGAGCTCTGTATAAGCTTGAAAGCTTGTCTCTTTCACCAGCAGAAGTTGGTCCAATAACAAATGTTACCTCACTCACCTTGTCAAGCTTAGGAAGAAGCTTCTTCTAGAGGCACATTGCTTCATAATTGCCACTTTGGGGTTTCCTGTACCAACTAGGAAACATCTGTTACTGGCTGATATGACAGGGTATTGGACTAGGTAGATGAAACTGGTCTGAGTTTGTATGGCAGCTCTTCTGTCCGGAGCAATCTTAGCTATGCCCTGTAGGGTAATAGATTTCTTGAATGAGTTCCATTCATCACTTGAAATTGCCTTGTAGAGACCTAGCAGGAAAAAGTCCTGGTAGCTCACTTTTAATGGGTTTCACTTGAAGCAGCCTATTTCAGCTGATACCCGGGCATGTTATATGAACACTTAATGCCTTTTTTTAATTTGGAGATGGTTTTCATTGACTGAGCTTACAAGGCCCTTACATGCAACTTTATGGCATTGCTTTGTTTGGATGTAAAACAGTATAAGTTTTGAATGCCGTGTCTGATCAATTCCAAAATTTCAGGGAATGTTTTGGGTGTCAATAAGCAGAACCCTGTGGATTTTGGTGAAAACCAGAAAAATAAAAAAGGGAGAAATGGGAGACATGCGGAGCCCAGGGCTTTTGGTTAGCAGAATCACAGCTTCAGCCATCTCTGTAATTCTCTATAGATAAAAGAGTTGATCGAGGGAGGAAAATAACACATTCCAGCATAACAATACCCCTTATTTGAGTTCTTCCTTTGGGTACGTCTACACTTACCTCCGGGTCCGATGGCAGGCAATCTATGTTCTGGGATCGATTTATCGCGTCTTGTCTAGACGCGATAAATTGATCCCGGAAGTGCTCGCCGTCGACGCCGGTACTCCAGCTCAGCGAGAGGAGTAAGCGGCATCGATGGGGGAGCCTGCCTGCCGCGTCTGGACCCGCGGTAAGTTCGGACTAAGGTACTTCGAATTCAGCTACGTTATTAACCTAGCTGAATTTGCGTACCTTAGTCAGAAGTGGGGGGGTAGTGTGGACCAGGCCATTGTCCCAGTTGAGTTTAAAATGTTACCACCCCAAAGGAGAGAGAAGAAAAGAGAATAAGAGTGGTGTGGCTGGGGGTGGGGCAGAGTGGTGGGCACACAGGGCTCCTGGCATTGGGGGTCTGGGGTTTGCAACATGTCTCTGAAATAGACGATGGAAGGGAGTGGCACTCGGGGAGCTTGGGGAGGAGAATGGAGGAATGCCAGGAGCCCCTGATGTGTGCAATAAGCTTAGTTTACAGAAGCAGTGTTGCTGTGGCAGCTCTGGAATCCCGACAGGCAGGCTAGTATTGGTAACCTGATCTGTGTGCGTGTCTGGGGAGGAAGTGGGTTGGAGTGGCTTCTTCTGAGTTACCAGAATCTTCTGCTGATTCCCTAAGCTATATCCCCTGGGGAGATAAAGCGTGGAGCAGAGAGATGTGCTGTGTTCATGGGAATGTGAAAAGACGGCTAGGGTTTGCAAATGGGCATTTACTCTTCAGCAGGCTGCATCCAGCTCCTGCTTTTGTGTGGGTGCAGTGATCAGTTTCCAGTATGCCTTTGGAGGAGAGCATGGCATTTTCTGTCAAAAGCATTTGGCTGGCAGTGAACCCACATGTTTCAAAAGGGGACTACAGATGCTTTGTGACAGCTGCTGTAGCTCGAGGTGTGACTCGTACAGTTTTCAGCAACTGATGCTCTAACATGTTAATCTCTGACACCTCAGAGCACGGGGTGGCTAGCTACTAGTGTCCCTTTTCTTCTCAGGACATGATGGATGACATCTGCCAGGAGCAGTTTTTGGAGCTGTCCTATCTGAATGGGGTACCAGAACCAGCACGTGGCCGAGGGGTCCCTGTGCGAGGAAGAGGAGCAGCTCCCCCTCCTCCACCTGTTCCTAGGTAACTTTCAAAAGTATTGATGCTGGAAATGGAAATTCTTGTTGTTTATGTAGCAAACTGGTTAAATTATTATTTTTGTGTGTGTGCGCCTGAACTCCAAATATTGGAACTTCCAATATTGCAGGGCTGCTTTTATTAAATTGGGAGTTATGGTCTTGTATGCTCTAGCAGTGAGTGTGCTAGAAAAGGGGTAATAAGACTTTTTTAATGGGAGTTGGTGAATGTTTTGTAATCTGAATTGCATTAGCTTTAGAAAACCACCTTGCTGAAATCGCATCTGATTTCTAGAACTACTTAAAGTTGAAACCTATAGCTCATTGGTTCATCATCCCCAGTCAATGGGTCCTCCAGGGCACTGAGAATCTGCAGCTTGTGCGTAACTCCCATGGAAGCTTGATGTTGCTACTATCCTGACACTGATGCTTTGCTTGATGCATTGGACTAAATCAGTGATGAACCTATGCTACACAGTGCCAGTATAGCTAGCATTTATCCCAAATGAGGGATAAAAAGAGAAGCCTCTTGCTGGTGTCTAAACGTGTTTAGTACTCAAGGGTGGTTAGTCATCTCCTCATTGGACTTTGTAAGACCCCAGGGTTCCCTTTCTCCTTAGCAAACCTACTCACCTGATCAGCTATGATAAATGTGAAGAAAAGGTCTGGACTACTTTTGTAGTAACCAGACAACCTCTGCAGATCCACACCTTTTTTAAGATGTTTAGAAGTGGTGACTACTTGGGTATTCAACTGTTGTCTCTGCATTTTCCTTTGGTAATGTTTCATATTGGTAGTTTTTATGCAGCATTAATCTCTTACCAGAGTTGCATTATAATCCTATTTATGCATCCAGTTATCAGTTTTATAGCACCCGTAACGAATAACTGTTGATCTGTCAGTAAATTGTCTTAGATATTTAGAACATCATTGTGGCTTTTGCAGAGTACATATATGGCTATTTCTAATCCTTTTTCTTCCCAGGGGGCGTGGTGTGGTGGGCCCTCCTCGTGGGGCCCTGGTGCGAGGAGCACCAGTGAGAGGTGCCATAGCTAGAGGAGCTACTGTGGCCCGTGGTGTACCCCCTCCTCCAGCAGTAAGGGGCGCTCCCGTACCAAGAGCTCGTGCAGCAGGCATTCAGAGAATACCGCTTCCTCCTCCACCTGCACCAGAAACTTACGAAGATTATGTAAGAAACTTTAATACATACTCTTTCCAAGTAGCTAGAAGCCAATTACTTACAGATCCTAAGGGCATGTCTACACTGAAATTAAAAACCTGTGACTGGCCCATGCCAGCTGGCTCAGGCTAAGGGGCTGTTTAATTAGGTGCTCTGGCTGGAGCCCAAGCCCAAACATCTACACTGCAATTAAACATTCCTGCAAGCCCGGGTCGGCTGGCACGGGCCAGCCATGGGTGTCTCATTGCAGCGTAGGCATACCCTAAATGTTGGGTATTAACAAAGCAATTGCACTAATGGCCCTTGCTTAGTAGCAAAGGCTAGCACTAGGCTGAATGGTTGAACTGAGAGAGGTGAGGTTATTGTTTTCTGTTAATAAGTTTCCGTGTGCGCCATAATGAAACACTTCTTTTGGAGGGGAATAATTACAATGCAACTGAAGTGTGGCCAAGATTATATTTTAACACAAGTACTGGTGCCCAGCAAAAAAAAATCAAAACACTTCTGTGGAAAGCTGCTTGTAGAAGCAGGGAGCACTGGAGTCTTCAGACCATGTAACTACGGTAAGAACTTACTTTAACATGTGAATAAACTGGGTTAAAATGTTGTTGTCACTACAGACATACCCCTGAGTGTTTTCTTTGCTAAACGAAGAATATTTGCTCTTGCCATTTTAAAGAGATAGAAACAGCACAATGACTTGGTTTAGATGAGCACCGGAGTAAATATTTGAGGACCCATCACAGTGAGATCTGTCTTCTCTCTCTCACCCACACCCACCCCTCTCTTCACCTGGTTAAAACTAGTGGGTTCTGTCTACCTGTAAATCCTATGTTGGAGAACCCAGTTACGAGACGTCTGACATAGCATGGACATAATGCAGCCTTGGACACTTTAGAGGACTCTGGCATGCATTGTGAACATGATTAACGTTCTCACCTTCACTGCAAGATAAAGGTTCCCCTGGGACATGCTAGGATTGATAAGTTCATCTGAAAAGGACTGCCGAGTAAATTCAGTTTTGCTCTTTCCCTTAGTCAGAATGAATGACACCCTCCACATTTATCCATTCTTATGTCATTATCTGTTTCAGGGTTATGATGATACATATGCGGAGCAGAGTTATGAGGGATATGAAGGCTACTACAGCCAGGGCCAAGGGTAAGTTTGTCATTTTTCAGTCCCCTTTAATCCCATTCCTGAGAGAGAATTCTGCATGACTTTTTACAGAATTTTCAGGTAAAATTAAACGTTTCCATTATTTTAATAACATTTTGAGACCAGTTGTGCCTTGTTCTGTTGGCTTCTAATGTGCTTGAAACAAGCAGCATGTGCGGAAAGGTACATTTCAGAAAGTTCCCACTAGCCTTTAGCTCTGCCTTTAAAAGGAGTGGTCATACTTACCCAAGGTGGTAGGGAGGTTTTAGGTGTCCTAATTCAAGCACTACAAAGCAAGTCTTGAATTATTCTTGACCGTCTTATGAATTTGAATGCTCCAGCTCTTGGGGTTTGTGAATAAATGTTTTCACCTCTACACAACTAACTTAAACGCATCCTGTCTTCCTCTTTCAGGGACACAGAATATTATGATTATGGACATGGGGAGGCACAAGAATCCTATGAAGCTTATGGTATGTCTGGACACACTGCTTATGTGACAGGGAGAGAAGGGGCTATAAGTCAGTTGGGAATTGCTTGAAGTTTATCGGATCTCTTTTTGCTTTAAAATTTCTGTCTTAAAGTAAGAAAATGCTGATGGTATAGTTCCAAAAAGTGACCGAGGGGCCTTCATGGGGAAAAATATTTACATTCCACAGATAATACAGGTCTATGTGACAGTCAAACTAAGGTCATACATCATGGCTTTGTTAGGCTCATATCTAGTTTGACTCTTGCAGAGGTGACCTTACCTAAAGACCTGCAGTAGAATGCCATGTTGGAGTTCTTGCCACTGTGTGCCCCCCACTTTTTTTCTTCAGAAGTGGGGTGTTTCTGAGCATCGGTCAGTTTTGTGCATGGAATACTCCACAGCTGGAGGTCTGAATTCCCACCTACAGCATTGCTTTTACAGTAGTTTGGCTTGCAGAGATTATATTTTGTTGAGTTGGATGAATGCACAACTCCAGCTGCTTCCTTATAATCCTCAAAACGCTTTCAGCTGAGACTGACTCTGCAATAAATACGTGCTTGAAAGATGGATTTTAATCTAGCATTACATTTTCTCTTTAACTCGATAGAGCTCTGTAGCGACTGTATATATGGCCTATGTTTGGCTAATGAAAATACTCCATTTGTAATTTCCCCAAATCTGCGCTGGTCATATAGAACAAGAAGTCTGATCTAACTAATGCTGTTGTTTAAATCCTATATAGGAGACAACACTTTGAGAAGCCATAGTAAAATATTGATTTATTACTATTGCATTGCATCATGAAGAATTTAGGAGGATTGAGTAAACTGAGGCAGTTCTGGCTTGCTAGTTGTGAATTGCACTGCCATGTAGCAAAGAGCGAGATTTCTGGTCTTCTGTTGAAAGTGCTGCAAAAGCAGTGCAATCAGCCACTTGATGTATTAGAAGCACATTTTCAGCAGCCTCTACAGTCAGTTATGGTACAGAATTAGTTCTTGTGGGAATCCCATTAAGTACTCCTGCTGGGGCTTGGGACTCAAGTATTTTGAAGGGGAGAAAGGTGGCTAGCGTTGGGTATATGAGATTTTCGGGGCTCAGAGAAGCAGAGGGAGGCCTCTAGCTGTCCCATGATTAAGCGCATGAAATGTTAAGATGGCATTATACTTCCTGCTTCGGGAGCAAGCAGAAAGTGAGGCTTAACTTTGTGGTGGCATACTGGTCCATACTTGCATTGTATGGAGTTTAAATTCAACTGCCTAACCAAAGATTTTCTCATCAGTCTGAGTTAAATATGAATAGACACTTGCTGTCAGTAATGCTGGATATCTTCCTTGCTTCCATTTAGAATAGCTGTTAAATGCCTTGTTTTGTTTCCTGTGTTGGTTATGCAACACAAAGAAGCTTTTGTGTTTCTACTTGGTAAGAGAGCAGTGCTGTTGTCTGAGATTTGAAGGCCAAACTGCTCGTACACTCGGCATGAAGTTGCCACAGTTAATCTGTTTATTCGCAGTAATTTCCTTTGGCCTCTGCTTTCATGAAAACAAAATTAGAAAAATAAATTGTGCAGCCAGTGTGGAGGCCACTTTGAGGAAAATCAAAATGCATTTCACGGTGGTGGAATGGAGTGTTACGCTTGCCTCTCTTAATAAAAGCTGATCTTGGATATTTGGGACTTGAGCTAGCTCTAGGAAAACAGGATTTGAACTTTGCTTGTTTCAATAGTTATTTATATGGCAAAAGGATTTTGAGAGTATTCAGCTGTCCTACTGAAAGCTTTTTACCATAATCCGTTATACATGTTGGTGCAGGTACCATGTTTAGCGAGTAGTAAAATCCTGATCTCAGGAGACAGGCATTGAATGTTGAGGTATCTTCTAGAATGTAATCCCTAAGTAGTCACTGTCCCACCCTTCTGCTACTAACTGGCAGAAAACACTGTTATATCTCTGGGTTCAGTATGAGACTGCCATCCCAGAGCAGTGGTAGTGATTTAGTCATTTTGGCAGGTTTGTGCAAGGAGACTTCCTTGCTTTTATTTTTAAAAAGGAGAAAAACGCTTCTTGTAGCAGTATCCTGCACAGCTGAATCAGAGTTTATGGATTATAAAATGCTGCTTGCTTACAGACTGAAAGAGCTTTAATGGCTGTGACCTTAACTGAGGCTGACTGCCAAAGCTGCTTCAGGAATTGGAGTCCGTTTCAGATCTACTAAAATTAATTGGTTGTTATTCATAGATGAAAGGTATCAGGTTTGTTCAAGTGTGAGCCTAGTGGGGGTATCCTATCTGCAGACTTCCAAAGGGGTTCCCATACAAGTTAACTTTGTTAAATGCTTGCAAAGTTAGAGATGTTCTTGGTAGAGATTTAATATTTGTGGAACTTGAAGCTATGTGACACTGGGATCTTGTAGATAAACAGTAGTCTTATAAAAGCTGAAAGGGTGGCCTATAAAGGCCTGTGAGCCAACAGAGTTGTAGGAATATTAATGTCACTGGTCTTCACAAAGTCGGGATATTGAAACTGGAGGCAGGTGTCCTGACTGCTACACAGTGCAGTTATGTTGCTGCCCTTGTATGCATGCATCTCCTACTGTTAGTGTGCTGTGCACTTTGACGTTTATTGCTCTCTATTTTGCAGGCCAAGATGACTGGAATGGAACAAGGCCCTCCCTGAAGGCCCCACCAGCTAGGCCAGTGAAGGGGGCCTACAGAGAGCACCCTTACGGACGCTATTAAAAACATGAGGGAAAAATATCAGTTATGAGCAAACAGTTGTTACTGATTCTTGTATCTCCCAGGATTCCTGTTGCTTTACCCACATCAGACAAGTAATTGTCTAACTGTTTTTCTTCGTGGCCCCCTTTTCTCCCACTCCATCCTCACCTTGCATTCTGGCTTCTGTACGTAGTATTTTAAAATGAGTTAAATAGATTTAGAAGACCAACTTTAATTTTTTTTTAAGTGTGTAGATTGCTTTTCTTTGTTGTTTAGATATAAACACAACTGTACTTTTTTTAATAAAAGTTGAGTTTAAAAAAAAAGTTAGTTTCAAAAGTGACATGCTTGCTTAACAGTTATGAAATTAAGGTTTTGTTAACCTTTAAGTTTGGTTTTTAAGATACCCGTAAAAGTTGTAGTTGCAGAATCCCAAAAGTAGGCTACATTTCAAAATTCAGGGCTGTTTTTAAGAATTAAAATCATAATGTAACGGTAGTGGCTGCCACCGTTTAAAAGTAAGCTCAGTTGTCAAACTTTCCTTAAAAGCAGATTGCTGATGAATCTTAAGTTTAAATTTTAATACAAAGATCCTCATAACAAATTAAATAGTTTTTTTTTTTTAAAGTTAATTGATTTAAAAAAAAAATTAGGTTTGTAAAATTGACTTTTATGTGGGTTTTGAAATCTAGCCCCGAACACGCGGTGTTGAGAGATGCTTGGGAAGCAGATTTTCCAGTGTAAAGGGGTTCTTAGCTTGGTTCTGTGCAGAGAACTTTTAAGACCAGAACAAATTTAAATTACTACAGTGCTCTGTCTAATTGCCCAGGGTTTGAAATTAGAAAGTATTAAATGGATAGTAGGTTGGCATTCTGTAAAACTACAGATTTCTCGTTTTAGGATATTTGGGGCAGATAATACAGTGCGAGTTGAAAATTGGCAAAGGTGTCAATATTTAGCAATCCCAGTGACTTGTTCAAGTGTGTCTCAACACTAGCTTTATATAAAAAGGGACACTGCAGCTGAAAAAATGAGAAATTTCACTTTGTACATAGGTTAAAGTCCTAATTGGATTTGTACGCTGTCCTCCCACTTTGTTCTTGAAGATTAAATGCTACGTGTGTAAAGTCTGCCTAAATAGGTAGCTAAAACTTGTCAAAATGTCTGCAGCAGTTTGTCAATAAAGTTTAGTCCTTTTTTAATCAAAGTAAATGTGATGAATTGTCATTTTTTTTTGTTGAACAATAAAATAGCTTTTCTCTTTCAAATAAACTTAAATTAATGCTAAAGTTAATGGTCTTTTTAAAATATGGAGACATTCTAAAAATGGTGTTTTTCTGTAACCTTTACAAAAAGCTATCAAGCTGGTGAGTGAGCTTAATTTTAAAAAGGAGGAAAAAAAAAACTTTTTTTTTCACCCCCTGGAAGTTGTTGAAAGCAGTTTGAACCAGTACTAGAGTAGAAATCTGACTTCTGCAAAACGGCAAGTGGAAGGAGTGTTTATGGGCTGGACGGAATTAGTTTAATGATTCAGATCTCAGATAGCCTCAGCATTCTGCAGACTCCAGATGGAGTCTGAAATGGCTGGTTTAAAAGTAGAATGACAAAATGAAGATTGACAAATCCAAGACCTAGCTACCAACAGGAGGAAAAAAGAAGCTTTATTTTGTTTGTGAACACAACTAACCCTTGTCTAAAGGTGATGCCTACCTGCTTTAAGGTAGCCTGCATTTGGGGAGCCAGTTACAAACCCACAATTGTTTTGAGAAGGGGGCAGGTGATTGCTTTTAATATCCTTCTGGGAAAGCATAATAGGTTAAAGTAAAATGCTGCTTAGAGAAACTTGAGATGGTTTGTTGTATTACCCTTCTCTGCAAAATATAAATCTGATATCGTAGGGGGGAGAAATAAACTGCTCGGGGGTGAAAAATGCGCTAGAACATTAGGAACCAAACTGCCTGTAGCAGTGCATGATTGAGGGGAATACTTTAAAACAAAAAGTTGTATTTGTAGATTGTTATTAAAATGTAAATAACAATTTTCAACAATGGTTTGGAGTCAGCTTTCAGGGCATAATGTCTTGCTTGATGAAAAGATCACCCTATACCCCCCTTTTAAAGGAAAATTATCGCAGGAGAATAAGGATGTGTAAAGCTAACATGCATCGCAAAAAACAAAAGGTAACCTAAATGTCTGCTTTTAATAGCACATTTCTCTTTTACATAAACTGTGACGGCAACTTGCATAAACTTTATTGAAACAATTCTTCAAATGTTAATGTAAAATTTGAAAAAAAAAATGTTTAAAAGTAGATGTTTTTAAAAAAAGACCACATGCTTTTGCATAAATTAGCAATAATTTCAATAATCGTGCACTTTGTAAATGCACTGTAATGTAACCTGGGCAAAAAAGGAATCTGAAAGCTTAAATTTCAAACATGTAAAATGACACCGAATATAGATAGTCCTGCTACTGCCAAAAAAATTCTGCTCAGTTATTTAAAATGTAAAATGATGATCCTTATAGACCCCAACATTGATATTCACTATGAAATGTTCAGAGCTCAGCTTAAGTTGCATGTTTTCCTTCCTGTATAATTTGCATGCAGGATCTTTTTTTCTTTAAATCTCTGTTTTTCCATTAAGGAAACTCACAATCTTTTCTCAATTTGCAGGAGTCAAGAACGTCACCGCAAATCATCTGGGTGAAGATGGTTTTTGTCAAACAAACACTGGGTAGGTTATTATTCAGTTTTGCATCACATGGCTAGTTGTTAACATCTTCTGTGTGGGAGGTGGAGGCGTTGCCATCTGATGTGCTAAACAGAAGCAGCTCTTCATAGGCACACAGATAAATTAGATTGTTCTAAAGGCTAATTATGTGACTGGCTTTTGTAGTGGTCACTGGAGGAGGCGGGGGTTGTGTGGGTGAATGTGCACCTGCGAAGAGCTCTCCCACAGATCCTCCTGCAGGATGAAGCTGAGTGATGGATCTGGGGAGAGGTGGAAGTGTGGCAAAGCAAGAGCAAGGCGATCTTTTGAGCTGACTCTTGGCTGTGATGTGGAGAGAGGATTCACTTCAAAGCCAACATAAGGCAGTGTTGGAGGTGCTACCCCCACCTTCCAGCAATGGAGCAGTTATATCTAGTAACATTCTTCACATGTCCTCTGCATATTCCCACGCTTAAGGAGCACTGGCTGGTACAGCTTGCATGGAGGCACCTTCTGGTAACAGTGCCTCTTAGTGGTCGCATGCCTCTCCCCTCTCCATAGCTAGCATTTGAACACATTCTGAAGGAGGCATAGCACCGGCTGCAGCCTCAGTTCCTTCCAATCACAGCAGTGAAAGGATGCGGATCACAAGGATCCATAGCTATCGATAAAATGCCTTCTATTTTGTTAGATTAGTTGATGTTAGCAGTTTTAGGATAAGTTAGTCTAGCTAAGAGTATGATAATTACCTGGTACCGACATCCTGGTGGAGCCAAACGTCAAGAAGCATGGATTTTAAAGGTGTCACCCAATAGTCTTCCTGGCTTCCAGCCTTCATGTTCGGTGCCTGAAATGCTTAGGAGAGAAGATTTCTCCTTCATGCTGTGCTATGTTTAGCACACTTACTACTTGGGCCTGTACAGAGAGTAGCCTTTTGTTACATCAGCACTTGTCAGCCAAGCCTGAGAGATTAGATGCAGCTAGAGGATCCTAGTGAAAGGATAGGAGACCTGAATCAGCTCAGAGGACTTCTGGATCCAGGAAGGCTTCAATAGTGAAGGCTCAGGCTTTGGCAGAGAGCTCCAGTTCCAAGTTGACTCAGCTTGTGGTTGCCAAATCCTCTGATCCAACACCACAGATATTCCCTCCATAAGAGCTGGTTCCAGATAAGGAACATAAAGCTCAAGAGAGACTACTGGAAACAAGCACTTTGATTATGAGGGAAAGGAAGGGCAAATTGAAGCATATCTTAAACGGTTCTGAGTTCAGTGTGGCTTCAAGATCTAAAGATAATGCCAGATCAATCGGGGGGAGAGGGGGTGGATCCAAAAGAGACCAGTGGAACCCAGTATGTCGACTACTAAGGTTCCTACTTCTACAGTTAGTGTAGATTCATGTGGTTCCACAAGAGAGGACAGGTTGACTGCGTCTTTTTTTCCCAGAACAAGAAACCAAGCTGGGAGCTTGACTGGGATAGATCTCCAGAGACAGTTCCCTACCACCTAAGACTCCAGCTGGCTCTCTGAGAGAGACACTCACCATTTTCCATTCTCCAGATCCCAGCTTCGTTATATATCCTATTGTTTCACTATTGGATATGCATTTGGGAGGAGCCAATTCTGATAATGGCATCCAAGGATCAACAGTTTTCCCTGAAATAGGTCTTTCTTCTGGAGTGGACACCCTGAGACATTCTATACAGGAAGCATATGATTTGATACCAGAATGGGGTAATTAGCAAGACTGGCATATGCCATCATGGATGCTTTGGCCCTATTGGCCAGCCCCTACTTATCCATGCTATACAAGGAGGTCTGACTCTCTGGTTCCAGAGCAGCTTCCACCTAAATCTATGGTCCAAGATATTCTGATCAGAGATTCTCAGAACCAACAGCTAGAGAATGCTCTTCTGCCTTGGTGGTACAAGATGTGCTTCCTGAGGAGGGAGAAGAAACATCCCCTCTAGTTGATTTTCAACAACAGAACATTACACCAGAAGGTGATACATTTCCATCTGAAGATGAATCTTCAGCATCCTCTCCTTTGGAAGATGCAATTCAGTTCCACAGATGAGTGGATATGGATGGTGTTGACTTTAAAATTGCCATCAGTACCTTTGGAAGAAGCTACCCACTCAGTGTTCAACATTTTGCGTTTGACTACAAAAATAATGCATCTTCGCCAATAGTATAAGAACTTTGTCAACCAGCAAAAGCTAGAAGGACCAATCCTTCCTCTTCTCAACCAATTTCAAAAAAGGCTGACACGTTGTGCCAGATCCCATATGAGGGGTTCTCTTGTTTTCTTACTCCTCTCCGACTAACTCACTCGACATGGCAACATATAAAGATCCTTTTTGTTATGTTGGTATTTAATAAGAGTAGTGTTCCATTTTTCACGTCCTATTCAAAACCCATTTTAGATTATTATACCTAAAAGGTTATGGGTTTGTCCATCTCCTCCGTTAAAGTTCATTTAGCAGCAATAGCAGCTATCCACGTGCAGATTGATGGCAAATCTGTGTTTTCAAATACATTAGTTAAAAAAATTGTTTTAAAGGGTTTATTGAACTTTATAGCCACCATTATAAGACCCAGTTCCTCCAGGAATTTAAACATAGTTCTAACATAACTTATGTCTCCATTTTAACCTCTTGTGAGCTTATGCTATTTTCTATAAGGACAAGTAGTTCTTGGGCTGCACCCCAAAGTACTTCCTAAAGAAATTTCAGATTTCCATGTAAATCATTGAATTAATTTACCAGCATTCTTTCCAAAATCTCATGTACATAAAGGAGAATCTAGATTCTGTAGATGCAAAAAGAACACTTTCTTATTTGAATGGAGCTATGAGGTTTAGGTCCTCTCCTTAATCATTTCCTACTCTGGTCATTCTGAGTGTCAATCTGTTTCTGCTCAGACTGAGGCCTTGTCTACACTACCGGGGTAAGTTGACCTGAGTTACGCTATTCCAGCTATGTAAATAACGTAGCTGGAGTGGACATAGCTTAGGTCAACCTTACTCTTCTCGTTCTGGTGGAGTACCAGAGTCAACTGGAGAGCACTCTGCGGTTGATTTTTAGCAGGTCTTCACTAGACCCACTAAATCGACCCCTGCTACATTGATAGCAGCAGCCTCGATTCCTGGTAAGTGAAGACATGACCTTAGACAACGTATAGAAGGGAGTTATAGAAATTCTTCACTCTCCCCTCTTGTTCTTGTACCCCATTCCACTAGGATGGCTGCTGTCTGTAATGTGTGCTAGACACGTCTCCCTTATTGAATTAGGTAGACCTGCCACATGGAGTTCAGTTCACACATTCATGAAACACTGTATTAGATTTTGGCAGCCAGATCTGACACTCAGTTTAGCAGGGCAGTTTTTCAATTGTTTCATTAGGGCTCCATTTCCCTCCCTCCCATCTTTAGTGTTCTGCTTGCCAAACTGTCCGAAGAGTGGGAATGTGCAGAAGACTAAGGAGAAATGAAGGTTGTTTGTATGTAAACAGACCACCAAACCTTAGTGGGTTTCTGAGGTTTAAGCTAGCTACTGGCTGGTTTTTTGGGGGTTTTTGTTTTTGTTTCGTTTTGTTAAAGATACAGGCACAGGCTTCTCACTCTTAAGTTTTCAAGCCTGACCACAGCTTGCTTAGCTAAGAGTTTTTTGAAGGGCTGCACGCACCCCACATCAGCTGATGGAACAACTTGAGCCTGTTGGGTTAGAGATATAGTCTCATGATTCCTTTGGCTGTCATTTACTTTCACCACTGACAGCTGACATGCTCCCTCTGGTGGATACTGTGATTATCATTCATTTGCTTATCCTGTGGAAGCATTTTATTGTCTCCACCCACCTGCCCTCCTTGCAAACCTAGCAATACATTGGACACCAGTCCAACCTTCACTCAAAAGGAATTGACAGTTGAAGGCATCAGTGGACTGAACTGCTTACAAGCTGGGGTCGGAAGAGTCCACTGGGGCCCAAAGGCAGCCCTCTAAAGCTTGTAGTTTTCAGGCTTCTGATCTGTTTCTCACTGGATCTTTGAGACCCAGGAGTGAGAAACTTGAGACTTCCAAAGGAATAGAATTGCAAAGTAATCGTCCCTTATTAATTACGTTGCCCGTAAAGCACTACAGCTGTGCAAAACAAACAAAAACCCTGATATGTAGGGACTACATAAGTACATAGAAGCAGATCTATCTTACATGGAACTGTAAGGACGCAAGCATCTCTAATCCTATTCCTCTGCAATAGGAAAGGAAGGTTGGGAATGACCATGGTGTTGAAATGTTACATTACACATCACTCTCTTCAGAAGTCTCTTTGCTATCTAAAAGTATTAGTCCATTGGTGTAAATAGATTAGGGAAACCGTTTATATATGGGTGATTTCCATGGTCCATTTATTCAATACATTATTTTTGCAATGTAATTAGCTATAGTATCCACTTCCATTGTTGTACCAATTCTTTTCCCATTTCTTTCCTACTAGGCACAACCTTTATATCCTGTGGAAAAGATGTGATAAAGATCATCCATTATGGTGCAGATTTTTATCCAGTAGAAGTGAATCTTGTGGCACTGCCATTTGGAATGTATACAGCTTGCCTCTGCATTACACTTCCTGCATATGTTGGGTGTTTATATAAAAGATGCTAGTGTTATGGAGGAATGTAAATCTTATTGTAAATAATTGTATTTGCCAAAACTGGTTTGAGAACATGCTGCTTGAAGCATTTTCCTCTATTCATCTTAGTGTTGGAATAATCTGATCGTTTTTGGTCTAGTGTATGTACTGATTGTAGAATTATAACATGAAAATCAGATTATGATGATTTTCTGAAAGATGCTCTAGTTTAGACAAATTATGGGCTTGACTTGGGACTGAGTCAAATTTTTCGGCTTTTGTTATGCCGAAGGTCAGACTAAATAATCATAATGGTTCCTTCTGGTCTTTATCTTTTGAATCTATTAAAAGTAAATTTTCCCTTTATACGGTCACATTTTTCCATTGGGTGTGGTTCGGATCAAACAAATGCCTCTGTTTTACCTGTAAGTAATAATCCTTGAGGTCCAAAAATCAACTGTACCAAAGGGAGCTTCTCTGAGGGGATTACGGTTTTGATATTACAATACCATCTAGAGGTCCCAGTCAAGATCAGGACCCCATTATGACATAGTAAAAGTCAGCCCCTGCTTCAAAGTTTGCTGTCATTCTCAACGTGTAATAGATGTGGGAAACTGAGGTGGGAGGAGGAAGTGGTAACAGTAGTTAAGAGCATGTTTTTACAAAGACTAGCAGTCTGCCTCTTTTTCCTATCTGTTGGGATTACTAAAGTGAATATCTATCTTATTTTACAACTTCACTGTGATAGCTTTTCATATTTGTGAACGCCCCTGCATAAGAGGAGATCTAATCTTCAGTAGTGTATGTTCAGTAGGACAAAAGAGTAAGTTACCTAGATAGCTAATTGTGGCACAGTATTGCTTTCTGGATTCAGATAGAATTATGGTCTCGTTATAATATATGCATGCAAGATTTTGAGGCCAGCTTGGTTTTTAAGAGTAAAGTTGGGCTCTTATTTGACCACGAAAGCAAATGAGGTTTCTATTAATACAGAATGTGTGCCATCTGTTTTACAGCAAAGCAGAGGACAGTTGATAATTATAAGGGCAAATCTTCCCTTCCTTACCCCTTCCCTTCTTGAACAGTAATACACTAAGCCACACCCTTGCCTTCCAAAAGAATAAATGGGCATGGGATGATCTGTAAGGTGTCCGAGCAGGCATCTGGGAGTGACCAGCTGGGGCACCTTCCTCCCTGGGCCTCTGAACATTGAGTGCCTATTAAGGATTGAAATACCTTGGTTGGGGGATGCAGGCAAGAAGAGGAAGTACTAATAACGAAAGACTTCTGTAGGCTGGTTGGAGAAGGGGAACAGTCATTTAATACCCTACTCTGTCTTGAGGGGAGAACATTCAATCTCATTAACTAACCTAGCCTGTCTTTCAGAAGGGGTCTCTTTGTATGTATGTAAAGAGGACACTGAAGTCTGCTTCTTCACTCACTTGGGAACCTGGAAGGGAAGTGGTAACTGTCAGCATTGAAATGGAAAGTACGCCTCTTTCCCAGTTAAGCTGCTATTTCCATTTCTAGCTTTAGAAGCAAACCCAGTAGGAGGTTTGCTCTAAAAATGCATAGGTTGCTACCTTAAACCTCAGTGTTTGATGTGCAGTCAGGAATTGTGACCCACAATCTTTGCAATTACATATAGAACAGAACATTTTAATGTGTTAAGAAATGTGCTCTTGTGGATGTCTGAGTATTCATTTTCTGTGCATAGCCATCATAAAGGAACATTGTAGGCTGGAAAAGCAGATCCCTTTCACCATCTGGTATTGTCTTGTTTAATGAGTTCACTAATAGTATAAACTGTGTTGCCTCCAGCCAGGACATAGCTAATCCTCTGTCGGATTGTGTAGTATTCCATCATCTGCACTGTAGAATTAGAAACACTCACAAATTAGGCGCTGAAATTTAAAAAAAAAAAAAAAAGGGTGGGGGTTATTATTGGTGAAGACGATCAACATGGATCAAGGCAAATCTTAGTTTTATTATTGCATAGGTAGGAGCTAGGTTACTTAGCAAGTCTGCTCAGGCTAATATTTAGCAATACGTTAACCATATTATTAATGTAAGTTTATAGTTATTCCCTGTAGATAAAGGCCTTGACTGTGAATTTCCTTGCTTTCAAATGTGAGATTTTTAACATAGTTTATCCTCCTGCAATTACTACTCTTGCTTGAAGCCATAATTCATGGAGTCTCTCTCCCGTCCAGTGCTAGATGGGATGGGGATCCTGGATGTAGAGAACAGAAGCTGTGGTACAGAAAACAAACTACTGCATTTCCTTCCAGGTGGTACACCTGAACATTTGACACATGGTTGAAATGCCTATAATATAATTCCTGGTGCAATGAAATCTATCACAAGTTGAATGTCAGAAATAGTCACAGACTATAGAGGAATGCAACGTGACAGAGATTTTAAGAGATCAGAAAGCTGAGGGATGAGAGGCCAAAGGGGTGCTGTGGAGGTGAATGGGGTAAGAGCCCTCAAAAATATAGAGATTTTAAGTCACTGTATCTGGAAGAGCTTTGCAGAGATTCAGACTGAATGTGTTACACGGGCAGTTGGTCTTGTTTTAATCTCATCCTAATAAATTTTTAATTAGACGGGTCGAATGTTAGACTGTTGGGCATTTCACAGACCGTTCTGGAGAGGCTCCTCATTCTTCAGAAATCCATGTACCTTTTAAGGCGCAGTTTGGACAGGAGCTAGTCAAATCTACATTGTCCTTTCCTGTTCCATAAGAATAAAAAGTCAAATCTTTACCGCATTTCTGTCCATTGGGCAGACTTAATCAGCTAGATAACTTTCTGTTTTTTATGAGCATGCTTTTATTTTAATAATTAACTCCAGATTAGTGTTAGAGAGAAGTATACTGGGGAGTTTCAAGTTACTTGGATAGTCTAATACCACAGGGCAGAGCAGGCTCAGGTCTCCCCCACCATGTTTGTCAGAGCATCAACATTTTCCCGTTCTCCCTCTCCAGTAAGTCTGAGTCTTGGATCACAGACAGCTCACTGCTAGTGTCATGAGTTACACTCAACTATGGGGATTAATCTATGCCCCATAGATTCGAGCACAGGGAAGAGTGCATGCTTAGAAGGGTAGGAACTGAGACAGATCTCGGCTTTGGATCACAGATATTTGAAAGACCAAAATGCTATTACTGGGAGGCAGCTGACCCTGCAGTGGCACCATTGGAAGGATGATCCGTTGAGGGACATCTAAGCGTAAGAGTGTTGGGGATTAGTAATGAGGAAAAAGTAAGGTAATAGGGTTCTGTTGAGAATTTGTCCCAAAATTCTCTACTTTCTCGTTTATTTACACTTAAAGTGCAGTTTTACCTGTTACAAATAGCACTAAATGTACCTTATCTCCCCAATCATATGGATGTTGCTTTAGGCTGGAGCTCCTTGGCCACCACTTGCAGATGAAAGGTTGCAGCCAGCATTCCATTATAAGTCCCATTTTCAGATTGCCTAGAAAAAAGTATTAACTGTTATTTCTCTAAACATTGGAATTCGTTCTAGCCACAGTGGACTCTTCTTCCCAGCCTGGATTGACATTGCAGTAATTTTAGAGTTAAAGGACCATTAAACTACACCTTTTTTGTCATTTTGACATGGGCTGTTGGGTTCCCCATAGTTCTGAAATGGCCTGTTTTTATTACTTGTAACTTTACAAAAAAAAAGGCTACTGCCTAGCATGCCCTCTCCCCCACCCACAAAATCCTGTCTACAGTACTTAACTTTTTACAACCCCTATTCCATCAATTTACAGCCGCCTTACATATAGCTTGTACACCACTTGGAAGAATGAAACAGTTTAATATAAATCCTGCAGCAACATCTTATGGAGTTCTTCAAGCCCAGTAGGGACTTGTGCACTGAGCCAGACCACAACTGGTGAAGGCTCTATGACTGAGTTCCAGGGTGTAATTTGTAATAAAGTTTTTAGGGGGTTTCAGGAGCCAAATACATGCTAATGTATGTAGCTGACATCTAGCATGTACTTTACTATATATGCTTTGTAGAAGATAAACTAAGGTCTGTATGGTACGTATACCACTTCTCTGGGTTTTTCAGTGAAGTTAAAAAAAAAGTCCTAGTTTTAAAAAAAAAAAAATTGTAAATACATATATCAAGCCCTGAAGGGGGAAAATGCAGACTTACTGTTTTTTATAAAACTATATTTACAGTAAAATTATCCCTACATTCCTCTTTATCTGTTGGTTTTTTAAAGGTGGTATCTGAGCACCTTACAGCAGGGGTTCTCAAACTGGGGGTCATAAGGTTATTACAGGGGGGCTTGTGAGCTGTCAGCCTCCACCCCAAACCCTGCTTTGTATCCAGCATGTATAATATAAAAGTATTTTTAATTTATAAGGGGGGTTGCACTCAGAGGCTTGCTATGTGAAAGTGGCACCAGTACAAAAGTTTGAGAACTACAGTACTGCCTTACACCATTCCTGGCTGCTTTCCACTCTTTCCCCTGAAATGAAAGAGCCAAGGGAAAGGGGGTACCTTATAACACATTTTCACAGCCTCTGTGCTCACCTGTGCTGTGGTTATTAATACAAATGACATAGTGCAAAAATTCCCAGCCTCAAGGGCAGATACCACCATGGTGTAGCTGGGGGGTGGCGATGCATCATCTGGCTGTCTGACACCTCACGAGTTATTTCAGATGCCACTGATTCAGATCCATATACAAACTGGGTTAAAATGTACATGCCAATAAGTGTGTGGCCTAGTGGTTACATCTGAAACGCCTGGTTCTGTTCACAAGCATGGGTAAGGGAGGGTCTGGTGATTGTAGCAGGGGGGACAGGGAGCCCAGGACTCCTGGCGGGGGAGTCGGGTCTAGTGGCTATAGCACGGGGAGTAGGGGACAGAGCCAGGACCGCCTGGGTTCTACCTTTTGCCACTGACGCGTTCTGCGCGCTGAGGAAGCCGCTGCCGTACTCTGTGCCTCAGTTTCCCCATCCGTGCGGGGAGGGGGGGGGCGAGGCGATTTGAACACGTGGGGCGGCGCCGCGTTCTGCGTCCCCCGACTCCACCGCCGGGCGACGGCCCACGGGGCGGAGCCAGCTCCTCCGTCCTCCCCGGGGCTCTGCCGCTTTAAGGGGCGGGTCCCGCTCGCGCGCGTGCTGAGGAAGTTTGTCCGCTCCTCGCCACCGTCTCTCCCCTGGCGGCCCCGCCCGCCATATTGTCCCCGCCGCAGGCCGAACTACTGCAGCCGGAGCGGCGATGGGTAAGGAGGGGGGGGGCGATGGGTGGGAGCGGCTCCGGCCGGGCTGCCCCGGTCTCGCGACACCCGCCCCTCGGTGTGATGTGGGGGGTCGGGGGCGGTTCGCACCGGGGTCGGGCTGCAGATCCGGAGCCCCAGAGACCCGCCCCCCATGGACACCCCGGGCCCGGCCTCAACCTCCTGTGCCCCCCCACGGGCAGCCCCGCACATCACCCCTTGGCCGCCCCCCTCCCCCCGTGCACGCGCCGCACCTCGGGCCCAGCCCCTCCGCGCCGCCCCATCGCTCTCCCCGGTGCCCCTCCCCCCCCCGTCTGCGTGTCCCGCACCCCCCCTCCACTCTGCCCGGCCCCCATACAGCCCCCGGGGCCCGGCACCCCCCAGCCCCCTCGGGTGCGCCCAACTGCAGCCGCGTCGGGCCGGGCTCTTCCTTGCTGCCGGGGGGTGGGGGAAGCTCTTTTTAATTTGATTTTTCACACCTGGGAGGTGTTTACTGTGTGTCTTGTCTGCTCTCCAGCGTAGCCTTCCCTAGTCTGCTGGAGGGCCGCCTGGAGGGTCTTTATTGGGAGCCCTAACACCTTCATTCATTAACAGGCAGCAGGTGTAAAACAAACAAAAGGAAGCGTTTCTTCACACAACCCACAGGCAACCTGTGGCACTCAGAGGATGATGTGAAGGCCAAGACTATAACAGGGTTTAAAAAAACCTAGATAAGCTCCTGGAGGATAGGTCCATCAATGGCTATTAGCCAGGACGGGCAGGGATGCAAAACAATGCTCTGAAGTGTCCCTAGAAGTGTTGCCAGAAGCTGGGAATGGGTGACAGGGGATGGATCACTTGCTGATTACCTGTTCTGTTCATTCCTTCTGGGGCACCTGGCATTGGCCACTGTCGGCAGACAGGATACTGGGCTAGATGGACCTTTGGTCTGACCCAGTCTGGCCGTTCTTATGTTCTAATTGAGGGGCATGGCTGTTAAGCCTTAACAAAGTTCTGTTAATGGGGAGGTTAAGGGACAAATAACACAACAGAGTTTTAAGCAGTCAAGGCACACACACAAAAACCCTCCCCTTTTAATAGCTCAATTTGTGCTCTTTTACCAAATGTGATGTTGCCATCTTATTACTTCTATAGGCATTGAATAGTCTTCCAGCCAACACAGGATTTAAATGTCCAGCATAACAGAACAAGCAGATTTTTGTTGCTGTAAAAAAGATTCAGATTATTATTGTTTATATTGTGGTAGTATGTAGGAGCCCCAGTCATGGACTGTACAGACAGTCCTGCCCCCAAAGAGTTTACAGTCTTTGTCCATCGGAAAGAAGCAAAAATGGCAGAAGCCCAACTTTTTTTCTTCTGCAAGGCCTCTTTAAGAGAGGAAGAATGGATTTGTGGTTAAGGCATAAAACTGTGATTAAGGAGACCTGGATTATATTCCCAGGTTGTTGTAACCTTCAAGCAAGTCATTTAACCTCTCTGGCCAGATTCCAGAAGTATTTAGGCTCCTAACTTCCATTTATTTCAATGAAAGTTAGAATCCAAACGCCTTTTGAGGATCTGTTTTTTACAGAATTGTTGTAGTCACGTTGGTCCCAAGATATGAGAGAGACAAGGTGGGTGCAGTAATTTCTTTTATTAGACCACCTACTTCTCTTGGTGAAAGAGACAAGCTTTCAAGCAACACGGAGTTCTTCTTCAGGGCTTTGAGGATCTGGGCCCCTGTACCTACATTGCCTCATCTGTAAAATAGGGATAACACCATAGGGGTGCTGTGAAGTTAGGCTTTGATGCTTTGAGGTGCTAGAGGTGTATGAAAGTTACCTACCTACTCTGCTCCAAATCCACGTGTGTTATAAATCTTTCCTTTTCAGTTTTAAGGATTGAAGAAATAGTCAAACAGTGAGCAGCAGCCAACCTCTCAGGGCAGTCTCCATACCCTTTGTTGTTATGGCAGGGGGAAGGCGGGGCCCTAACCGGACATCCTACTGCCGAAATCCTCTTTGTGAAACTGGGGCTACTGGGGGTTCTGGACATTCCACGAGTTCATCGGTCACTGGTGTGCGCTCACGTACCAGGTAAATGTGCATCCCCTTTATTCCCTTATGTGCCGTGACAGTTCCTCCTCTGTGAAACACGTAGTTTGACAATGAGGCTGGTTCATGTTTTTCCATCCCTTACCCTGGCCGTTTTGTCGGTGGTTCGGTGACTTTTTTGTTGGTAGGCTGATGTCGGGTTGCAACAGTCTTGCTTATCCATGACAACTTCCCTGGAGTATGTTTTTGTCATTAAAGCAAAGAATGGCGATTGGGAAGTGTGGGTTCTGATACACCCCAGGACTGCCAAGTGCTTGGCATGTGATGCTTAGCTACCTGACGGGAGTGTTCGAAAGGACTTGGAGATTGGGGTGCTATAGACAGTTTTATTTACAAAATGGCTCCAGAGTCCTGCTTGGTGGATCAACCATATCCAGCAGTGTTTGGCAGCTGATGCACTTCTGGGGCAGCGGTTGGTTAGTGCAGATGGGTGCAGTCTGCTTTTCTTTCACAAATCCTAAACTGGTTGAATGGTAGCAACTCAGCCTTGGATTATATGCTTTCACTTTCAATCTGACTTCTGGGGAGAAAGCACCGAAGCGTAGGGGAGGAGAGGGGAAGTGGTGCCGAGTGAGAAATTGAGGGAAATCAGCACTTGGATACCCACGTGATGAGCATTTCAAAAATAGCTTGGATAGAACATCCTTGACATGGCAGGTGAATATCCCTTAACGTACTCCCTGATTGTGGCCCTAGGCTGAGATGTTTCTTTAATATTACTCATTTATATAGTAATTCATCCCAAGGGGTCCAGAGCACCTTATAATCCATATACATACAGCAGCCCTGATGTGCATGAGGCCTCCTTGGAGATGGAGGGCAAGCCCCTGTGATGAGCAGGGGAAAGGCTTGGCAGGGTGAGAATCTTACTCTATAAAAAGTGCCATTAGATCTCGAGCGTCCACACAGAGCCTGTGAGGCCTCATGTCTCTGTCTTCTGGACACCTGTATTATAGAAGTGTTATTTCCAGCAGGAGTTCCAAAGGTCGAAGGGTTGAATCAATCCTGTGAGATTTGGGGCTTCTGGGATTTCAGAGCTAATGCTCTGAATGCTAAATTATGCCTTCAGTGACACACCTGAGCCTCTGCATATGTCTACACTGCAATCAGAGGTATGATTGCAGCATGTGTAGACATACCTGAGCTAGCTTTGATCTAGCTAGCTCCAGTAACAAGAGCAGTAAGGCCATGACAGAACCTGTTAGCCCTGAGTACCTACCCCAGGTCCTGGATGGCAGAGCACAGCCTGTGCTGCCGCCCATGTTGCTGCAATTTCTTTGCAGTTGTTGGAGCTGGTGAGATCAAAGTTAGTGTATGTAAGACACCGTCACGTAGTCACAGACTCGGTGCTCTGGCATGCTCTGAATGAAGTCAGTCAGGACTCTAGTGCAGTGTCTCTCCCCCCTCAGGGCACACTCTCATCAGGGCAAGTCTCCTTGGCTCCAGCGCCTCCTGGGTCTGACCTTGGAGCATTCAGCACCCCTGTTCACAACATGAGCTCCCCGCGGTGAGTCCACCTGCATGGGACACCTGGGGAAACCTTACATGCCGCCCCAAAGGAGCCATGCACCCCACCTCTGTAGTCAGCAGTGACTCTCAGCCAGCAAAGTAAAACAGAAGGGTTTATTAGTCGTCGGAAACACAGCGTAGAACATATCTTGTTAGCACAGGAAGCAGGAACATTCGGCAAAGTCCCTCGTAGTGGAGTCCAGAGCACATGGCCCCCAGTCCCAAACCAGGGGACTGACCAGCATGCAGCAGCCCAGCGTCAGTCACCCCAGCTGTCCCGCCTCCATGCTTTGTCTCCTTTCTGAGCAAACAGGTCACCTGGTCTCCACCTCTCTCTTTGTTCTCCAGCACCTTTGGCTGGCTCCTTGCAGAGGACAGGCTCTGGCCATCAGTTGCGGGTGTCGGCCATTCTTTGTGCCCAGGCAGCCAGTTGGCAGTTACACCTGCCCTTTAGTGTGTGTGTGTGGGGGAATACACCTGCCCTATAGGGGTCTCTGCAACAACAACACACCTTTATCCCGTCACCTAGATACTTGAGTAATACATAGGGGAAACTGAGGCGCGCACACAGTATTGAGAGAAAACATTAAGACCATTCCCACGTCGTCACAGTCACACCTCTGACTGCACTGTAGACAGACCTTCTGTTTAAGGCTTTCAGCCTTCACAGTCTTTTATTGTTAAAAAGCTTGGATTGAGCCTCTTGTTTCCATTCACTTGACTGGAAGCTTTTCTGCCGTCACTCTAGCTGTGACTTTTATGGTTCTATGCTGGGATTTTTAATGGACGTTTGGCATCTAATGCTCTGAAGCCCCTTTGGAAATCCAAGACCTAATTACTGAGTGTTGTTGCTTAGGGACCAGTCACTGGATGCACCTTGCTTGACTTGCATTGCTACCCTTCTCTTTGAGTAAATGGTTGGTAGCCGGAGTTGCACTTGTAACACAGGAATACAAACCTGTGACTAAACCTCATGGTTCCTCTGTGGCTTTAAATAGGCTTTGGGAGAATACGAAATCTCATAATTTCTTTTATTTACTTGGATTTTATGGCACCAAATCTTTTGTGCGTACACTTTACACAATGTAAATCGTACGAGGCAGAAACACTTGCAATTCGCTTAAAAGGCTGCTCGGTGTCCCTGCTGGGCTGCGTGTGTACAAGCACTGCTCTCAGACCTTGCTCAAAGTGGGGGACTCCGATGTCATGGTACTGCAGCCTGGCCTGATCCCAGATATAGTTCTTGCTATGCAAACCAAACGCCGTGCCTATATCAGGCAAAAAGGTATCGGCACATCCTGAGCATGCAACGCTACTTCTGTACGTTGTCTCACATCTGCATGCAACAGGTGTCTTTTAAGCATTGGCTGTCCCAATTCATTGCAGCCTCTGGGTGTAGTGTTCAGCTTGGACTCCTCGCTTAGCATAGACCCGTCCATCCTCTGCAGTCTGAGTGTGTTGGCTGGGGGTGGGCATTGGGTTTTTTGCTCAGCATATCTCAGGGGAGTAACTGGTGGGTTTTGGTTTATCTTGGTAGGAGCGGTTCAGGTACAGGCCTCTCCAGCCCTCCTCTGGCAACCCAGACAGTGGTTCCCCTCCGGCACTGTAAGATCCCAGAGCTGCCTGTGGAGAGGAGTGTCTTGTTTGAACTTCAGCTCTTCTTCTGTCATCTCATTGCTCTATTTGTCCACTACATCAATATCTACAAAACTGTGTGGTGGTACCCACCCTCCCACCCTCCATCGCACACATCACTGGTAGGTACCTGGGTATGTGCTGCTGTAGTCCTATAGATCCCTGCCTCCAGTTTACCTCCAATCCCACTCCCATGTGCATGGCTGCTCTCTCCAGATTGCTCAGCACCCAAAACCCATTCCCTCCCCAACAGGTATCCCCGTTCCTCCTGCTCTTCGACAGCAACTGGGTAGATGCTCTGTTAGGACAGCACGTCAGTCTAAGAGCCAGCACCCAATCTAGCCCAGCTCTTGTGACAGTGACATTTTTATAGTGCTGGGCAAAACAGCCCACCTTCCCAGCACCCTGTCACTGTAGGGAGCATAGGGGTATGTGTTGATTCAGTGAGCAGTGATATAACAAACATTGAGGGGGAAAAAATTGTATTTAAATTGAATGTACAACCCCCCTGGCTCCTACTAGGGGGGGTTGTACATTCAATTTAAATACCAGCTCTTATGTTGAATGTATCTGTTATGTTAAGAATCATGAGATCTGGGATTCCATCCCAACGCTGGCTTTCCTTCTCGGAATAGAATTGATCCTCTTAAATTGAATCCTTGGCGGAGTGGGGCGAAAGCAAGTCACATACAGGAGAGGCGATGAGCAGAGGTGGGGATCCAACATTTTAAGAGAAGCCTCTTTCATGACTGGAACAAGCCGTGGCTCCATCCGGCTGATGTTATTGTGCTGGGCTGAGCTGTAGAGCTCTCCTGTGGCTTCAAATGCATCACACAGGGAATTCTGCACTGTGGCTGCCTTGGACCAGAATACAAAAGCATGGCTTATTGCGACTCTAGGTCCCAGCAGGCACTGCTCCGTCTTTATTTGAGTAGCCTGGCCACATTGCATTTTAGGACTTAGTCTCTGTAGGCTTCACCTTTTTGTTAAAGACTAAGTGGCTATAATCAGCTCCACTTCATGGAAACTAAATGTGGCTCTGAGGCCCCAGGTAAATTGTCAAGTGACTCTAATTTGGGCAAAGTTTGGACATCCTGGCACAGTGCAACTTGGCATTCTCCTGATAATCCAGGAGGAGAGAGGTAGAAGTGGCTCTGCTGCCTGGAGCAAAATAGAAGTGTTTCCTTTTTGTCATTGCAGAACTTTCATCTCATTGACTTCAACGTGCTGACGGTGACGACAATCGTCTTAGCGCGCAGGCTGATCGGTGCCATTGTGAAGGAGGTAAAGCCGCAGGCCAAACTCAGAACTGTTCTCTCCGTCCCAACCTTCTCTGACTAGCATCTGTGTTTGCCTTTCTGTATTGTGGGTGCATTAGGTAAAAGAATGCAGCGAAGTGCATTTCAACTCAGTAGAGAGCCTTATCAAGCCAAAACACCAGCCTCATTAATTGTGTGCACTAGCTGTTATTGCTGAAGAGCCATCAGTAAAGCAACAGTTTCTGTAGGACCTGCATAATAGTGACTACAGAGAGATCTGCAGGTACTCTAAGCACTTAGAGTGCTGTATGTTTTCAAAGGGATGTGCTGACATGAACTGAGTATAGAAGTTTCTTAGAATGGAATGACGAATTTAAAAGCAAAAAGTAGATGATAGATAGTACCTGGCAGCTTAAACATAGGGTGAAGTTTGGGCGTACTGGAAGCTGAATGTAAAATCAAGTGTCCCTTTTAAACTTCAGCCTTTTTCCTGCCCTGTTCTGAAGGGTTTTGAATTGACTGGAACATAAAACCTCGATGTGGTTTCCTACTGGAAAACTGATTTTACAGAGATGTCTCAATCCATTACTCATATGAGTTTCACCGTATTTATGTATATTTGATGGTTACTGAATTCCTAGCGTTTCAAACTGTAGTGAGTTTGCTTTAGCCTTTACTAAAGAATGATGTATGGCTCCGTTCACCTTCCCTTCCTCTTTTTTCTTCCCAGTGTGTTCAGGAAAGCAATCTGCTCCTCGCTTGAGCAGCCTTCTAGGCTGCAGCCAGGTGACACACCAGGGCTAGACAAGACACCACAGGAGCTCTTCTCTCCCCAGCGACATGGGAAGTGTATTTGAAATCTGTGCCCAAGGTTCAGCTTCCTGATCTTGGAGAGTCCAAATGCAGATTCTGATCTAAAGCAGGCCTCTCTCGTCTGGCTGCAGTCACATGGCACCTGGCAGTCACTCCGCCGCCATTGCTGTGTGGTGCTGGTTTAGTGAGACCGAGTAGAGCTCATTCACTAGTCACGCTGTTAGTTTTTCCTGTTTGCTTTCCAGAAGGAAATAAGTTGTCTAAGTCCTGCCCTGCTCTATCTCCTCTGCAGGCTTCACAAAGCGGCAAAGTCTCCCTGCCACGCTCCATTTTCCTTGTGATTACTCGGTTTGCGGTCCTCACTGGGACAGGCTGGAGCCTGTGCCGGTCAATAATTCACCTCTTCAGAACCTACTCGTTCCTCAATCTCTTGTTCCTGTGTTACCCGTAAGTACCTCTCTTCTCCCATCTGTGTTTAGATGATGAATTTTGAAAGCTGCCTGTCCAATCAAATGCTCTTATTCCAATGCCATATGGGGCAAGATGTGGCTTGAAAGAAAATGATCACTTGACTTCTTTGCAACAGAACTTAACCTTTCACTCTCTTGGTAGATCATAAAGACTAGATTAGGTTAGCTCTCTTGGGGGCTTGGTATGTGTCTTTTCCATTCTACTTGAATGACCTGCCCGGTGACCACAGGTTGCAAATTGCCCAGGGTTTCATAAAAGGACTGTCCACTTTGAGACTTCTCATGCTGTATAAATAATCCATTTCTCAAACTTGTCCTTGGCTGTTCAGTTCCCAGAGCTTCCCACTTCCTTGGGTTGGTCCATAAATATCTTGTGCAAGATGGATAGAATCAGACACTTTTCCCCTGCCACTTGTTGACCAAATCTGAGGAACAAGGTTCTCTTTCTAGGTAGACAGCAGAATTATGCCCCCCTTCTGGGAAAGGTTTCTCTGCCCAAGGGTGAACAGGTAAAGGCTCAGGGTACGTCTTCACTACCCGCCGGATCGGCGGGTAGTAATTGATCTATCGGGGATTGATTTATCGCGTCTCGTCTAGAAGCGATAAATCGATCCCCAAACGCACTCCCCGTCGACTCCAGAACTCCACCAGAGCGAGAGGCGGTAGCGGAGTTGACGGGGGAGCCGCAGCCGTCGATCCCGCACCGTGAGGACCCGAGGTAAATCGATCTAAGATACGTCGACTTCAGCTACACTATTCACATAGCTGAAGTTGCGTATCTTAGATCGATTTCCCCCCCCCCCCCCCCCCCAGTGTAAACCAGCCCTCACTGTTGTAGGCAAATGTGGTTCGGATGTTAGAATCATTCTGTGCCAGTGAACTAAGAAGCATCTCATAAAGGTATGGAGCCATGCTCCACCAGTCTTTAAGGTGACCAGGGTAAATGAGATGGGTACGTGGTCTCGGGTCAGCTAGCTGAGTTCCGTGACCCTGTAGGTGGGCAGATGTGAGGGTCACCATTGGTGGCGCTGGTGTGGACAGTGCAGAGATGGTGTGATCTCACATGAATGACTCTGGTACAAGCGATGCTGAATGCTAATGAGGACTGGCCCCTTCCCAGCTGTGATTAACAGAAGGAATCCTTCAAGGAGGAGAACCTAGCTGCTGGAACAGTATACAATAAAATCATGAGTAAGGCTATGATTATGTCACGGAGGTCATGGAATCTGTGACTTCCATTGACCTCCATGACATTTTCTGCCCTGGGGCTGGAGCTCCCAGCCAGCCCCATTCTCGCAGCTCCCAGCCCCCAACCTGGTGGGTGGGACCCTGCAGCTGCCTGGCAACAGCAGGCGGCTGATGGACCCTGCAGCTGCCCAATTGCGGCGGGGGGCTGGCGGAAGTGCAGCTGCCCAGCTATGGCGGACGGCCAGCAGACCCCACGCAGCTGTCCATGAGCTTTACTAAAAATATCTGCGACAAAAACTTAGTCTTAATCGTGAGCAAGCAGTATTAATATTAACCGGCCACCTTTGACAATGCACATCCAAAACCTACAGTGCATATTAGGTGGATCTAATTGTGTTGTGTCTCTAGCTTCCAGTAGATATGTGGGCAATGTCACGTGGCCGTATCCCTCTCGCTGTCCCATTCGAGAGTCTGTGTGGGAAGTGGCTCTCATGATCCTAAACACTATTCACAAGGGGATGTTGGGTGCTAAAACTTCTTCACTGTCATGGTAATGGCAGTCAGACTCGGGGGGGGGGGGGGAACTGGGGACGTTGATGTTACAGCCTTCCTGCCCATGTGCTTTTCCAGGTTCGGCATGTACATTCCTTTTCTCCAGCTGAACTGTGACTTTCGGAAGACAGCCCTCTTCTCCCAAGTGGCTAACATTGGCCCCCGAGAGACGGGGGAAGTGAACTCCAGGGGTAAAGACTATCTAACAGTTTTAAAGGAGACCTGGAAGCAGCATACCAGGCAAATGTATGGCATGGAGGCCATGCCCACCCATGCGTGCTGCCTCTCTCCAGACCTGATCCGCAATGAGGTGGAGTATTTGAAGATGGACTTTAACTGGAGGATGAAAGAGGTGCTGGTGAGCTCCATGCTCAGTGCCTATTATGTGGCCTTTGTGCCTGTCTGGTTTGTGAAGGTGAGTGCCATGCACCCTTATGTGCTCACTGCTCTAGCACGTGCTTCATATCATTCCTCCCACTAATGGGTCAAGTGAGGCAGTTTTGTTTGAGTCACTAGCAAAATCGGATGCTTGGCTGGGTAGGGCTGCAATATGGTTAGTTCTCATCCGATGTATGGAAAGTGGGTGCAGTAAGTCTGGTCTACACGCACGTTACGCAGAGTCGCCTGTGTGGACGAACGTAAATCAATTTACACCTGGCTTGTATGGCTTTGCTTAATTCCGAATTGTCCTGTGATGTGGTTAGTTTTGTGGAGTAGAAGGGGTCTGAATGTTGAGATGCTTGAGAGAAATAGAAAAGTTTGAATTTAACTTATAATACAATACAAAAATCCTACTGTGTGTTTCAGCCACTGAACTCTGATTACCGTGACTTACGCAAACTTCTGTATTCCTGTCATCCATGACAAAGTGTCATGTGCTTGTTCCATCCATTGGGGTGAAACTGTTTTCCCCCATGGACTTACAGAATTTCTTCTTTGGTTATGGCCAAGTCAACTTTTTATGAACTGTAATGTCTTGTAGGGACAGATTCAAGACAAGAATAAAACTGATTTTCTTTTCTATCCTAACTCTCTTTAGGGAGGGGGGTAAATTGTAATAGAGGGAACTCTCCCCCATCTATTTTATTGGATTTTCACAGTAAGTTGTACTGTACAGCAAATGTATTTGGATGAGTATAAAACGAGACCGGAGACTTCAGGGACCTGTCGTAGTCTGCCATGCCTCTGGCTTCATGGCTGTCACTTTTGCAAGCCATGGGACTAGAACTCAAAGCCACCTGCTCTAAAAGTGCAGGCCCCCTGCCATTTGAGCTAAAGGAGGATCATTGTTAGTTTCTATTCCTTGACTTTAGCAAAGCTTTTGATATGGTCTCCTACAGTATTCTTGCCAGCAAGTTAAAGAAGTATGGGCTGGATGAATGGACTATAAGGTGGATAGAAAGCTGGCTAGATCGTTGGGCTCAACGGGTAGTGATCATGGCTCCATGTCTAGTTGGCAGCCGGTATCAAGTGGAGTGCCCCAAGGGTCGGTCCTGGGGCCGGTTTTGTTCAATATCTTCATTAATGATCTGGAGGATGACGTGGACTGCACCCTCAGCAAGATTGCAGATGACACTAAACTGGGAGGAGTGGTAGATACGCTGGAGGGTAGGGATAGGATACTGAGGGACCTAGACTAATTAGAGGATTGGGCCAAAAGAAATCTGATGAGGTTCAACAAGGACAAGTGCAGAGTCCTGCACTTAGGACGGAAGAATCCCATGCACTGCTACAGACTAGGGACCGAATGGCTAGGCAGCAGTTCTGCAGAAAAGGACCTAGGGGTTACAGTGGACGAGAAGCTGGATATGAGTCAAATGTGTGCCCTTATTGCCAAGAAGGTTAACGGCATTTTGGGCTATATAAGTAGGGGCATTGCCAGCAGATCGAGGGACGTGATCATTCCCCTCTATTTGACATTGGTGAGGCTTCATCTGGAGTACTGTGTCCAGTTTTGGGTGCCACACTACAAGAAGGATGTGGAAAAATTGGAAAGAGTCCAGCAGAGGGCAACAAAAATGATTAGGGGGCTGGAACACATGACTTATGAGGAGAGGCTGAGGGAATTGGGATTATTTAGTCTGCAGAAGAGAAGATTGAGGGGGGATTTGATAGCTGCTTTCAACTACCTGAAAGGGGGTTCCAAAGAGGATGGATTTAGACTGTTCTCAGTGGTACCAGATGACAACAAGGAGTAATGGTCTCAAATTGCAGTGGGGGAGGTTTAGGTTGGATATTAGAAAAAACTTTTTCACTACGAGGGTGGTGAAGCACTGGAATGGGTTACCTAGGGAGATGGTGGAATCTCCTTCCTTAGAGGTTTTTAAGGCCCGGCTTGACAAAGCCCTGGCTGGGATGATTTAGTTGGGAATTGGTCCTGCTTTGAGCAGGGGGTTAGACTAGATGACCTCCTAAGGTCCCTTCCAACCCTGATATTCTGTGATTCTATGATTCTAGCAGTATGGGGTCTATGAGCAGTAGTGATTCTCCCAGTGGCATAGGGACAGAGTATTGCTGCACAAGTGTCAGTTGTGGAATTCACGCTCAGTCACTGTTCCCCTTGTATGCAGAAGAGTGACTGTTGCCCGAATAGGACCCCTTCACCCAGCTGGTCGTAGATTTTGATTCTGAAGTGTTCAGAAGCTTAACCTTTTCTTGGCTGGCAATTATTGCTGAATGCCTCTGCCTCTTGATTTCTCAAGCAGGAATAATTGCTGCCGTGAAAAGGCACCGGTTCGCTTGAGTGCCTCGTGTTCTGACTCTGCTTTGTTGGGTCAGGGTGTCCGAATGCATTTTTACACTGTATTCCTGCCCCCCCAGAACACTCAGTACTACGACAAACGGTGGTCATGTGAGCTGTTCCTGCTGGTGTCCATCAGTACGTCTGTGATTCTGATGCAGCATCTCTTGCCTGCCCGCTACTGCGACCTCCTCCACAAAGCTGCGGCACACCTGGGCTGCTGGCAGAAGGTCGATCCTGCCCTATGCTCCAATGTGCTACAGCATCAGTAAGGACCTCTCCCACTGGCTAGCACTGGTTTGTTCTCTCTTGTCTGCTGGGGTGGGGAGCTAATCTGCCAGGCTGCTATTCACCCTGGGGGAGAGATCTCTCACTCAGTTCAGCAACAGGAAACATGAAACCAGAGTTGCTCTGTGTGGCTGCTAATCAGCCTAACACTGTATGGGCATGAGCTATCCCATCCCCTACCAAACGCAGCGAGCAAACCTCTGGTTTGTGGTAAGCAGTGACAATGGCTATTAAACGCTTAGTTGTACAGCTGGATGAGCCAAATTCTGCCCTCGCAAAGAACCGCAACTTGACGGCTTAGCAACTAGTTACAAGAGTCCTTAGTGACAGACTCAAGGATTAGGACTGTCGGTGGTGCATTGGTGCAGCGCCCCCAGCTAATGGGGGAATGCCATTGACTCCCGTGCAGAAGCTCTGTTCAGAGCCGTGGCCAGCTGCCATGTGACTGATCCTTTCATTCTGGAGGCGGGACTAAGGGAGTTGGTTTCTCTTGCAGGTGGACAGAAGAATGCATGTGGCCCCAGGGGGTGCTGGTGAAACACAGCAAGAACGTGTACAAAGCCGTGGGCCATTACAATGTGGCTGTGCCATCTGATGTCTCACACTTCCGCTTTCATGTAAGCTGGCGTTGTTCCTCCTTTATTATTAGAATTATTTATAGTAGTGCCTAGACAGGATCAGGGCCCCATTGTCTGGGGCACTGCACAGACATACAGATAGTCCCTGCCCCAAAGAACTCACAGTCTAAATAGATGAGAGAGACACAAAGTTGGAAGGCCAGCAGGCACCGAGAGGTGAAGTGACTTCCTCACGATCACACAGCAGGGCAGTGACAGAGCCAGGAATAGCCCCGGTCTGAGTCTTACTCCTGTGCTTTCTCTCTCTCCTGAGCACTAACAATGGGGGAGCTTTCTGAAAAGGACCTCGGTGCACTTGTTCTGGGGATGAGAGCACCAAAGTTCTTTTCATTTGTGAGTGAGAAGGGAATGTGTTGCTAGGTCTCCGGAAGTGAAATCTTAGTGCGTTAGCTCACGGAGCATTCATTCCTCATGTGTTCCGTATTTTCTGTGGAGCGTCTGACTCCCATACAGCACCTTACCCTGGGCTCTTTATCCTCCAGTTCTTTTTCAGCAAACCGCTGAGGATCTTGAACATTTTAATTCTGCTGGAAGGAGCTGTCATCTTCTACCAGCTCTACTCACTGATCTCGTCAGAGAAGTGGCACCAGACCATCTCGCTGGCTCTCATCCTCTTCAGCAATTATTACGCCTTCTTCAAGCTGCTGCGTGACCGGCTGGTACTGGGAAAAGCTTACGCATACTCTGCCAGCAGAGACTCAGAGCAGAAGTTCAATTAAATCGCACTGCTGCTCAGCTTGTATTACGGAAAAAAACCTTAAAAAAAAACCAACAAAAAAACACAAACAACCTCAGAGCTTTGTATTTTTGTTACCACTGCTTTTTTCTTTGATAACTGATGTAATTAAAAGGAAAAAACATATTTTTGTACTCCCAACAGCTGTCTGTGTGTTTGTTATTTAGCCGCGTCAAACAATAAGCCTTCCACATCCTATTTTTACTTAGAGGGCATCTCCGCGTTAACAAATGACTGAACCTCTGTTCTTGACAGGTGCAAATGTTGTTTATCTGTGGGGGAGGAGGATGTTGGGAGGGGTCTGCCTGTGGAGGTGGGGAGGAATGAATAGATCAGTGTGACCATATTTAAAAGCTGCTTGTTGGTTGGGAGCAGTCGAGCCAAAGGCCTTGTCTACAGGAGGAGGTTGTACTGACTCGGTGAAAGTGGCGTGGCTCTTTGTGTGGACACGTAGTTTGAGTGCCTTCCTGTGATTTAGCTTAAATCAAAATAAACGCCCAGAGAAGGGGGTCGTGCCACTTTAACTTCATCTATTCAGAACCAGATGATTCGGATCAGTGAAATTTCTTCTGTTAGGCCTTGACTACACCATCTGGTTTAAAAATCGTATTTTAAAAACCAACAAAACCTGCTTTCCCTCCCTCTAACTGGCACTCCCTGAGATGATTAGAGTAAGGCTGTGTTTACCCTACAGACATCTTCTGGCGGAGCTGTGATGGTCAGGAGCATGAAGAGAAGTGATCTCTGACTGACAGAACTGTGCTGGCAGAAGCCCCTAGTGTAGACACAGCTACACTGGTGAAACGGCTGTTACATATATGGCTTGTTTTGCTTGGGGGTATGTGGTTTTACTACCGCGGTACAAAGTGCAGCTTGGCTGATATTGCTGCAGCCACACGGGGAGTGCTTTGCTACTGTAGCATACCAGTAAAGCAATCCTGGCGTAGACATGGCCTTACGGGGAATTAACCCTCTACTTTTCCTGTCTCCCTTTGGGGCTGGGTTTACACTGCAATTCAAATAGCCTGGCCCGATTTACTCTGGGTCTCACGCACAGGGCAGCCCTGTGCTCGGGGAGTTTCTGGGGCCACAGCCTTTGCAGGGGGAGGGTTGCAGACACTGCAGTCTAAACCCAAAACCCTGGTATTTTACCAAATGGAAATATTTGGGGTTGTCTTTTTTATCCTGTTTTATACTAAACGCCCTGACTGTGGCCCTCTGAAAGGAGAGTTGCTGGGTAGGAGTAAAAGGTTCTGTAATGGTCCGAAGGCTTTGAACACAAAGAACCAGTGGATTTAGCTCTAGTACCTGCTGGGCTACACGTGTATTTCTAACTGGCTCATTGCTGTGAGTTTATATTGTGCGATTCACACTTCTCAACTTCCTATGTTTGCCCTGGAGCAAGGACAGCGTTGCTTTCAATTAATGCCTAACTACGTTTTTGCAGCAGGTTGTTATTGATTAAAGACATTTTTGTAAGTACCCATGATCTGGGGTAATCTGTCATTCAAGCAACTCTCCTACGGTTTGGCAATTTCTAAAAAATAAATCTCCTTAAACAGCTGCCTTTAAAGTATTCTTTGCAAGACAAACCATGTGGAAGTTACAACTGGGGTAAACTAAGCTTTGAAACAGCTTCCCCCCCGGTTCCAGTCATTTCATAGTGACCTGCGCTGGAAAAATAAATTGCACTTGTGTCCTTTCTTGGTTTTTGGTTTTAAACCAACTGTCCCCCTCTCCCTCCAGCTTCCTTCATTTATTTTATTCCTCTGCACTAGAGGTTCAGGCCTTGCGTAGGCTGGAGTCTTCTGTGGTGTCATAGAACTAGTGCAACAAAGGACATTACAAAAGTACAATTGGAGTAATGAGGCAGGGGACAGATGGTTGCTGGTAGCTGCTATTTGTTTAGCTGCAGTGGGCAGTATTTTAGTGAAGGGAAAACAACCCTGCCCTTTCAAGGAAGGGATTCACAAACCTTGGGAGCTAGACGCCTTCCTGAGAAGAGCAGCCTTGACCTTCCTGCTTTGAAAATGAAAAGCGAGCAGCTGTTTTTTTTAAATCCAAGCCTGATCCAGCAGCAAGAAGCAAAAAAGGGCACAAATCTCCTCTTTATCATACTCTTCGCCTCTTACCTTTAAAAAAACAGGCCTGAGGCCTGTCCCAAATGACCAGAACCAAATGCCTTTCCCCAGCTGGGTGCAGCCATGACAGGCAAAACTTGCCTAAGTGCCACAACCACCTCCACAGCAGCTGTCGCTGGATGGTGCAGGCAGGGGCCATCTGCAATATACCCCTTAGGGATCATGAATCTTCAGTGGGCACACTACGCATGAGAGGATGCGATGCAGGCTGTACATCCTGCAGAGTTCAGCCCCTTCTGATTCGGGGTGGGGGAGAAGCTGGAATTGTGGCAGTTTAGCCCTGCAGAGGTGTGAAAGGGGCACTCTTCAACCCAAATCCCGGCTGGGGGGCGTGCCAGCTGCTGGCACTAGTGGGCAGCAGAGAGCTGCTCCGCCCTTAGTCTTTCATCACTGAGCGATGATGGCAGGCTCGTGTCATTCTGTCAAACCCAGCCTGCTCTTCCGCTCAGCATTTCAGCTGGCTGCAGTCAGGAGCAGGGAAAAGTGCTTGGGGCCGTGCGAATGGCCTGGAACAAAGTGACCAGGGAGAACTGGTGTGTAAGGGGGAGGGGAGACCTCCAGAAAGTCAAACCCGCCAGTGCTGCAGTCTGGAGGAAGGATGGGACCGGGGCTGGAACAGCCCAAGACAAGGCAGGTCCAGTTCAGGCACTTTCCTGGAATGGCCGCAGCAGGAGCGGTTACCCTGACACGTAGGGAGGGCGCCACTGCTGACCCAAGTAACGGCAGCGATCGCTGCAACTGAAGGCCACGACATCTACCCAGTAATGAGGGCAGGCCCCCATCCCACATCCCCTGCCAACTGCACCCCAGCAACCCTTAGTAATGAGAGCACCGAAAACAAAAGCGAAGAAGGAGGAAACGCTGTCTGCTGCCCAGCGTGAAGGCGGATGCATCGGCTTGGCAGAGGGGCGGGGGGTGGCGCTGCAAGGTGGCATGTCAAATGCACGGTGACCCTGGGTTCCTCCCAGTGCTCCACCTGCCTGAGCAGCATTTGACGGACATGCGCCCCGTCAGGCTGGGGGCATGGCAGCTGTCCCAGAACTTTTCCAGGCTAATGGCCTGGTGCCCTGCCTTGTCCCTCATCTGGGGAGGAAACTCCACTTCAGCAGGCTGGCCGGGCAGACTCAGAGCTGAGACAACACCAGCCCAGCTCCAGGTGGGTGCCTGGATTGCAAAGGGGGGGGGGGAGCAGAGGCTGACGTGTTCTCGGTTGGAAAGAAGAGGTAATATACTGGCTGAAAGCCCACACACACACCAACCACCTTGGAGCCCATCACTCACCTCTATCCAGCCAGGAGTTAGAGGACCAAGCGGTGCCACCGTGTCCAATGGGCAGGGAAGAGCAGCCAGCAACTAGGGACAGAAAATGAGCTAATCAGAAAACACAGGGCTCCACTGGCTGGAGGATGGCTGGATCGCTTCAGCATGTGCAAAGCCGCCATGTTAGCTAAGAGACACTCAAAATGAGCGAGCACGGGACTGAGAGCCCCTTGGGGCCGGGTCTGGCTTTGGGGGCTACGTCTGTATAGACCCTAGCACAGCGCGGGCCTTGTCCCTGACCGGGGCCCTCCCTCGGTGCTACAGGCCTGCAAATACTCCTGCTTCGCAGCTGCCAGAGGGAAGCCCATTACACGGCCTGGCCTCATCCCCAGGAACAAGCAGGGACGTGACACCCGTGAGCCTGCGCTCAGGAGTGGGACATGCATGTCATCGTGTGCAGCTGCAAGGTCTGTCCCCTGCAGTCCCGCCAAGTGCATAACGGGGACGTAGTCTAGTGGCACTTGTTTAGTCTAAGCCTCTTGCTTTTTTACCGGTAGGCGCTGCTTGCACACCCGACCACTAGGTGGCCCTCCTGCCATGCACGGGTCTCAGTCGCTGCAACAGATGGCATTTTGTTTTTCCAGCCTCTAGCTGCAGGGGCGACAAGACCCCTAAGGCTGCCCACCTCCCCACCCAGCCCCAGCCTGCATTTGCTTTACTTCGTCTGCACTGCCAAGTGCGTTCTGCAGCACCAGGGCCCCGCCTGGCCTAGGGCAGAGCGGCGTGTCAGCGCTTCGGGGGTGCGGGGGGTGTACGGCGAGAGCCGTGCCCAGCTAAAGTGCTGGGATCAACTTTAACTTGGGTCACACGTGCAGCGAGCCAGGCGGGCTCAGCCCTCCTACCGAGCGCCGCGTTTCGCCTGGGCGCACGGAGAAGACACTAACTACACCATCAGTGAAGCAGGTCCCTGCAGGCTTTTCTTCACAGCAGCAATGGTTGGTGCTGCCACGGGGAGACAGCGGTGTCCTGTCCATCTGTCGTCCCCCCCCCAATGACAATGTTTGTGGCTCCCTGCCCCAGAGCATGTCTAGCCTCAGCACATGAGTTGGGAACCCCTCTAGGAGCCCAGACCTCTCAACGGTCCGCCTGGAGCCAGGCGCAAGGAAGGACCATGTGGCCTTAGCGCGGTCTGGGCCCACAGGGAGCCTTGAGCCACCACATGCCCCCTGCTTCCTGTGCAGCATGCAAAGAGTTGGGGCTTGCAGAAAAGCAAGCAGCCTCTGCCACCCGGAGGGCCTGGCCCCTGGATCGCAGCTGCATGCGCTCCAGCACATCCAGTTCAAGGCCTCCGGGGGGGGGGGGTGTGCCCCTTTGTACCCGCAGAAGGCACCAGGCTCAGCACCAATGCATGGCTGAATGACTCCCTGAAGCACTGCGCCAGTGCCATCCTGCTAGTTAATACCAGCCAAGCCCAGAGCCCTGCTGGTGTCCCTGCGGGCTCTGATGCCAGGAAAAGGGCAGCAGTGGTGAGCCACCTCATGCAGATGTGGAAGGACCGCACCTCGGCCATGAGGCTTGAGCAGCTGCCAGCAATTTGCTCACCATTTCCCCAAGGGCATCTGCCCCAGGTGGGCAGGAAGGGCCTGGCTGCTTTACCACCGTTCCTCCCCTGCTCAGGGCCAGGTAAACCCTGTGGCCCCCGGACACGCCTGGTCCCCCTTGTGCTCCTACAGGAGTTTGAGCAGTAAGCAAACGCCCAAGGCAGGTGAGGCCACAGAGCCCAGCTGGGCTCTGCAGCCACTGGCCTGGTGTGATTCCTCCCTGGCTGCTGGAACGCGACGGGGCGGGGAGGTGACGCTTTGGGCAGCCAGTGACCCACGGTGGGGGGTTGCAGGCGCTCCAGCCACTGGCCCCAGCATGCTTCGCTCTTGCTGCAGCTCCGAGGGCTCCCGCTGGCTATCTAGGCCACCCGAGCACCATCTGTGCCAGCAAGATTATTGCAAATGAAATAAGAAAGGTCTTAGCCCCGAGATTAACTATTTAATAGCCGTGTTTATTCCACGGAGAAGAACATTCCTCCGTGACGGGAGCCAGCCGGGAAGGGCAGGGCAGGCACCTTCAGAACTGGCTTTTCACAGCTCCCCCCAGTTCCATCTGCAAACCCAGGGAGGCTGACGGGGTGTAGCTCCAGCCCTGACCCTTCGCCGTCACTGCACTCACACTCACGGGCGCGAGCAGGTCTCGCCCTAGACGGCTACCCCGGGCCTCATGGCGCTGGCCAGGCCTGTGCATGGAGCACTTTGCTAGTACTAGCCTGGCGAAGCAGTCCCAGCGCGGCCACAGCTTGTGCTGGCAAAACTGCCCCTCCCCGCCAGCGAACCAAGCTCGAACGTACCAGTGTCACTGCGTCTGCCCGTGGGGCTCCTGCCAGCACAGCTCTGTCCCTCAGGGTCCCCCCGCGTCACACCCCAGACCAAGCCCCTGCCTCGCCCGAGGGTTATACAGAGGTTCCACCGCTTGTTCGGCCTGCCGAGGGCTAGCCCACGGGCAGGCCCAGCCGGCGCTGTGCAGAGGCGGCGATTCAGTCTCCATGGTCATCATGGAGCCTGGGCCCCCTCTCGACCCCACCCCATAGGGGAGTCTCCCCCCTGCCCCGTGGCTGCGCTCACATGCCCAAGAGCTGCCTGTGGCGTCTGGGAGGTTAATGAAATAGAGCGGCTGAGGGATGCTGCAAAGCCAAGCCATTGGCTGTTTCCACAGCAACAGCTGAGCTCTGATTTATTTCCAGGGTAATTAAAAATGCCTAGAGCAAAGCAGCAGTGCCCCCCCCCCCCCCGCCACCCCCGCATTGGGCCACCTCTCCCACAGACCAGCCCTCGGACGCACCACCCCAGAGCCCGCCCAGGCCATGCAGGCTTGCCAGGGCCTTACCAGAGCAGGCCTTGGCAGATGGGGGCCCAAAGGGAGGGGAAATGAAGGGAGCGTGTCCCCCACATCCCACCCTGAGAGGAGGGGGGGGCTCTCTCCAGTCCTTCCCCCCCACTCAGCACCTTGTCGTCCCCTTGTCTCAAGAGCTGCCTGCAATTGGCATTGGGCTGCAGGTCAGGGAACATCCAGCTGGTGGGGTGTGACCCCCACCTCCCTCCAACCCCTATCCCACCAGAATGGCCCCCGGGGCCCAGGAGCTGCACTAAGCCAAGTGCTGCTGCAAAGGGTTCTGGTCCTGGCGTCGCCCCCTCCTGCAGACAAGCCTGAAATTCAGCTTAGGAGTCAGCCCCCCTGCTGGCCCCCAACCTGTCTCTGTGACGGGCAGCTGCCAATCAGGGCCCAGTAGGGAAAGTATGGAATTAAGGCTGGTTTGAGGCTGCAGCCGCGGAGGGCATGTGAGTGCAGCCACGGGGCCGGGGGGAGACCCAGACGGAGGGCGAGAGACACAGGCAGGGGGCCAGCAGGGCTCCACAGGCAAAACAAACAGGCCAGTGGGCAGAGACATCCAGCAACTACCAGCACGCATGCTCCTCGCCAGCAGGGAGGTAAGATCACATCATCAGCCCCCATGGCATGGAACATGCAGATGCTTACCAGTGTCCGGCAACCTCCCCCTCTCCCCCACCCACAGCTGCAAAGGGCCCCTCAGCCATTGGGGAAAGCAGAGGAAAGTGCGGGAGGCAGAGGGGCTCAGGCCAGGGCAGACCCCATTCTGTGTGTGAGAAGCGCTATGGGATCTGGCACGGCCACAAGTAGCCAGGACCTCGGCTTTCCATCATCTCACAGGCCAGGCCAGATGGCTGCTCTGAGAGACGGAAATAAATGGCCCATCCCCAGCCGCGTGGTCCCGTCACCAAGTCTGGATGCAGCCGCATCGGCTCGACGACAGGAAGGGCTTTCGGATGCAGGCACCACGGTAACATCCATCACAGCTGCTCCTGGAACGGGGCTCGTGTGACTCCCCCAGAGTCCCACTGGGGATCCTTGCGATGCTGCGTGCCCGGAGCTTTCAGGATGAGCTCCCAGGATCCCCCCACCCCGAAGGAGTTAGCTCCTGGCGATCCTTTTGGGGGGGGGGTGTGAGGAAAGGCTGCCCTGCAGATGTGTGAAAGTACTCGCTGCAACCCAAATCCCTGCCAGCTGGGAGTTCCAGCTGCTGGCACTAGTGGGCAGCAGAGAGCTGCTCCTCTTCCAGCGCCAGCTCAAGGATGGGGCTCCCTGAAGTCAGGAGCAGGGGACAGTGATTGGGGCCCTGAGAACCCGGGAGAGATGGGGTGTAAGGGGGAGGGGAGAAAGGTGGGGGATGGGGCGGGGACAACAAACCTGCAGAAAGTCCAACCCGCCAGCGCTGCAGCCTGGAGGAAGGATGGGACAGGGGCTGGCAGAGCCCAAGACAAGGCAGGTCCAAGTTAGACACTTCTCTGGACCCGCCTTGGTGGAGCGGTTACACGGGGAAAGGGTCACCATGGACAGGCCAGGACACCTACGACCCAGAGACACTTATTAAGGAGCACCCAGAAAACAAAAGCGAAGGAGAAGGAAACTCTCAGTCTGTTTCCCAGAGCGAAGGCGGACGTGCGTGTAGGGCTGCCAAGCTCTGAAGTCCTGCAATCCGTGTCCCCACCTGTCCATGGCAGGATGTAAACAGACATTGTGCAAACCAGCGTCTTCAAACAAGAGAGGGGAGAAGAGCAGGGCTGTGGCTTCTTCCTCACCCCTCTAGTGCATCCAGCAGTGACAGGCCTGTGTTATCCCCTTCTGCGCCCCAAATCCGGGACTGTTGGCTCTAGGCGGATGACCTAATTGTGTTGTTACCCACTGAGCATGGCGCCTCCTGCTGGAGATGAGCTGCAGCACACGGCCCCCAGGAGACAACATGGAAAAGAGCAGCAACAGGTCAAGCCCCCAAACAAACAAAAATCAAAGGACCCTTCACAGGAGCAGAGTTAAGCCCCAGAGTGACTCTGCATCCCTCCCCCTCACAGCTTCAGAGTGGCTGTGAGAACAGTCCAAGAGCAAACCACTGTGTTTTTTCTACACCATGACAGCAACAACCTGGGCTTATACTTTGGTGGAGATTTATAACATAATCCAACCCAAGATCAGACACTCAAGTCTCTTGAGCAGGCTATCCTGAACAGGACAAACCTGCAGTCTAGGCAGACTTCAGGATTCTGCAAACCACGGGAGAACTTGGTTGAGACCCCGGGATTAGCAATGTACAGTGCAAAAAAACTGGTGGTGCCAACTCCAACCCAGTAGCACAAAGCACTAGAGGATCAAAAATTAATGCTAGACAAATGCACTCCCTGTTCATACAAAACAGTCCTCCTAGGCTTTCCTAGTGTCAACCTCCAGGCCAGCAGAGCAAACAGCCCCACCCAACAAGCGAACAAAGACAGAAGTCTAGAGAGACAAAACAGTCACCAGGTAAAACAATCAGCCTGGAAAAAAATCTAATCATGAGATCCAGGTTCTGTTTACAGACCTGCAAACTACCTTGCTACAGTAAAGTATGCAAAATAGACAGGCCTTTGTCAAACATAGAATCCCTGATCGCCAACTGGAAACAGGAGATGCAAAGCACATTGGGGGAACTCAGACTTTAAGGCCAGATGGGACCATCAAACTCTCAAGAGGAAAGACCAATGTGACACAAGGCATCAGAACCAAAAGGCGTTTTTTTACTCCATCGTCCAAGAGCCCAAGGAGTGGGAGATGGTAGCTCTGAGACTAAGAGACTTTCCATTACAAAGTGAGGTGGAAAAAGAGCTGCGTGGCCCTAGGAGAATGGCACGAGACAGACGGAACAGCGCCTCTCGGCCCATCCTCCTGCCCTCCATCCGGAAGGCTACAAAAGGATACAAAGACTCCAACGTTGTTTAGTCCAATAGGAAGCCCTGGCCTGGCTTGACATGAGCTGTGTCCAAGCAGACTGTCCTTGGCGGAGCCAAGAATATAGGGGGTTTTGATTTGATTTTTGGAAGAAGGAAGGGGGAGGAGAAAGGGGCTGGCAGGGGAGGGGAGGAGCAGAAAGTTGGATTGGAAGGAAGGAAGTGGGGGGGGGGGAGAGTGCTGTGCTTTGGCTGTATTTAGTGATAGTCTGTAGCAGGAGAGCAGATTCCATTCAAGCAGATTCAAAGCCCGCCAGTCACCCCAGTTTTTATTCCCCTCTGCTCTTTCCAATCCCCGCAAGCTCCCTCCAGTGCTCCCGAGTGCGTGCTGGGCGTTCTCACTTTGCTCTTGTGAAGAACACCAGAAGGGACTGACTTGGACCTTTGTGACAATGCCCAAAAGGTACCTGGCCATGCACTGGTCCCCGGGTGCTGTTCCCTTCTGCAGCTAAGAGCCTGGGTAAGAAATGCCACAGCATGAATGAGGAGAGGCCCCGCTGTTTAGGACAGCCAGCAATGGACCCAGGAGTGGCAGAAGGTCCCTAAAAGTGTGGGGGGGGCCCACTGATGCCTGACCCATGCCCCCCCCCATCCCTTCCCCCAAGGCCCCGCTCCCACCGTGCCTCCTCCCCCCAAGACCCCACCCCCCAATCACTCACCCTTATGGCTGGTGGAAAGTGGGAGGGCCATGGTCTCCTGCCTTCCCCCGTTCTGGTGCCCCCGAATGGGCCCCATGGACCTGTGGACTCTAGAAGTCCCACAGCTCTCATTGGTAGCAGCCGTCCGACTGGAGTCGGGGGGAGAGCTCCTGAGTTCCTCTCAAGCCCAGGGGCATGGTTAATACCCCCTGGTTTAAATGGGGCTGGTCTTTGCATCCTAACACCAACGCTGTGACATGGGGAGATGATGCCGCACCATTGTGACCCAGTAGGTTTTGGACTGAGGACTCCAAACCACTCACAGTTCAGTGCACGGTGGCTTTTGCCCAGGAAGAGCTCAGAATGGGGGAGAAGCAGGTGGAGAGCTGTATTGCAACAGAGACACTAGGAGGGGGGGCCTCAGGGCTAGAATAGCCAGGGAAGCTGCAGATCAGGATTGAGGTGCAAAGCAATTGTGGTTCAATGCGTTCGAAGCCAGAGGAGCTTCTCCATCTGTGATGGTGGAACCATCTCTCAATAATGCTCTCTGCAGTGGTGCTGACAGCAGGTTCTTCTGACCTTCACCAGACGTTCAGCTGTTTCCAGCAGCAGGTAGCAGACAAATGGGCAGCACTGAGAGAGTTTGCTAGAGTTGCTGGGGTTCCAGGTGTCCCCAGAGAGCAATCCAGCATCCCAGGCCATCCATGACTTTCCCGTCTAATCCAGCACGCAATGCAGCCCACAGAGGTGCTGTGGGAACGAACAGGCTGTGCTTTGCCATGGCTGGCTGGGAATGGTCTTTTGATCATGGTGGTTGTACAGTCTCACCCATCCTTGGCAGTGCACGAGCCCTTGCTCTGACACACTCCCGACAACAGGGAAAACCACAGGTGATCAAAGACGCTGCCGAGTTCTTCCAGGGCTTTCACCTCTTGCGCTCGGCCGCCTTTCCCAGACGCCGGTCTCTGGATTTATAATGAAAGTTTGACCAGAATTCCTGGCACCACACTAGCAAAAAGGGGCTGTCTCCTGCCAACTGAGAAAGCCGACCTGTTCTTCCACGCCCCTCCAGCTCACCTTGTGTGTGTGATCCTGCTCCAGTACACACACACACACAAACACAGAGAGGAGTGGAATTCCCCCATCAGTGGGCTGTAATGTCAACCATTAAGGACAGGGAGGGACACACACACACACACACACACACACGAGTGGAATTCCCCCATCAGTGGGCTGTAATGTCAACCATTAAGGACAGGGAGGCGGATATACACACACACACACACACACACACACGGAATTCCCCCATCAGTGGGCTATAATGTCTACCATTAAGGACAGGGAGGGGGATACACACACACACACACACACACAGGACTGGAATTCCCCCATCACTGGGCTGCAAATTGCACATTGCAAATACATGCAAATACATTAGCCCAGAGACACAACCTCCAATGAGCAATTCCCGCCACCCCTCCCCGTTTCCTTGGCAGACACAATGCTGGACCCTGAACTACAGCCAAGGATGCTCTGGGAGCCTGATCTCAGGAAGCAGAAGTGTCGGCGTAACACTAGGGTGACCAGATGTCCCGATTTTTTAGGGACAGTCCCGATATTTGGGGCTTAGTGTTATATAGGCGCCTATTACCCCCACCCCCGTCCCGATTTTTCATACTTGCTGTCTGGTCACCCTAGCGTAACACAGACGCCCCCTCCCCCAGCCCTGTCTGGCCTGCCCCTGCACTGAGCCAGGCGGCTGCCTCTAGATCAAAAGACCTGCAATTAGCCGAGCATGGGGGTCCAATGTTAATTTTGCTCTTTAGCTGCCTGGCGAGTGAAAATCCAGGGCCACAAAGTCAGCGGCGGGCTCTGGCCCAGAGGCAGAAAAGGGGAGGGAGGTGTGGGGAGGGGTCAGGCTCATTTGACCATTGTACGCCAGGCTGGCTGATGAGCCCTGAGGGCATCTCTCTGCAGCCTATGTATTGACGGGGGTGGTTCTCTGGGTCCAGCCCCATCAGCTCCCCTCAGGAGCCAGCGATGGCGGTGGTTAGAGGAAGCTGATTAGCCAGCTAGGCCCAATGTCTCTCCAGACTTTGCTTTCTCTTTTCCTTCTGTTTCCAAGTGATCGACCAGGCCGGGGTTTATGGTGTGGCAAGGGAGAGGCCCATCCCTGCGTGCTGCTGCAACAGCTCTAGCTGGGAGCGTCCAGAACTGGGTTTGCTGCTCATCTGTAAAGGGCTGCTCCTCCGGGTTTATTTAGGGGCAAAGGGGTGGGTAGGTCGTAGGGATAGGCCACGGTGCCATGCTCCTGGAATCCAGACACTCGGGAGGTTGCCGCCTGACAGGAGCGGGGGAGGCAGGATCACATATCCAGGGAGGGGGTGCATAGAAACAAACCTTGTGGCTGTTGCCATGAGCATCCTCAAAAACAGTGCCAGCTACATCTTCCATCCCCACAGCGGTGCCCTGGGACTCCCGGGGCTGCAGGCTTCTTCACAGCAGTGCCCTGATACTGCGGGCAGGGCCCCCCAGTCCTGTGAGCTTCCTCACAGCGGTGCCCTCTGTACACTCTCTCCGTACACTGCTGTAAGGAGCTCGCTTAGGAACAGAACGTGACAGGTTAGCGACTTAGACCATGGCTGGATGAGGGAAACGGTTTGTTTGAAGTCATTGTAGCAAACGTGCTTTAAACGAGCACAGTCCTAAACAGAACGGGGCACCTAGCGCTTAACAAGGCGTTAGCTGGGGGCGGTCGGGTCCACCCTAGGGTTAACTGCACCCAGCTCACAGGTCTTGACACCTCCCTGCTCCTCATCCCGCTCCGTCTGCATGGAATTCCTCTGCCGGAATTTCGCTCCGCTTCTCCAGCCGAGTGGAGTGAGGAACAATGGCCCAGACGTGGCCTTGTCCCTGCTCAGTCCCCATTTCCAGGCTATTGACACCCGATTGGGGGGGATGAGGAAACTTTCCAACCTCCTGAATGGCTACCATGGAAACCACAGAAGAGGCTGGAACGTACCCATGGGAACAGCAGTCGTCACACACACACACACACACCCCATTTCACACAGATTGGAGGGGGCGATGGCTGGAGAACGAAATGATTCCCTCTTTAAAGGCAAAAAAAAAAGAAATCTGGGGCTGTAATGGGAAATTGGGGGCTTCACTGTTCAGCATTCAGCCCCTTAGGGATGGGCTGGGGGAGATGTGACCTACTAGGGCTCCTGGAAGATGGGAGGGAGAGTCCCCAGGCAGGGCACCGGGACAGCAGAGGGGAGGCTGCCAGGCTTGGAGAGGTCAGCACCAGCACTAGGAAAGAACTAACGGGCCAGGCATGTGGGGCAAAACCACCACACACACCCCCGTGTGCCTGCTATGTCGGCCACAGGCCTCTGTGGGGAGGTGCGATGAAGAACCACACACCCCTCCCATGACACAGACTCTAGGGACAGGCCTGGAGAGAAGGGCTGGGCTCTCTGACCAACGGTCCCTGATTCACGGTGGCCCTTCATCTCAGGGTGACTCTGTGGACTCACAACCCGTCTGTGCTTTGGCTTCCCCCAGGGATAGTTGCTCCCCTGGAGTCCTGCTTCTCTGAAGACCCCATAGTGACTGGGTTCCTACTCTCCGGTTGTGACCCGCTAGCATGAGACAGGCAAGGACCCTGCCAACTCTCCAGGATTTCTGGCCCTGGGAAGGACAAGGACAGCCCAGCCCCTAGCGTCAATACCTCCACACCACCCTCATCACCGCCCTGGAGCAGTGCGCCAAAGAGCCCCTCAAACTCCAAGGGTCATAGACGCCCCCAAAATACTGACAAGGTCACCAAGAGAGCCACAGAGCTTGAAATGTTCCCCCATCACCCCACTGTGAGGGGAGGTGGGTGGGTGAGGGGGATTCCAGCCCCATGAGCTGCGAAGCAGGATTATGGGTAGAGCAATTCTCCCATTCTATCGGCTGGATTCCTGCTCCGTGTAGCTTGGGAAGTGGCAGAGGAATCTCCACAAACCCACCGGTCCCCCGAGGAAAGGAACTGGAACTGTATGAGGCAGTTTCGTGCATGATGCAGGGGAATCGCAGGGACTTCCCAGATCCTTCATCCACAACAGGAGGCGGGAACAACAGGTGCCAACAGCTGGGCAGCCACACGGCCCTCCAGGTGGGGACAAAACAAGGTTTTTACCAGGAGGGAGGATGCAGGAATGTAGAAAGAAACAGATTACCCCCTGTTAGCACCAATTAGAGCATCGGCTTGCATCATAAGGCAATGGTTGCTAAAGGAGGAGGCTGAAAACCTCCTTTCAGTAGGACACAGACCCCCAGCCAGCCTAGATCAGGCCCCCCATGACTCCATCCACAGAACGTGGGTTCGGTGCGCACTGCACTGAGGGAGCTGGTGACCCCGTGCCCCATGTCACGCCGATGTCAGTGACCCACACGAGCCGGGGCAGCCGGAAACCCCTCACTTGCAGAGGTGTCGACAAGCCAAAGGTGACATCAGCCCCGCTGCTAAAAGCAACAAGAGAAACTGGTGCTGCGAGGAGCTGCTCCAGGGGAAGAGGGGAACTCCAAGGATGTAGAAACACCGTCCAATCCGAAGTCCAGCTGGGGGCGGCTGTGACACCGCTCCACCGCTGGCCCCTGGCAGAAAGCGCCGGAAGCAGAGTGTTCTAGAGGGGGGCACTGAGGTGCTCGTGGGGGGCTTGGAGAGCCAGGAGGCTCCCGTCAGTCTCGCACTAGGGAGCTGAGCCCCCAGAGGAGGAAATCCAGTCAGCGTGGGTTCCTCAGAGAATGATATTGACGCACCACGGTGAAGTGCTTTGAGATCCTTGGATGGAAGGCGCTCAACCTTACGAGTGTGGCATGGGGCATTCTGAAGCCGCCCCGGCTCTAGGAGGCTGGAAAGGTGGCACCTGGCAAGGACAGGAGCAGCAAAGCTATGCCCCCTCAGCACAGTTTCCTGAATTCAGGGAGCCCACCAGTTTCCCAAGTAGAGCCAGGCTGAGCAAGGGGCTAAGTTGAATCCTGTACTACAGTCCCCCTAAACTGCGGAGCGCAGACAGTTCTGTCAGCCCTTCCAAGGTTCAAACCACCGAGGTGGGAGCCAGTGGTTTGAGCAGTGGCCTGTTAAACCCAGGGTTGTGAGTTCAATCCTTGAGTGGGGCCATTTAGGGAACTGGGGTAAAAATCTGTCTGGGGCTTGATCCTGCTTTGAGCAGGGGGTTGGACTAGGTGACCCCTGATATTCTATGATTAATGGCACAATCTCATGGCTCAGACCGATGAGTGGAATTGACAGACTGCCCTGGGAGAAGCAGGAACGCCAGGCCCCAGTGTCTCTCAGTAAAGGCCTGATGCTTTGTCCATCCATGTATCCATCCTGATGCAGAAGGGCTGGAAACCCGAAGAGCTGAATGCCTTCTCCCTCTCCCGTGACCGAGTCTAGAGAGACCCTGCCCGTAGCCCCAGCTCCTGAGTGTCACTCCCTCCCCCTGCCCAGGGCTTCTACTGGCAACCAGAATGAGCAGCTGTGCTGGGATGGCACCTTCCCTGGTATGGAGGCTGGCCCTGCACCCTGCACAATCCTCCCTGAGTCTACTTACCGCCAGGGATCGGAAACTGCCAGGGAGATGGAAAGCAGAGAGACTCCAGTCATCCACCCCCCTTCCCGCCCCCCGCCCCCTAGACAGGGTAAAGCAGCCCCTGAACAGGCTGCTGCGAGGTTCTTTGGCAGACAGAGCTTTGTGCCGGCTCCGCTGGAGAAGACAGATTGCCTGGCCAACAACAGCCCCCTGCCACTGGCCCTTCCGCAGGCCCCGCCCGGCGAGCGTGCTGGCTAATCTGAATGTTTTGTCGTCCCCGCTGGTGTGAAGCGCAGCCCAGGGGCTTCCGCTCCAGCTCTGCGCTGCATTATCCCTCAATAAACTGTGTCTCAGCTAAGCAAACGGGGGCTAAGCCAGTAATTCCTGCCCTGTCTTTTCTCCCCAGCCAACCCACACGGTTCCCATCACCACGCGCCTCCCCCAAGACATTCACATCCACACACACACCCGCGCTTCCCTTCAACATGCCCTGCTATTACCGTCCCCTGACCCAGAAAAGCCCTTGATCCCACCAGTCACTGTCGCTCCCGGTTAATTTTCTTTTTGTTTCAATGAGTCGGGACATGGGCGGATGGATGCAGCTGCCAGCTCGATGCAGATGAGGCCATTTGACAGCAGGAGACGCCCAGGTCTCAGTGCTCACTCCAGGCCCATCCACCAGGACAGAAGCGTCAAGCAAAAGGGGATCAAATACCCTCCCCAAACACATCAGATCCTTTTTGGGCTGCCCCTGGTGGAGGAAGGGCTGCAGCTAGCCATTGGCCAGAGAGTCCAGGAATCTGCCACACCTGCCAGTGGAATCTTAGAACATAAGAACGACCAGATTGGGTCAGACCAAAGGTCCATCTAGCCCAGTATCCTGTCTGTCGACAGTGGCCACGGCCAGGTGCCCCAGAGGGAATGAACAGAGCAAGTGATCACATGGGTTTCCATGGGACCTGCGTTCCTAATGACAGGGCTGAACTGAACCAGGATCTGGCCCCGCAGCAGACTTGTTTTATCCTCAGTGGGGTTTATTGCTGGTCATTGTAGCAGAAACACCCAGCTAATGTGCTAGGCCCACTATCCTGACTTGCCTCCCACTCCTCCCCAGGGGACCCAACTGCCCTCTACCAAAACCTCCAGCCTCCCCCAGGACAGCTTCTGGGGTGCAATCAAGCCTTGTCCGCACTCCAGTCTACAACATGATGTGAACTGGTGGGGCAGGGGCAGCGTAAACTACATGGAACTTAACACCCAACCAAACAGCACAGGAGCTGCTGGACTTGGTGCCTTGGTCGGTCCTATCCTGAGTCAGTAAAACAAACTCTGTTCTTAAAATTCACCTGCAGCTGTGGCAGATTCCCTGTGTGCTGCCAGCTCCTGGGACCTGGCCATAGACTTTAGGGTCAACGTGCCACTGAAAATGCAAAGCCTTGACTGGGAAGTGTCCCGTCTGGGTAGCCAGGTCCCCTCTCCGGGTACCTTTTGCTCGTTCTCAGGAGCTCTCCACTCTGATGTGAACCACAAGGCCAGTGTCAAAGCATCCAGGAGGAGGGAGAATGAAACCAGCTCCACCTCACCTAATCCCATTGGACCAGGTGATGCATCCATGGGCCAAAACCAAGCTCTCTCTAAGTCTACCTGCCAGCATCAGCTCCACAGGTGATAGTCACATGGTCCAGCAGCCCTTAGGTAACTACTGATGTGAGTCACAAAACGGAGAGATGAGCTAGTGATACCCCAGCCCTTTCCCAGGTACAGCTCACGCCTTTGGAGAACAGCAGTTTTCTCTCTCTCTCTCTAATTAGGCAGCCATAGGCATCTCCCTCGTGGGATAAATCAGACACCTGGTGTTGTTCACTTGATCAGGCACGTTTCAGTGGGTTTCATGAAGGGCTGGGTCATCTGAACCGCCGACACTCGTGGTATTAACCTAACCAGCCAAATCAAGTCACTAACCAACCCAGGGGCGGGGTTTAAATATTGCATCAGTGGCCCATCTGTGGGATGGAGAACAGAGAGAGAAGCCACCCCCCCGCGCAGCCCCCACAACAGGTGCTCCCAAGAATGCCCCGTTAGGAACCCACGATCCTTTTCCTATCCAAGTCTGGCCTTTTTGGAGAGGCACCTAGCCAGGCTCATGTTGCCACCTGTGGGATTAGCCCATCTCCCCTCACGGCTCCTACACTCGTCAGGCCTGGAAACGAGGACGGGGCACAAAGCAGGCGATCCCCCCCCCCAACTCGACTTATGGGAAATCTGGTGGGTTGTTTTAAGCTGCTCCCCACATCCCACAGGGCTGGCCCCTTACTGCGATTACACCCCAGCCCAGCCCCATACTGCGGACTGAGCCCCTCCCTCTCCCTGCCATTATCTATCCTCCGAATCCCACTGCTGCAGCCCCCGGTCCTGCGCTCCCTGCCTCTAGCCTCCACCCCGAACCACTCCACAACCAGAAGGCTCCGGGAGGAAGTCCAGAGCAACAGGCCGTTGTGTCCAGGATCCCCGAGGCTTGAGGTGAGCAGTGTTCGTGGACTGAGCTTGGTGGTCAGTAACGACGCTTGCACTTATGTCTAATCTATGCCCTAGAAAAGGTTTGCCGGTCGAGAGATATTGGAGATGCAGTTTATGCCGGCATACGCTGCTATCGCTTATACCAGTGCCGTGAACACAAAAGCCATAGGGTGACTATACGGACTTTGGTGCCAGTATCACTTCAGCTGAAATTTTTCCAGTATAAAGATTTAAAATTTCACCCCCGTAGCCGACACCAGCAAAAGTTTTAAGCGTAGGCCAGGCCTGATATGGCAGCGTCCATCTCCGCAGCTCAGACCACAGTGGCGGAGCATTTCTTCCTTATGCAGTTAAATGACATGCCCGAGATCATCCAATGAGTCTGTGGCAGACCCAGGAAAAGCGAAGCCCAACATCCCAGCGCTTACTGCTAATCCAGACTGCCTCCCACAAGCCACTCACCATAATAGTCAAGGGAGGATAAAACAAATGGGGCCCCACTCTCAGATCCACATGGCACTGGAGTGCTCAGGAGCTGCATGCCGGCCTGTTATCTTATCTCCTCCTCTGGGCCCTAGGGTTTATATTAAGCACCTTCTGCAAAGGGAAGGGCAGGGAAACCTGAGAGATTGCATCACAAGCCCTGAATGGGCTAATCTTGCCTCAGTTCAGCCACGGAGCCAGTGGTGATACATTTCCTGTCAAAGGATCCCTGAACAGGCAACTCACCATTGAGGATAAAGCCCAGGTTCTCCCCCCCTCCCTGCATGTAACACACCCTGCATTGTGTCAGGAGCCTGGTTCCAGGGACTTTGCACTGTCCTCTGCAGGGCGGAGGGAGAGTGTGTATGTGTGTTTAACATCCTCTCCACCCGGAATTGCATCATGCCATCAAATGCTCCCAAGCCTGTGGCTTTTCCACTCAGGCTCCTTTGCTCTTTTTGTGGCACTTGCTTTGGAGGAGGAGGAGGAGGAGGAGGAGGGGAGGGAGGGAGGGGCACCTACTTGCTGAAGGGTAAGAGGAAGGCTCATGCTACATGCCGGTAGTATTGCCCCACTAGGGCCCAGCTCCCAGCTGAAAAGCCATGTTAACACAAGCTGGGATCCCAGTGTTGTGAGTTTCTTCATTCCCCCATCCTCTGCCAGTACTAGCCAGGACTCACCGGCATGCGCTCTTCACACCCCTAGCTAGGATACCAGCAGCGTGAGCTTCCTCACAGCAGAGCCCTGCTAGAGCCAGTTAAAGCTGTGAGTTTCCTTACTAGCCCCGCCTGATGACACCAACTAGCATTGCACCCTGGCGACCCTTCTCACAGCTGGGTCTCTTGTCAATTTCAGCACACACAACTCCAGGGCTGTGCGCTTCTCTACAGCAGTGCCCCATCCGTGGTAGCTCAGCTTCCTGCAAGGGCAGTGAATTCACAGGTAGATTATCAGCCGGGTGAGGTCAGATGCAGGCTGTTCATGGCAGCGCCTTCCTTCCTCAGCAGGAATTCCCTGATGAAACGCCAACGTTCAGTTCCCCAGGCCAGTTTATTTGAGCAAGGATCGGATGATCAGCCCTGTGACCCAGTGCAAATAGCTGCAAGTCCTGTCACAAGAGGCTTCTTTCCGCTGAAGTGATTGAAGCATCCTGTGGACACGCCTGTTGGCACATTCATCTTGTGACACCTGAAGATGAGGTAAATCTTGGCTTCTGTTGGTAATCCCTGGAGACAGTCCCTGCGCCTCAGACAGATAATGCGGCCTGCGCCGTCAGTTTCTAAACTCAGAGAGTCATTAGTCATTCGGGGCTGAGCAGGCCGGGGAAGCCTGGTTAGATTCCCACTCCTGCTGACCCCTGGGGTAAGGATCAGAACCCCAGCCCTGGATTTCACACCCAGGTACACATCATTCCAAGAGGCAGGGCAGAAATGTCTGTTACCGATCTCTATAAAAGATGGGGGTGAGAATATATCATATGCGGTGTTGCTGTAGCTGAGGTAGTCCCAGGATAGTAGAGAGACAAAGGAGGTGAGGTAATACTGAGGGGTGAAAATATTATCTTCTGTTGGTGAGAGAGAGACAGGCTTTCGAGCTTACACAGAGCTCTTCCTCAGGTCTGGGAAACTAACTCACAGTGTCCTTGGTAAAGAAAACAAGAGTGTGTCATTCTACCAGAAGAGGGGAATGAACTCGTGGTAAAAGGCACAGGCCTGGGAACCAGGATACGTGGGGTCTGTTCCCAACTCTGCCTGATCCACCGTGTGACCTTGGAGGATGCATCATCAAAATCACTCGGAGCCTCAGGTGTTCACAGAGATGCCCTGTGAAAAGGGGGGTCGTGCCGTTCCTGCACAGAGGACTGTGGGGGGTTAATTTAAAGCAAGTAAAAATGCTTTGAGATCATTTGCTGGGAGCTGCTTTGCAAGAGGAAAGGGAATTGCCGAGTGTCATCCAATGGGGTGTCACTAGAATTTGACCCCGGTCTGGTGTGTTTTCAAAATGACTGCAGATGACCCCAGAGGTTGTGATGAGGGCATATGCTGCAAGCTAGGGGGAAGGGAAGGGAATGGAGAAGAGAAAATTTAAGGCAAATCAACATCCTGACAATGGGATCTTTTAGGGTGTGGAACAGTCTCTCCAAGGGACAAAACTGGGACTTTTAATGCTCCTCTAATGAACAATCCGGGACCAGACCAGCTCTGACTCGTGGGAAACAAGGCGGACTAGACAGGACCTAACAAATTGTCCTTTCCATATCCTGGGATGCAGTACGGCACAAGATACCTGCTCAGTCCTCTTGGGGCTGTAAGGGGAGAGGAGGGAATCTCTAGCCTGTAGAAACAACAACAAGATTTACGGAGAGGGGCTTTTCTTTCTTAACTCAGGGATACGTGGGGGAGAATAAATCATATTGCCACCAATCAGTTCTGAATCCAATCTCTGGCTGTATTTTTAATCTTTTCCTGGGGCAGTGTGGTGTGTTATCTCCTCTGATTACTGTCGCTTTGATTTGCTGGGGGATAAAGCCATGAATGCTGCTGGAGCTGCAGTGTGTGGGTGAGAGAGAGAGAGACAGAAGCCTGTGGGCCTCTCTCCTTCTCAGTCCACTTCTGGAGGAAACCTGTAAATCTCCAGCTGCCTTTCCCGTGTGTTAGGGTTTCCTTCCTTCCATTGAGAGAGGACCCCGAGGTTAGATCACAGATGCTGAGCTCTCAGACCCCAAGCGGTGAGAGCACAGGCGCTGGGATGCCAGACCAAAGAGTCACTGAATCTTGCTACTTAGATCAGCTTGTGACTGGTCAATTGATTCTCCAGCGTCAGCTCTGCAGGGAACCTGCCCGCTGGGGTGAGCTCATCCCAATAAGGGTGGGAGATACACACGGACGGACGCACGCTGGCCCCGCTTTGTGTTTAAGCCACAACTCGTGGTGACCCTAAAGTCTGAGGTGGAGGTGCCACTAGAGGGGGAGGCAGGTCTGCTCGGGCTAGATCACCCCCAGTCTCCCATCAGCTTTCACTCATCCCCAAGCCATCGCTCAGAGCCTCCGACGTGTCTCAGAGGGCCAAATTCAGCCCTGCTTAAGCCCACAAATGTCACGGGAGTTGCATCCACTTACACCTGGCACTGGATGAGGAGACATTTCAGAGATTTTTCTGCTTCTCTCCGGATCTAATCCCTGCACTGCTGAACCCCACTGCTCCTTTCTACAAGGCAGCACGTGGTCTCGGTTGACTGGTAAGTGCTGTCATGACCCCTGGCGCTGTCCTGCTCCTTGACCCCTCGAGGTCACCGTGCTGCCTGCATCATATTACCACACTCATCACCCTTCTGTTCAGCTGCTTTGAAACAATGGGGCTCAGAGGGTCTGTCACTAGGGATGCGAAGGCAGCCAGCACCAGTGAAGGCCAGGGCAGAGGATCCATGCTGCTGGGAATCTCACTAGTGTCCGACGTCCCAGTGGAGGAGGCTTGGGAACGCCATGGCCAATAGCCAGCGGGGGATCACCCTGTATCTGTGTCTGAGTTGGGCCTGGCAAGGCTCTGAAATGCTTGTTCTGGTGCATCCGCTGTGTTTCGCGGGGTGGGTGAGGGGTGTCAGAGAATGAATTCCAAGAGAAAGGGCCTTCGTGGGGAATGCCCTGGCAGTGACCCCCTCTTTTACACTCGGGGTGCTGAGCAGCATAGCTGATCTCAGCTGCAGCACTATGGCCTGGAGGGAGGGTGTCCCATTTGGACACGTCCCACACTACTTAGGCCTTTATAGGTTGAGACCACAGGCGGTCTGAGCAGCTTACAAATCACGGGTGGACTATGTCCAAGCCAGGATGCTCCTCAACACATTTAGCTGGTTAAAGTCATAAACCCAAGGCTGCTGAGTTGTCATCTCAGTCCTGAGATGGATGCACGTTATCCATGTGCGACCCCAGCACGTTCACGAGCGAATGGGGCACTTCGCAGGGACCCGGGAGTTAGATCCAGGGAACTAAATGGGAAGAGGGCAAGGACACGGAATTGCCAGCTACTCAAAGCCAAAACCTGCAGTGGGCAGTGGAGGAAGGGCCGTCTGTGATGCAGCAGCTCCAATGGGGAGCTCCATCACTGACCCGGGAGCGGCATGTTCCAGAGGGAGGCGCTGAGGTGCTGATGGTTGGTATCATGAGACTGGCCTGCCTGGCTCTCAAAGGGCCAGTGGTTTTGGAGAGCCGGGGGCTCTGGTGAGTCTCGCTGCAGGGAGTCAGGAGCGTGGAGGAATCCAGTCAGTGTGGGATCTTCAGAGAAAACTTTCAGTTTCAGCCCCTACATTTGTTTTGAAGATACTGAGCCTCGTTTCCCCTAATACACGGGGCAGGCAGAGAGGCACACGCATCTGCCATTACACAAACCCAAGACACATCCACGCTAGTACACCTACACAAGACCTCAGGAAGGTCTGTTCCTTTCCCAAGAACCCCCGCAAGTGCTGCTGGTGCCAGCTAGTGCACATAGGGTGACCAGACAGCAAATGTGAAAAATGAGGACAGGGGATGGGGGGTAATAGGAACCTATATAATAAAAGACCCAAAAATCGGGACTGTCCCTATAAAATCGGGACATCTGGTCACCCTAAGTGCACACATCAGGGCTACTTTCCCAGTGCCGAAGGACTGTTTTTCTCAGTTCATTCGGACCCAATAAAAAGGGCCATTAAAGTCTAGTAAATCTGTATCCACCACATGCCTTCCTAATGGTGAAACTGATTAACTGAGCAGAGAAATTACTGCCAGAGCCTCAATGACAGTCTGCAGCCAAAAAGGGGCAGGACAGTTTCACCAGCTCCAAGCTGCTTTGCATCCAGCAAACCCTTAATCCACATTCCCAGATAGCCCAACACCTCCCCCCCAGACGGACGCCCCTTGAATTTCGAGGGGGATCCTCGAAGGTGAAAGGAGAACAATGTAACAGAGAATCTCACATCTGACCATTAAAATAAACCCACAGCTCACATCCTGGCGAATGCAGGTGCACGTTCAACAACAGCTGCCGTTCAGCTTTTATAAACCATGGAAATGAAATGAAAAAACCGTATGTAAATACGGCATCACGGCTGAAAATGGCAAAGGCTTGCGTCAGGTCCATTCAGCAGTAAAACTCCTGCAGCAACGGTTACTGAGACATATTAGACACTACGGAGTCAAGAGCGCACCACATACCCCAACACAGAACCTTCCTCCCACACAAGAGAACTGAGCAACCCTTGCTATGGGAGACAGAACTTTTCAGCGGGCAAACCTCCTGGAGCGGGGTGGTGCGAATCTCTCAAAACCTGAGGTCATGCGTACCCCACAAAAGTCACCCCCTGCAGTTTACACACACTCCAGATGCCAGATGCTGGGCCAGCCTTTGTTTTGCCCTCTCCCTTCACTTTTATCCTTGCAGAAATCCCACAAACAAAGGCACAAGAGCAACTTTCTCGCCCCCACTCCATTTCCTCCTTGCCTGGGAAAATCCCCTTTCTCATTCACCACTTAACCACAGGATTTTGACCGTAAGTGACTCCTAAGCCCTGTCTTGGCAACGGCTTGGCTGGGTCGCTCGATTTACTGGTTATACAGTGGCAAGCGGGTCCCTTTAGATCCCATCTGAGCGCTCTCCATCCCCCAATCCCACCTTCCATAGGTCACCTCTGAAGGAAGCTGCAGCCACAGGGAAAGAGAGAGAAAGGGAGTGACTCAGAGCCTGGCGGGTAAGGTCTTCCAGCACCTCTTGGCTTTAACTAGCCATACTGCGGGGCTAGGAAGCCAGGAGAGAGATCACAAGAGAGCTGGCAGAGTATCCCCCCGGCCTGGTTGCCAGCGGGCCTCCCTGGGGGCAGGGTTTTGTGCCTGTCTCATGCAGAAGCATTTCTCCTTGAGACCTTTGCACTGCGAAGTGGAGTATGCAAGTCTGCAGGTGGGGGATGTTCCACCCCCGGGGCCCTTGTGTGAAGCCGTGCTGGGACCTCAACCTGCCTTGTTCTCCAGCAATGGGCTTGCTGCAGGAATCACGGGGTGGGGGTTCTCTGGCCGTCATGCAGGAGGCCAGACTAGATGGTCCTTATGGTCCCTTCTGGCCTTAAACGTCTGTGAGATGAGTTTGGCAGCTCTCAGCTGGGTTCCTGCTGGGACGGATGTCAACAACACATCACACCTGGCATTAACAGCTCCCCTCAACAACAGTCTCCATAGAGGGGCCAAGGACTGAACAGGCCATGGAGAATGAATTCCACATCAGCCCTAGTGCGAGCCTGGGACAAGCCAAAAAATGCAGGTGAAACGTTGAAGAGGAACGTGGGGGAGAGAAATGGCTGGCACTGGGAAAGCGGGGAGCCCCTGCCTGCCAACCCCAGGGGGAAATGGACAAGGGAGAAACCGCCTGGCAGCTGCCAGCACGGATCACTGTGGCAACCAACGCTCCATCCAAGGGAGGAATTGTTCTCCCATTCTAAACAGACGTCCACACCATGGGGCAAATTCGGCCCTGGGGTAAGCGGGATAAACTCAACTGAAATCAACAGGAGCAGCGCCCACTAACACCGGGGCTGAATTGGCTCCAGTTGAACTGAGCATAAAGCACAATGGCCCCTCATGGGCTCACACGCAGAGAACTCTCCCACCGTGCCCTGTTACATGACACACCGCGCTTCCAACACGCCGGCTGAGCCCCAGACAGAGAGAGCAGAGCTGTCAGTCTGAGCAGCCGCGGTGGTGGTGGGGCTGTGTCACGCATGGCTTTCCCATGAGTTGGCGCGCTATGTATAGGCGTGTGTGTCCTACTCCAGTCAGGGAACGGAGCAGTGCTGGGAATGAGCAGAGCTCGCTCATCCTTTAGGAATGACAATAACCGGACTGAGCTGAAAAGAAAAGATTAGCATCAGTGAATCAGCCATTTGTCCCTCCTCAGGGCTCGGCTGTCGACTCCCATGCGCCCTGCCCTATCCACACTCAGGTTAAGACAGAGAAAAAGACACTCAGAAAGGTGTCCCAGCTCTGTCACAGACTTGCTCTGTGCCGCAGTTTCCCCTCCCACCTTTTGGCTGTCTTGTCTATTTAGATAAGCTCCTCAGTGCAGGCGCTTACTGTGTGTCCATGCTGGGTCTATCTCAATTGATATTCCAAGCTCGGTTAGAGCCACTAGGAGCTACTGTAATACAAATCATCATCATCATCAGTTTTTGTCATTAATTTTTAGATCATCTTAAAGGCGGTCGTAAAAGAAGCAGCGTATTCTAGTGGCCAGGGCACCAGAGGGGGAATAAGGAACTCTGGGTTCTGTCCCTGCCTCCAACACTAACCCTCTGCATGACCTGAGACAAGTCACCATGCTGTTCTGTGCCTCAGTTTCCCCACCTGTAAAATGGAGCTCATGATACTTGCCTTCCTTGTGAGGCACTTTGTGATCTGTGAATACACTGTCTAACAAGAGTCCCAGCAGGCTCTTTCAGCCCCTCTTGTGAGCAAGGTTAGCCGGCACTGGCTTCGTTGTACTCCCTTATGCACCTAGGCAAAGAGGTCATGCTGGAAACTCCTTTTGGGTCCAAGGAAGTCACGTATCTCTCCGGCAAGCCTGGATCCCACTAAGCAATTCCCACTTGCTAAGCCACAGTTGTTGTTACTGATCATTCCAGGCTGTATTATTTATTGATCAGAAGAATGGTAGCCGTATAGCATAAGTGGATAAATGAAACCCCCCTTGTTCAATCTGCCTGGGACCCTTTGAGTTAAATTGCTATTAAGACAGCTCTTGCTCTCCTCCTGTCTAGCTGAATTGGAACCTCACATGTGTCTCCCTTTGGTTTTCCTCAAACATTCGTTTATATGCAGTCAGGCTCAGGTCTGGGACCTAGTCATAGAATAACAGGGTTAGAAGGGACCTCAGGAAGTCATCTAGTCCAACTGCCTGCTCAAAGCAGGACCAATCCCCAGACAGATTTTTGCCCCAGATCCCTAAGTGGCCCCCTCAAGGATTGAACTCACAGTCTGGGGCTTAGCAGGCCAATGCTCAAACCACTGAGCTATTCCTTCCCCCTTACCTTTTCAAGGATGGAGAGAGGGAAAAGCCAGGACTGCCTTTGGTTCTCGAACCCCAAGGGGAAAGTTTGGCTCCAGATCCCGTTCTACCCAGACCCTCAGTGCTCACAGGGGTTGAATAACGGGTTTTGCTTTGGACCTGACTGGTTTCACTGCACTGCTTGGGCCACGGGACGCTGTGTTGCAGGGAGCAGGCAGAGGATTTCTGGGTTAATGGCTTCTGCTGTTTCCCTCTATTCCCCTCCCTCATTTTTCAGGCCTGACCACGATCTATTTTTCATGGGCTGCAAAACACATGAGACAGTCGCTTCAGCCCCGGCTACGCAGATCCCGGGAGCAAGGAGGCAGGCAAGGAGAAGCCAGACAGCGAGGAGGCATCAGCTTTGATGCTCCGGGGCTTTAGCATCTCCTAGGAAGGAAGGATTTATGGGCTGAACACTGTGACTGGCTCGGAGCTGCAGCTGCTGTCTGGGAGGAGGCGAGCTACCTATTTTAGGCTCCTGTGCTGATTCTAGGTCCACGCCGGGGTGGTTTGATTGTTGCTGGTGCTGCCCGGCCGTGATGTGATTGGACCTGGCACGGTGTGCAGCAGCCGTGCAGCCCACGCACACTGTCGGCTATATATGGGATGCTTGTCACCAGCAGACTCCTTGTCCCATTGGTTACCTGCTCCCAGGGGATTCTTGCATCTGTCTGCTTCCTGTTCCCACTCTGGCTCGGCAGGAATGGACACTCCCTCCCCTGGACTCATTTGTCAGGCTGAGCACATCCTCCCGTGCAATGGAGCGGACAGAGGAATGTCTGAAGCGGAGGAGATCCAGGGAGCAGGCCATGCTGAGCTGGGGCCGATGGAGATGCCCGCAGCACTCGGCCTGGCCTTGTTGATATTCTGGGCAGGCTCCACTCTAGCTGCAGAAACCATGGTTATGGGCGGCTGGGAAGCTGCGTGCGGGCACGGGTCCCCTTTTGCACGTCCCTTCAGGGCACATGCTTGCTGGGCTGGGCTTTCCTGGTGAATGCTGAGACACTTTAGGTTTTAGCCTGGGTAGCTATGGACTGGGCTTATCCCCAGCTTGAATCCTCACCAATGAGTGGGGACCCTAACCCCCATCAGGCTAGAAAGAGCCTCAGAGGCAAGCCAGGACTGAGGCTGAATCATTGCCCATGAGATGGTTTGGGGAGGGAAGGGGGAGATTCAGAGCCCATTTCCCAGACCCACTCCCAGCTCGTGAACACACTGGAGGGTTCCCCTCACTCCTAAGGCCAAGGTACCCGTCACAGCTCAGGGGGCAGAGTGGGGGACACCCACCTAACTCCAATCCCGGCCCAGCCACATGCACGAACTCAAAGGGGATGGTGCACTTGCCCTGCCCTGGGTTGGCGTTAGCTGTGGCTGGAGCCTAGCAGTCTGGTGTGCATGAGGCTCTGTACAAGGGTGTGCACACAAACACACACCCACGCACCTGTCTACGGCAACAGGCAGTCCTGCGGAGGGCTCCCTAACAGGCGGCATCTCCACCGGCTGTAAAGACACACGGACACAGAGGGACAAGTGGTTGAGCTTTTCTGATGGCCAGGGTGCAGACCACAGCCCGGGATTGCGCTCATTAACGTCAGCACCAGCGGCCAAGTAACTCGGCTTTTTGCCGGCACACGCTGCGCGGCATGGTTTGCTTTGCTTTGCTCAGTGCCGCTTCGTTCAGAATCGCGGCCTTTCCCTAGCCGGCAGCTTTATGTAGGGCCAGTGACCTACCTATTATTGTGATGTACGCACCTTCCTTCCCTTTCCTCACGTGCAAGACACTCAGGTTGGGTGTGGTGGTGTTTGTTGACTGTGGATATTTCGCTTCTGAGGTTTAATAAAATTAAACAGAGGATCAAGTCATTTAGTGCCTGACTTAAAAAAGAGTCTATGTGACACTTACCTAATAGATACACACTGGGGTATCTGTGCATTGGAGCACACACTCTAGGCACACTATAAAGAGCAGGTACACCCAGAGGAATCCACTCTTTCCAGGTGGCACTCAAGCCCGGGCCATGTAAACCAGCGGGAAGCAGTGACTAAAGCGTCAAGGACTGAGACAAGGAGGCTGCTCGCTCCCGCTGGGTGAAACGGAGCCCGGCCAGCTGCTTCAGCACGGGGTCCTGGAGTCTGATTGCACTGCTCACTCCTCTGACATTCCCTCTCTCTGACGCCTCTGCCTTTTTCTGGGGGTCTGAGGGAGGCGCTGCGGTCCCTGGGGTGTGGAGGCTGCTGGGCAGTGGGGGGGACGGGGGACACGGTGTACTCTTATGGCTTTGAGTAACCCATCCTGCACCATCCACACCAAGCACTGAACCACTAACACAACGGGCAAGTGCCAATGGACATGAGAACGCTCCCTGCTAGTCGCCACTGGTCTGTGCAGAGGGACCCCCGAGACCGCATTTCCCCTCTGGCTCAGCTGCCTGTGGATACATGCACGGCGGACAGGAGCAGCCCACTGGGGGCTGGGAAAGTTACCTCCTTCTCAGACCTCTCCTGGGCCCTGCCTACGTGACATGGTGGGGAGAATGCCGGTGGCCAGCCTACAATAACATTACTACAGGCGGGGCTGGACCACTGACAGCAGAGCAAAGGGAAGCTGAGTTGCTCAGTGAAGACAAGACTGGTTGCAAACTCCTGCCAGCGTGATGTCTGGGTGAGCGTGAAGAGCAAACTCCCGTCCTCGGGGCACCGATGTGCCGCCATCCGCAAATCAGAGCAGGGTTATCAGTAGAGGGGTTTTCACAGGGTAACTCTCTACCCAGCTACTCTTCCTCCATGTCCCTTGGTGCCTCTCGTAGAGAGAGGAGAGCCCAGCCCTGTCTTCCGGGGGTGGGTTGTAACAGGTGACCGCCTACATTTCAAGATCGTAAAAAGGACAACGATGAAAGATGCCAGACGAAGCCTATTGGACAGCACGGTACAAAATAACAAAAATGAAACCCCAGAGTCCCCGTTGGCATTGCCGCGTCCAATCCCCTGCGCAGTTACTGCTAGAAACACCCACTCCTGATCCAAGCAAACAATTTGTAGTAGCTCCTTATTGGATAGTGGGGTCCCAAGACGTTAGGCACTAAATAAGGGACCTCCTACCACAGCAGGGGGAAGGCTGCCTATCTTCGCCCGTGGGCACCAGATGTTACAACTAGATCCTCAAGGTTACTTTAGGCTTCTCCTCCTCACCCCCCAAAAATATCTGATTCCTGAGCCACCGCCGTGTGGGGCTGATCCTCACCCAATGGCCCGAACCCCCTGCAGCGTGGAAATGGCTTCCCTGCAGACAGAGTTGGGGGCAGGGGTGGAAGCACCGTCTTCCCGGAGCAGCCCTATTTCCTGGGTTGGGCTCCATCCAGGGGAGCAGAGCCCTTTAGTACTGTGCAGGGGGCGGGGGCGGGAGGGAGGGAGCAGCTCACTGGATTCCCAGAAGACGCAGTGACTTCTTCCCTTTCTCCTGTGCTGAGAAATGTTGCTTCCATTTCCCTTAATAGCTACCCTCCTGCACTTCAGGGGCTTTCCCCACTGCCCTGCTGTGCTGCTGGAAAGGATCTGGATCCTCTCCAGTGTCTGAAGATGAGGTTGGGAGATCCCAGGGTGAGGATTTCCCCTTCTCACTCATCTCCCCCCCTCTGGATAAGGCAAGTTTGGGTAGCACCAGGCATTGCATGGACAGACCAGTCTAGGGGAAGATGGGCAGATGAAAAGAGTGGGGGATATTTTACCCTATAATCAAGTATCAGGGGGTAGCCGTGTTAGTCTGTATCTACAAAAACAACAGGGAGGCTGGTGGCACTGGAGAGGTTTTAGCTGGGGGCTGTATGTGATGGCCAGTGGTGTTCTGTTATTGTCCTTTTTGGGCCTATTGGTACCCAGAAATCACCTACTACAGGACAGGCCCAACAAGGACAATAACAGAACACCACTGGCCATCACATACAGCCCCCAGCTAAAACCTCTCCAGCGCATTATCCACGATCTACAACCTATCCTGGAAAATGATCCCTCACTCTCACAGACCTTGGGAGGCAGGCCAGTCCTCGCTTACAGACAGCCCCCCAACCTGAAGCAAATACTCACCAGCAACTACACACCACACCACAGAAACACCAACCCAGGAACCAATCCCTGTAACAAACCTGTTGCCTACTCTGTCCCCATATCTACTCTGGCGACACCATCAGAGGACCCAACCACATCAGCCACACCATCAAGGGCTCATTCACCTGCACATCTACTAATGTTATATATGCCATCATGTGCCAGCAATGCCCCTCTGCCATGTACATTGGCCAAACCGGACAGTCCCTCCGCAAAAGAATAAATGGACACAAATCGGACATCAGGAATGGTAACATACATAAGCCAGTAAGTGAACACTTCAATCTCCCTGGTCATTCTATTACAGATTTAAAAGTCACTATCATTGAACAAAAAAACTTCAGAAACAGACTTCAAAGAGAAACAGCAGAACTAAAATTCATTTGCAAATTTAACACCATTAATCTGGGCTTGAATAGGGACTGGGAGTGGCTGGCTCATTACAGAAGCAGCTTTTCCTCTCCTGGAATTGACACCTCCTCATCTATTATTGGGAGTGGACTACATCCACCCTGATTGAATTGGCCCTGTCAACACTGGTTCTCCACTTGCGAAGTAACTCCCTGCTCTCCATGTGTCAGTATATAATGCCTGCATCTGTAACTTTCACTCTATGCATCTGAAGAAGTGAGGTTTTTACCCACGAAAGCTTATGCCCAAATAAATCTGTTAGGCTTTAAGGTGCCACCAGACTCCTTGTTTTTACCCTATAATAACTCCCTTTGCTCTCATCTGCTCCTTGGTTCATGAGTCCCAAATTCCTCTCTCTCTGTCTGTCTGTCTGTCTGTCTGTCTGTCTGTCACACACACACACACACACACACACACACACACACACACACACACACACACACACACACACACACACACACACACACACACACGTAGGGCACTGCTGGGAAGAAGCTCACTGCCAGAATGGTGCTAACAGCAACAGCTATCTATCTAGAGATTCTGCCTGGCTCAGAGACTAAGGGAGGAGAGAAAACCTGAGGACTCGGAGGTGGGCCAGGACTGTGTAGAAACACTCAGAAACCAGAGCCATGGTTTGCAGGGAGAGACTTTGACCAGAGCACAAAGCTACCTCCCAGCTGCTGCAGAGAGGTGAAGCCCCAGGAAGGTGGTGATCAAAGGGTGTGGACTGGCCAGAGGGCACTGGTTCCTGGGTGTGAACCGAACGCAGCCGAATCCCTGGCTGTGCGCCATCTGTCGGGGCCCCAAATCTCTCTAATCCTGGAGATTAGCGACCAGATGCCAGGCACGCACAGGTTTGCGGCAGGTAACGGAATAGCCTTCTGGGAGGAGGTTATGGACACCAAAGCGCAGGCAATTAAGGCTAATCCTGCACCTGTGCCTAATGAGGTTATGAGTCTCACATCCCAGCGCAGTACCAGGAAAGCTGGGGGCCTGGTCAATGGGCACGTTGCCTGAGTGAAGAAGGCAGGATTTATCCCTGGAGGGCTGTGGCGCGAGATGGGGTGATGCCCCTGTTTCTGGCACAGCTTCCTCAGGGGCGTCTGCGCCTGCAGCGTGCGGGAAAGAAACTAGAAAACCCCTTGTGTCATCAATTTCCCCGGAGCAAAGATATGGAAGATGTTTCCCCTTTTCTGCCTCTTTCACTATGAAATGAAACTGTTGCCCCGGCTCGCTGATCAGTGCCCAGCACTCAGCCTCCGGCCAGCTCAGCGGTGGGAAGGAAGGTTTTGCACCATCCTCCTCTTTGCCGGAGTCAAATCTCCTCCCTCGGCCTGAATGCTGCCCAGATGGGGGTGGCTGGGACCCTTTCCCTTAACGCTCGCAGCACAGCCGTGGATGTGATGGGAAGGCGTGGTGAGATGGGCCTGGCCCAACCCTGGGATCTCAGCAGTCCCCAGCCTCGGGGGAGCTGGGATCCAAACGTTATGACTCTGACCCAATTCTAACACTCAGCAAACCAGCCAATCGCCCCTGCTGGGAGGGAGCTTGGGAGAATCGTCCCCCTAATACAGTGGGGGAAGCTGAGTCACAGAGAGGTTTAGAGCAACCTCTAAAGTAGCCACTGATTTTGGGTGCCCAACGGGAGGCCCTTTGGACCTCATTTCATTTCCAGAGGTGCTGAGCACTTACAGCTCCTGTCCGTTTCACAGGAAGTTGTGGGTGCTCTCTACTTCGGCAAACCAGGCCCTGGGTGGTGTCTCGAGCTGGGCACCCAAAATCAGCGGCCACTTTGGGAAGTGTTGGCCTAAAAAGACTTGCCCAAAGCCACAGCGTCAGGCTTGTATTAGAACCTGGGAGCGTCTGGCGCGGAGGTGCTCTGGCCTCCCTCTGAGTTGCCTTCTGGATATATATGAGCAGGTCGTGCTGGTGCCAATGCCTGGGTTTAGCCAGGCTATCAGTCCATTCTAATGGGCCCATCACCGTGGTATCTAGCCGGGCTATGGCACTCCCACCTTCTGCAAGGGCACTAAAGTGTCCACATGGGCCTGGCAAAGGCAGGACTGCCAGCTGCTGCCCAGGTTCTGACTGGGCCAGTGTCCAGCATCAGAACATAAAGAACGGCCACACTGGGTCTGACCAATGGTCCCTCTAGCCCACTGGGGGTCGGGACCCCTCAGGGGGTCACGAGGTTATTACATGGGGGGTCACGAGGTTATTACATGGGGGGTCACGAGGTGCCAGGCTCCACCTCTGCTTTGCCTCCAGCATTTATAATGGTGTTAAATATATAAAAAAGTATTTTTAATTTATAAGGGGGGTCGCACTCAGAGGCTTGCTGTGTGAAAGGGGTCACCAGGACAAAAGTTTGAGAACCACTGAGAACCGACAGAGGCCAGGGACAGATGCTTCAGAGGGAATGAACAGAACAGGGCAATTTTGAGTGACCCATCCCATCAAGTATCAGAGGGGTAGCCGTGTTAGTCTGAATCTGTAAAAAGCAACAGAGGATCCTGTGGCACCTTTAAGACTAACAGAAGTATTGGAGCATAAGCTTTCGTGGGTGAATGCCCACTTCATCAGACGCAAGACTTGCGTCTGATGAAGTGGGCATTCACCCACGAAAGCTTATGCTCCAATACTTCTGTTAGTCTTAAAGGTGCCACAGGACCATCCCCTGTCATCCAGTTGGTTTAGGGACGCCCCAATCATCTTGGCTAATAGCCATTGAGAGACCTACCCTCCAAGAGCTTATACTTTTGGCCTTCACACCATCCCATGGCGATGAGTTCCACAGGTTGACTGTGTGTTGAGTGACAAAGTACTTCCTTAGGTTAGTTTGAAACCTGCTGCCTATTAACCTAAACAACCTACAAGGTACCCTGGCCAGTAGGGGGAGTGGTCTACGCACACTCCCCACCCCATCATGGGTTCCTGACCCGGCTGGAGGGTTATTCTTATTTGGCTTTATTTAGGCCTCTCTGAATGCGTCTCCTGGCCCTGGGGAAGGCCTGAGGGAGTATAACTTTCCAGAGAACAGGAACCCTGGCAGGAGACTGCAGTCACTCCTCACTCATTCACTATATATAAAGATCGGTCTGCGGCGTGGGTCAGTCAGAGGTGCAGACAGGCTGATCATACCCAGAGAGCCGCTGGCTGGACACAAGAGAGGCCGGGAGGATGTTTCCTGAGACGGCTCTGTTTGTGGCGAATTATCTCCTCTCTCGGTACGTGCGCTCACCTTGCTTCCACAGCCACACGGGATCACAGTACTTAGACAGACGCTAGAAAAGGGGTGGTCCAAATGGCACCTCCCTCTCTCCCCCTCCCCGCCCCAGCAACAGCTGCCCCGAACGTATGGCAGGTGTTGAGCATTGCAGTGAAATTCTGCACACGTCTGAGACCTGCTCTGCAAAATGGCGTCCTCCACACGGCGGGACCTCACAGGCAACGTATGCACACCGCACGGAGGACGCCATTTTGCAAAGCGTGGCTTTGTGCATGGGGCCCATGGAGGTGCCCCAAAACTAGCATCCAGCCCACAGCGCTGTAAAGATTGGGCCACCCTCAGTGAGCCAGACGGCCCCCCAAGAGAGGGCTGCTTTTGCCTGATATGGGCGCAAGGGGCTTGCGACCCCTGTAATTCAGCCTCTCCCCACCCCGGAATTTGCTTTCGGTGACGCAGTTTGACTCACCAGTGAGCACTCTTCGCCTCTCCCCCTCGGAGAACTTGGATCAGAGACCCTGCCAAGGTTTTGTTCTCCTGTCAGATTCGGTTTCTCTCACAGCGGCCGCAGACTCAAAGCGCGATCCATCTCTCTCAGTAGGAGGGTTTGTCAGGACATTTGTGATCGCTAACACCCGCCCCATGCCCTTGATAGCTTAGAAATCAGAAATTTGCAGCTGGAAAGGAATAATTCTAACTGAATCAATTGGCAACAGCTGAGCTTCCTGAAGATGATGTCCCAGCCAGATTCTGTCTTGAGTGGTTATGTTTTGCGTCCCCAAACTCCCCCGCACAATTAGGCACAGACATCATTTCCAGCCCTGGACCGCTGTGCACATTAGATATCTGTTCCAGCCCAGAAGTGGCTGCATTTCACTGCTTGATGAAGTGACCCCTCTCTCTAGTTTGCAGAGTGCTTTGGGATCCTTTGGATGAAAGGCACTAAGGAAATGCAAGATGCTAGGTGCTCTGTCCCAGTGTCAGCCTATCTGCGATCAAGGGCAAATATTGCTCAAATCCACCTTCTGCTCCCTGAAACTTCTGCCCCGGGGTGGGACTGCCGTATGGGGAGTGAGAGCACAAGAGCGGCATGTCCGCAAACCAACACGCGACTCCACTGCAGAGACTTCCCTGTATAAACCTCATGGGCTTCTCTCTCTTGATGCAGCAAGCCGAGGGCCCTGCTGCCCCGCAGAAATGAAGTGGAGATGCCAATTTATGCAGGGAGGAAGAATATTGCTCTGCGCCCTGCTTACTCCAGTCACCGGGGCCTGCAGGATTACTGGGTCAGCCCACAGAGGCGCTATTCATCGGGCAGCACATGGGCCACACCCAGGCGGCGGCTGCTCATCCTCCCTGGGAACACAGGCCTTTCCGAAGTAGAGTCTGTCCACTGGCCAAGCTGCTGCGGATTCAAACACAACCTGGTGTAAGTACAGAGCCCAGCAGGACCTGGGGCTGGGGACCTTTGCAAGGTGGAGAGGGAAGAGGGGCATGGGAGCTCCCAGGGACAGAGTGAGGTGGAACAGAATCCCAGCACTTAACCCAGGGCTACTCTGAGCCTGGAGGCTGCGGCTAGCAGCTGTTCTCTGAGTGTCTCTTGGGATCTGTTTGGCTCTGCCCTGGATCGTGTCCTGCTCTGGGCCTCGGTTTCCCCAGCTGAGGAGTGGGAACAAGTCTCCCTTCCTCCCAGGAGCGGAGATGAGGGATGAACTCATCTGTGTTTGAAAAACACGTTGGATTCTGCAGATGGCCGCTGCTGTGGACAAGCTAAGTGCTATCACGGGGGCAACGCTCTCCGATTTGGGACCAGGGAGGGGAATCTGCTGCTGGGCTGGCTCACTCACCTCGCCCTGGGAGCTAGCCTTGGGGCTGGCATGCTGGGGTCGCCCCCCCCCCAGCCACAAGAGTCAGCATAGCAGAGTCTGGTGCCAAGTGCAGGAGGCTATGGGAGACAAGCGGTGGCAGCTGGAATGAAATAGCTCTGACGTCTGAGCAGGGTCCCGGGCCACTGACTCACGTGAAGGCAGGCATGGCGTGGGAGAGGGTCAGCCAATGGGTGAAGCCAAGGGGCCTCCCCAAACCAGACCGGGCCCCGTAATGAACGAGGATTATCCCTGCTGGAGCTAGTCACTGGCCTTTAGCTGGGAGCTTTAACTCTCCCTTGTTCATACTGTTAATAAAGCGAAATCCCTGATGTGGCTAATGCAGGGTTTATTTACCCTCCCCAGGTCTCACGCCGAGGTAGGTTCTGCATGGTTTCAAGGGGGATCGGATGGGAGCCGGAAGGTGGGATTGTGGTTTCCTTGGCTGGCTGGGCCTGTCACCCCGTCATCTTCTCACCCTGTCTCCCTCCTTCTCTTTTTTAAAGACCCCGGCTAGGAAGGCGCAATGGCTTTGATTGGCTAAAAGAAACCAGGAGAGGAAGGGAGATTTGCCATTCACAACACAGTGTCTGAGATGCCAAGGAAAGGGTTAATTAGCTCTCTGTAGTTGCTGAGTAACCGTGTCCTGGCCTCCAAGTATGCTCGGCCAATGAATGTTTGCTCCGATGAGGTCATGCTTTTTGCTTGCATTTCATTGGCTGGGCAGGCTTGTCTCTTGATATCCTGCAGAGGAAAGTTATGGGGGTGAAGTTGGCTGAGAACTGGTGCAAACTGGTTGCCTGGTTCTTCCTTGGTGCTCATGTAGTTGAATTCAGATCCCTTCCCGACTTCTGATTCCACTGGTGCTGTGAGCTCCAGCAGGCCGAGCACCAGGGATAAGTCCGGGCAGGTCCGAAAACAAAGACACCGCCACATCTGACAGCTGATCCAAGCCTAGGAATTCAGGGAGCTCCTGGGATGGGTCAGATTTAAAGAGAGTGTGTGTGCGTGCACACACGCGTGCAGCGGGTAGATCTTTGCACACCGAGCCACACACCCGAGTCAGCCAGAAATAGCAATAGCATCATCAACGGAGCCAAAAGATACCTAATGTAAAAGGGAGGGAAAGGATCTGGTTTCTGCAGGTAACGCTGGTGAATGTGGACCCAAAACACAGGTTCTCAGAGTCGGGAAGCTGGGGAAAATTGGACATTTTGATCTTGTTTCGTTATGTGGTCTCCCAATTTAACCTGTGCAGTTGCTCTTTTTTGGGCTGTGGAGCAGGTTATAGAAACATTTCTCTGATTCCTTCTTTTTCTCGCTCTCCAAAAACCATTTTGTTATTATTTGTGCTGAGGTAGCACATAGGAACCCGAGTCGTGGAGCAGGACCTCCCTGTGCTCGGTGCTGTACAGACACAGAACAGAGAGACAGTCCCTGCACCGAAGTACTCACAGTCTAAATATAAATCATCCCTCTCTCACACTTTTGTTTGTCCTTTCCCCTGTGGACTCTCTCCACTTTCCCTCTTGTGTCCTACAGTTTCTAGACAGGGAAAAGAAGAAACTCACTTTGGTTCTTTGCCTCTTCTGTTTTGCTTTTAAAAAACGTGTTATCAAAAACAAAGCAGTAGCATATTTCCAGTGATGGGACTGGTTGCCCCAAGAACTGGATTCTAATCATAACACTTCTGCAGGCTCACTGTGTGGCTGTAAGTAACTTCGCCCCTTAGTGCCTCAGTTTCCCCATCTCTAAAACGAGGATGATTGTACTTCTTTGTAAAGCACGGTGAGAGCTTCAGATGAAAGGGGCAGAGCATTATTGTTATTCTAGTGATAATATATTACCTTTGTCCAAGAGTGACTCATTTAGCCAGCGTTTTAGTGGACTCAGATGACTAAAAAGATTTGCAAGGCCTTCCCCAGTCCCCTGGCTCACGGAACCAGGCAGGGAATGCAGCAGAATTTACTACCGTAGGGCTGTTCAGCTCCCCCTCTCCTTCTGAGCCTTCATCTCTTGCTGACTAATGCGTCTTACTTCTAAGCTTTCTGCCCCAGTTCCAGCTTTGCCCGTTGAGATTAATGTGGGAAGCTACAGCAGCAAAGGTCTTTTTTTCAGGATAACAGCGACTCCTTCTTTGATCGTTTGACGCTGAAAGTTCACAGTACAGCACTTTAAATGAGAGCTTCATATCCTGGGCAGAAAAGGGCCCCAACCAAACCTCCAGATGCAACCCCCTCCCCAGCTTTGGGGACATCAGATCCAGAGCAGGATCCAAGCTTTGCATCTCTAGTCCTGGGTGAGGAGAGAGAAAGGAAGGGTACAGTCAAAGTGCAGGCTTTGACCGTGGAGGTTGCATACCAACATTTTCCAAGGGAAGGTCAGTCGTTTGCTTCGTGGGGAAAGAATCAGCCCATGGACATATAGTAACAACTCCATGGAACATCATAGTGCCATATTCCAAAAGCACCAGGCTCTCCCCGGAGAGTTACCGAAGTGTTTCCATGAGCTGTTAGCAATATAGGACTTAGGACACACGGTTGAGCTGTCCTGAATCCATCTAGATGACGGCAGTGGCCTGCAAACCCACAGACACATATGGTAGATCGTTGCAAAGTGGAGGGCCAAATTCCAACCTCAGTTATACCTGGACAATCTCAGGAAGGGCGGGGTGTAACGTGGAGCAGAATTTGGCCTGTAAAGTCCAATCTTGAATTGCCGTCATAATCCTTAAGCAGCAGCACCATGCGTAGCTGCCAAAACGGAGTCAGCGTACGTAGATCCTTACACACACACGCTCATTTTGTCACCCAAACAAATTCATTTTGTGGGGGCAGGCGGGGGGTGGGGGAGGGGCAAAGCTAATTAGAATAAATTCAGAATAATTTGTTTCCAGTGCCTTTGCTCCTGGAGATAATGACTCTTGGGACAGACCCAACCACCCCTTGGCTGTGGGAGAAACAGGGCTAAACAGTAGGATTTAATAGCAGATTCAGAGAGGCGGGTCTTTTGTTTCGAAACCACACACCAAATTAGACAATCAGCGAGAAGAAAAGCTAATAATAAAGCAATCAAACAGGTGTGGGGCTGACTGACACATGGGCACCAGGGGTGGGGGAGAGAGGGAGCAGGAGAGACCGAAAGGAAGAGAAAAACGAAGCGCTTTGCATTTCAGTCTCAATCCATTCCATGGCTTTCTTCTTCTCTCTCTCTCCCCTGGTTAATTCTTTTCTGCTTCCTCTTCATCTTTTTTTCTCCCTTCTGCCACCTCCCCTTTTCTCACTGTCCCCTTTCATTCTCACCCTCATATGTGATTCCCACCCATCCTGCTGGCCCTTTATGTTTCTCTCTGTAACAGGCGCCCCAGCCCTTTCTCTGCCATTTTCATGTGTTCTGGTCCCAGCTGAGGCCTGTGCTGCTCTCTCACCATCTGTCTCTGCTTTCGTCAAGGCTTGAGGAACTGCCAGGGCTGGCAGGGGCGAGATCACCAAAAAGCACGTGGCACTAGGATAGAAAGGCGCTTGCTGGCTCACCCTGGCATGGTACAGGGGCGGTGGCACCAGGTCTCTCTTTAGGCTCCCAGGGGTAAGGAGGCCATGCCCAAGTATGAAGGCTGTCACAAACCCCATGGACATGCCTGCAGAGCAAGGGATCAATGCCAAGCTGTGTAAGGGCACAGTACCCTCCCATGGCCAAATCTCTGAATAATCCCCTTGCCCCTCGAGTGCTAACTGGCAGCATCCGGGCTAGGATTTAGGGTTGTGGTTATTTTATTGGGGAGAGAAGTAATTCTAAATTTCTCTCTCCAGCCTGACCTGTGGTAACCCCTGCCCACGTCCCTCCAGCTCCTCTGACTTTTCCTAGCACCTAACCCTAGGGCCCCCTGCTATTTCAGCCTGTGCCGCTCCCCAGGAGAAATTGCCAATCCACCCACTTCTGGATATGTTTTGCTAATCAGCCGAGACTGCTGAACTCATTACACTTGTAAGATGAACATAAAATCAGGCCTCCAGGAGTGAAAACTTAGTGTATTAACTCCTGCTGCACTGCTCAGTGCCCCAGGGCTTCTGTTTCAATGTGCAGGTGTTTTCTCATCCGTTCTCTGATCTGCCTCAACTTAACCTGAAGTCGGCTTCCCAGCAGCCTGGACTTGGGCCTCTCATGTGACCCAGCCGGGGCTGCTGCAGCACTATGGACTCTTCCGGGGGCAGTTCCAAGCCAAGACTATACACTCGTTACAGTGCAGGTCAAAAGCCTGGTTTGGAAATCCCCAGAGATGAGATTCCCGGCTGGGAATGGAGCATGCAGTCATTTCAGAGGCCACAGACACAAGCAAGTGAAAAAGAAAACACTCCCCCTATAAGAGCAGATGGTGATTTATAGAATTACAGTGCAAGGCGTGGCCCAAGGAGACCAGATGGGACTTGAGGGGAAGAAAGGGAATAAAAATGGAAGAGTAAATAGAGAGGGAACTTTACCAAGCTGGCACCTTTCAGTTCCGATAAATATTTAACAGCCTGCATCCTCATGCCTGTTATGAAATCTAAGGCGTTAGCTGCTTGCAACTCCAAAACTCCCCCTCCTCCCTGAGAGAATTTCAGCCTTCAGCTGTTGCCAAGGGAATTCCCAAACCAAGAGGACAGCAGGTCAGTGGGGCAAGGAACCAGGGGGCTGGAGCATCCAGGTTTGGGCTGCCAAGGAAGTGGGAGCTGATGCCAGCCAAAAAGGCATCGGGAAGGTTGTGGGTTCCTGCAGGAGGCAAGTGTATATGTTTCACCCTTTCCTAGGCTTGTATAACCCACAGGCCTCAAATCACCAGCATCAAGCAGACGTCATCTTCCCAGGACACAGTGTTACTTAATCTTAATTTAAATAGTTAAATCGCTTGAAAATTAACTTCTATGTAAATAACCCCCAGTGATCTGTAGAAAATAAACCACACAATGCTCCCTAGGACACTGGGGAAAAAACCACCTGTACAATCACCATGGCTTTGTTTCCAAGCAGGCCAGTTTAATGCTATTTTTTCCCACTGCCTGTCCCCAGCCCCGCACTGCTGCCAGCTCATTGGTCCTTTCAGATTTGCAGCCTCCAAAATGCGTTTTCACCTCATCGCGCAGCCAGCTGCTTGGTGTAGAGCCCAGGTTGCTGCTGGGCAATCAAAACGGGCTTCACAAACCCAGGAGCACCCTACTCGCTGCTGCGGAGGAGCTGAGAACGGCAGCTCAGCGCATGAATGATGAGGTCTCAAGGCCAACGCTCCTTTGAATCCTGGGCCAGTTGCAATGGAAACTGGGCAGAAGAGCAAGCCCCTTGTAAACTGGTGGAGTGGATCAGCTGATTTGGCAACAGTCTTTGAGTGAGCACTTCTCTCTTCCAAGCTTTGTGCACACAAAGAGAAACAAAATGGCCCTGCGTGTCCAGAAACCACCAAGAAACTCAGCAGCTGGAGTAACCTGCCTCTCCATCCCTGCGGTGACTAGGCAGGGGAGCTTCTTTCCCCCAATCTTTCTGCTCTTCTTATTTCCAAGTGCCTGTATATTTACTAGGTTTGGGGTTGGGTTTTTTTAATTGTATCCCCCTTTTCCGTGCCTAACTGCTTCCTCACTTCCCCCAGAACGACAGATGCTCTGGGAGTTAACCCCTGCTTGCTGCTAACCGGTTCGGAACCCCATCCCACCCACTCAGAGACACAGCCCATGTTATTACACCAAGCAGAGTTAGGAAAGAGAGCAGACCTGTGACGACCTACATCTGGGCGGGACTGAGCTGGGCGGGCAATCTGGGACTCAGAATAGCATAGATCACTGGGGGTTATTTCTATAGAAGTCCCTCTACAAGATGGGGTCTGCATTTTCCCTCCCCCAGCACCTCAGGCGTGCGTTCAGATGAGTGCGTACCAGGAGTATTTACACTACAATGTAGACTCATCAGTGTCGCTGTGGCTGGGTAAACAACGTGACACCATGTGTGTGTTTATTATTGCCTATCACCCTGAGCCAAACAAGCCAGGCCGGTTTTGCCAGTTTAATTGCGTCCAAACTAGGGGCTTCTGCCTGCACACCTATGTCAGGCCGGAGTCACAACTCGTCATCGCACCACAGCAGGGCTATGGAAATCTGCAGTGTAGCCATAGCCTGAGGGACAACACATTCCCCCAGTGGAATAGGAGAAGCAGGGCTTGATGGTGGGACACTGTTACCTAGCAACAACGGATTAACCCTTTAATGGGTGTCACTGACATGACAACTCTCCTCCCATTCTCCTGTGGGAAAGAAGTCTGCACATGTGGGTTTCTGCGGGGCTGATCAATGATATGTTCAAAACTCCAGCTTGTCCTGCCCAATCTCCTTGGCCTGTAACCCGTCTCTCTGGCTGCCCTCAGCCTATGACCTATCTCCCACCGCATCCCCCCACACCATTTTTTTCCCCCTTCTGCAGGTGGAAATATCGTTGGCAAAATCTCAACCATTACTACCTGGGCAAGAGAATTCGCCGCTTCACGAGCTGGTGACCTGTCACCCTTGAGGGGGTCACCCATGCCGCCAACCCAGGTAAGTGGATGAGTTCCCGTGTGCTATCTGCTGCTTCTCGGGGGACAGCTGGAGTCAGAGAAACCCTGGGGCTAAACACTCTGGGAGGTCAGAGGTTAAATAACGGTCTTGTCACCAGACCCATACCCCACCCTCTGAATCCACCAGGAGTACTGGGAGACCGGCAAACAGGAGCACGACTCGTTCATCATCGAGGTATCTGGGCACCTATGGGAGCTGGGGATCCACCTTCTTCCTACTATTATTGAACAGTTATGTTACAGGAGCACCTAGAGGTCTCAACCCAGTCGGGGTTCCACTGTGCTAGCTGCTGTACAAACATAGCGAATGACGGTCGCTGCTCCAAAGAGCTTACCATCTAAAGCCTCCTTCACTGTCCCCTTTCCTTACTGGGGACCTGGGTGTCCTAATCAGTCCATGCCTAGCTAGCGGAGCCTGGGTGCTTTGAAAGATTCTCTCATCAGTGTTTTGCCTGAGTAAGGATTTCAGGCCTGGCCCAGGGACAGAGTTCCTCCCCCAATGCCCTGGTTTCAGTCTCTCAAGCAGAGCCCCTGTCCAGATCAGCACAATCCCTCACCCGCGTTGCCCAAGCCTTTCCAACGTGACTGAGGTGAGGGACGCAACCGAAACTTCCACAACAGGAAACTCCGCCTCCCGTGATTTCTTCATTCCAGGGGAGGTTCTTCCAGCCGGTTTCATAACCTGACGCTTCGGAAGCCAGTGGACTCCGGCGCCCAGAGGAGGAAGTGAGCCAACGAAGGGAAAGCACATGATGATGAACGCACGTGCTGCTCTTCCATGCTCGCTGGCGTGCATGTGCGAGATCTGTCTATGGCACCAGCTAGGGATCCCAGCAGACCCCAGCTCTTCCGGAAAAGACTTGCTAGATTTAATTTACAAAGAGCCAAGGCAGGGGCTGCCGCTGCGCCAAATCAGAGCAGACTGCAGCTGCCCTCCTGCTGCGGCCTGTCAAGACTACAATTTCCAGCATGCAGTATAGTTCTTTCAAATTGGAGCATTGCATGTTGGGACTTGTAGTCTCATTGGGCTGCGCTTCTGAATGCACAACGAAGGTGGCTGCCAGATGTGGGCTGCACTTATCCTTCAGCAGACATAGCCCTTCACCTCTACAGAGCTGCACATGCGGTCTTGGAAGCAGCTCTCGCAATGTCCAGAACAATTACTGGTGCCCACTTGGTCTTTGTTAATGGGCCATCTGAAACCAGGAGCAACAGAACCAGCTCTACAAGATCTAGGTACGACCCAGGCAAAGAACCCCTTAAGTTGGTGAACAGCAAGCAGTAAACTACATGGAACGGTGACAGCGCATCACATCTTGAACGCCTTTAGCACACGGAGCTGTCATTCTCATGCACCTTCCTTCATAGGAACATGGGCAGTGCCAGACTGGATCAGTCCCAAAGTCCATCTGGTCCAATGTCCTGTCTCCGACAGTGGCTTGTGCCAAATTCTTCAGAGGAAGGTGCAAGAATCTCACAGTAGCAGATGTGGGATAATCTGTAATCATGAAGGCCTCATGATGACCCCTAATAGTTACAGATCAGTTTAAATACTGAAGAATTATGTTTTTTATCCCTTCCAAAACTCTTTGTTTGCCTTAACTGGTATAACTCTGGATGTTCTTGTTATCCTGTTGAACATCCATTCCCTCACTCTTTGAATCTTGCTAAGTTCTTGGCCTCAGTGGTGTCCTGTGGCAGTGAGTTCCACAGTCTAATTCCATAATGAGTGGGGGGAGGAGTATTTCCTTTTATGAGTTTTGAATTTTGCTACCTTTCAGTTCCATTCAATGTCTCCTTGAGAAGGGAGAAGAAGCTTCCTTCTCTAGAGGATTCATTATTTTATATACGTTTACCATGGCCCCTTTCCTTCATCTCCTTTCTAAGGGAAACAATCTTAGTCTTTTCAATCTCTCTTCCTAGGAGAGATTTTCCAGGACGTTGATCATTCTCATCACCCTTCTCTGAACCCCCTCAAATAATACCCTATTTTGAGATGAGTGACCAGAACTGTGCACAAACACACACACACAGAGACTTGTCTAGATAGAAGAGAGCATCGATGTACATAATAGCATTATAATACTTTCCATATTATCCTCCATCCTGATCGCTCTATATCCTAACATCTTGCTTCTCTGTCAGTTCCCAGCCATAGAGGGGAGGGAGGAAAAAGACAAGCAGCTGAGTAGCAGGGCCGGCTCCAGGGTTTTGGCCGCCCCAAGCAGCCAAACAAAAACAACAACAAAAAAAGCCGCGATCGCGATCTGCGGCGGCAATTCGGCGGGAGGTCCTTCGCTCCGAGCAGGAGTGAGGGACCGTCCGCCGAATTGCCGCCGAACAGCTGGACGTGCCGCCCCTCTCCGAAGTGGCCGCCCCAGGTAAGCTGGTGCCTGGAGCCGGCCCTGCTGAGTAGGCTTCTCAAGCCTTGCCACCATACATTACACACAGAACCTGTTACATCCCTCCAAGTCCAACCGTCAGGATGCACATGAGAGCCTTGAACCTGATCCTCGCTGCAGTGAAAGACGAGGCTCATCCAGCCGGTTCCCCTTCTGATTCTCACGTTGGCCAGTTATACCCTGAGGGGCAACAGCAACTAAACTGGGACCGCAACATTCCCCTCTCCATCTCGGAGGCTAATGGAGATTGGAGCTGAGCAGTGTCCCAATGCTGGAATCCACGCGCACGTGCAAACAGGCACAAATGCACATGTACACATACATGCTCACACACGCATTCACAAGTATACGTGCGCGCACACCGGCTACGTACACACGCAGGCCTGCACGACATACGCACATGCAGGCTCCGGCGCATGAGCGGTGATGCGACAGGAGTGATTGATCCTGGAGCCACCCAGTGTTTTGGCGTCCACAGGAGGAACCGATCCCCCAAACATACCCGGGGCATCACTGAGCATTTGCAGATCATGTGCAGTCACCTCTGGCTTCCCCTTGTCCTCTCCCACAGGAAGCTGAAGCAGCCTGGGAAATCCCTTTGGTATCTTGCAGGGGCAGTCCCTGGCTCCATGTGTCAGTAGCCATCAGGGGCTGCATTCTCGCAGTCACAGCTATGAATATCCCCATTATGTTCGGCCTCTGCCCCCCGCCCCTCCCCAACGTTTCCGTGTTGTTATTTTACACTGGTGCCATTGCTGCTGCATTTGATCATTTCGGCCCAGCAACGGCACCTGCTGCAAGCCACGGCTGGCTGGGTGGAGGGAGGGGGAAGGAGGAGACAGCAGGTGCTGTGCTCTGGGCTCACCCCTTCACCCAGATTCCCGGCTATCACAACAACATCCATCCACTCACTCCTGTTTGGGGGTGGGGTCCTAGATCCAGACACCCTTCAGCTCTGGCGATGTTTGAGTCCAGGCCCAAAGACTGCGGCTAATGGCCCAAACCCAAGTCCAGATCCAAACAATCCAAACTCCCTGTCCCCATCTGCTGCTTTATCGTCCCCAGCTCTAACCTTACAGGCTAAGGAAAACATTGTGTGAAAAGAAATGAAGCCCACACCACCCGCTCATCACCACTTCCTCCTCTACTACAGCTTCACTGTGTGCCACCGACTTAGACCCTGGCAGGTTGAGAGCTTTGGCAGAGAGGCACATGTCTGTATATGGCTCTGCACAGGAATCTCTTCACCCGCCCACTGGTATGCAGCCACTTCTGGGGTGGAATGTGGCAGCTCTTTAACGGCCCCATAGCAACAATATAGGACAGTTTCGGGATGGGAAGGGAAGCACGGGGAATGTGCATTGAAACATGTATGTTTCAAAAGAGACTGCATTCCATTTTCTCTACAGGTAAGGACCGCCGCCCGCTCCCAGTGGGATTCAGTCCGAGAACGAACTAGGGTTGGATGCAGGGGAGCGAACAGAGTCCTGTTATGCCAGGGAGGGAGGGTTGTTGTGTTGGGGAGGAAGCTTTGCCTAGTAGTTACAGCGCAAGCCTGGGAGTTCTGGGTTGTGGCCCCAGCTCTGCCGCTGACCGAATGGATCGCCCTGGGGAATCCGTCTCACTTCTCTGTGCAGCCACCTTTGAGGGGGACGGAGCCTATAGCAAGGCTGTGATCGCGCTCCGGAAGGGAGAGAGCCATCAGCATGGAGAAGAGTGTGAATAGGTCACAGGCCCCCACGATCTTCCTGAGAAAGGGCTGGGCCGGGGGGTGGGACACATGGGGTGAAGCGGCCTGGCCCATCTGAGGAAGCTGCGGACAATCCCCTGATTGAGTGCCAGGGCTTCAGACCCTGTCTGTCCTGGGGGGCAGGTGGCTCAGAGAGAGAATAGCTTGCTCCTTGCTCCTTTCACGGCTTCCTCTCCCTCCGTCACTGCAAGGGGCTCGTCCTGCTCTGTCCAGGCCTTTCATCTGACGCTCTTCCTGCCAGCCCTGGAAATGGCAGGCCGCTTTCCTGTCCCAGATTCGTCTCTTGTCCCTGCTCCCCCCCCACCCCCACCCCAGCGCTTCCTGCCTGTGAGCGGCCAGTGCCAGCACAGGGCTGTGATTCACTCACCACGACCCCCTCCCTGTCCCCATCCTGCAGCTCTTGGCTACATCACGGTTAATCAGCCGCCTTCACCAGCGTCACCCCAGGCCCCTTCCTCTCCACAAGCTCTCTCTCCCTCCTGGCTTCCAAAGCCTCTGCTGGAGCACACCATCTGGTTAATACCTGGTCTACACTAGGAACGTTTGTACCCAGCTCGGGGCTAATTGGAGTACGCACAGGCCCCCAAGGAGGCAATAGGGTTTGTCTAGTGGACTGAGCAGTGGCCCACAAGCTAGGAACTCCTGTGCTTGAATCCCGGCTCTGCCGCCAACTCCATTGTGCGGCCTTGGACAAGTCACTTAACATCTCTGCCGCTCACTTACTATTTCTCCCAAGGTGGGCAGCTTGCGGGGCCTGAATGATTCAAAGTGTGGAAGAGCCAGAGTGCTCTATGACAGGGCTTATTCCTCAACTAAGCACGTAGGAACTGGGCTTTGCCCCTGTGAAGGGGGCATCCAGACGACTCTGTCGGAGGGGCCCACACAGCCAGAAAATAGAGAAACCTGAGAGAGGGATCGTCCTCCCCCCCACTGATGTCCTTCCCTTTCTAGTCCCCTGAGCCACATGTGCTCCCAGGAGAGGAGCCATTTGCAGCCTTGACAAGGGCATTGTGCGTGGCCCCTTGTCACAGCTGCAGGCTAGGGCCGAGTCAGCCCACCTGAGACAGGAGGAACAGGGGGCATGTCACACAGAGCTTACACAAAACAGCTGGCAGGGAGAGCTCTCCAAAGAGCAGGGAGCTGCCTGGCGGGGACGGACAGCACCCTGGGGAATGATCCATTTTGAATAGAACTGTTGTAATTAACAAGATTGGGGTTTAAATCAGCACCCAGATGTTTGGGTTCCGATCTGAATCTAGGGGGCTGCCTGTCTCTAAATAATCCCTATCCCTCAGTAGGTTCCCCCGACCCACAATTATCTTCATGGAGGGCAAACCCCCATGGTCAGGAGTCTTTCCTTTGCACTCTGCAGGACAGGACAGCGTTCCCCTCTCTGATCTCTTCAGGGGGCATCTTGTGTGCTCTCTCCCCAATGTGGGGGGAGGCCAGGTTTGTCTTTCTTGCTTCTGGCAGTTGGGACATGCCCCGTTCTCAAGGGTCCCCTCTGCATTAGTCCCCCTTTACCCCACTCTGGGTTCTCACGTCCCCCCACTGGGCACCCCCCAATGTTCCATTTCCCCTGTTTGTGCCCTCCAGCACTCACTTTCTCAACCCCTCCCCAATGCATTCCCCATCTCCCATTGCCCCCAGTAGCTCCTCCCTGCCTCCATCTGCCTCACTCTGTAGATGAGGATCTGGGGGGAGGGAAGTGTCCCAATGGGACAGTCTTGTCCCCTGAGATTTCCAGCCTAAATCTGCAAGCCCGGGACATTGGCCTACGTTTTGATGGTGCACATGAACGGCTGCAGCCTTGTACGAGCTGAACCTGACCTCCAGAACTTGTGTCTCCAGGTCCTTGGTCTCTTCCCACTCACCCCCTCAATAGATGGCCAGTGAGGGGTAGCTCTCTCTAAAGACAGGGGTGAAGCAGCAGACGAGGAGTGAGGGCACCTTGGTTCTAGTCAGAGATTATAAGCCCAGAAGGGATCATGATGACCATCTAGTCTGATTTCCTGCCTAACACAGACCCCAGACCCTCACCAGTCATTCTGCATTAGGCCCATAACTTCTCCTTTGAGCCAGTGCATGTCTTTTAGAAAAACATCCAATCTGGATTTAAAGACTTACAGTGATGGAGAATTCATAACGTAGATTCCAATGGTTAATTCCCTTCACTGTTAAAAATGTGTGCCTTATTTCTAGCCTGAATGTCTCTAGCTTCAGCTTCCAACCTCTGGATCTGATTATGTCTTTTTCTGCTCGACAAAAGAGAAATCAGAAATCTCTTCCTCATGTAGGTACATGTAAACTGTGATCAAGTCCCCTCTTAGACAAACAAAACAGATGGAGCTTCTTTGGTGTCTCACTATAAGGCAGGGGTCCCAGATCTTGAATCATTCTTGTGGCTCTTTCCTGAACGCTGTCCAATTTTGTAACATCCTTTTTAAAGTGTGGACACCAGAACTGTAGTCAGTAATAATCTCACTAATGCTGTATACAGAGGTAGCACCATGTCCCTACTCCGACTTGATATTCCCCTGCTCATACATCCAAGAATCATGTTCATCCCCATAACTACCGCATCACACTGGGAGCTCATGTTCAGTTGATTATCCACTATGACCCCTAAATCCTTTTCAGAGGGTCTGCTTTCCAGGATACGGGCCCCATCTTAGGAAGAGTGCCCTGCATTCTTTGTTCCTAGATGTATGACCTTGCATATGGCTGTGTTAAAACACATGTGGTTCAAATGAGCCCAGCTACCTAGCGATCCAGGTTGGCCGGTGTAAGTAACGTGTCCTCATTATTATTACCACGCCAGAGTTTGTGTGTCACCTGCAAACTTTACCTGCAATGATTTTAAGATCTTTGCTAAAGATATTGAATGGCATTTGGCCAAGAACAGATCCCACTCAAAACACTCCCAATGGAGAAGGATTCCCCATTTACAATGACTTTTTGCAATCTATCAGTTAACCAGTTTTTAATCCATTTAATATGGGCTGCACTGATTTTATATAGCGCTGTTGTTGTTTTTTAATCAGATTGCCATGTGGGACTAACTCAAATGCCTTACAGAAGTCTAAGCATATAATGTTCTAGTCTATATTAATATTTCTGTCTGTGTTATCCACCAGTTAAAAGAGGAGACTGGGGGTACGTCTACACTACCCGCCGGATTGGCGGGTAGCAATCGATCCATCGGGGATCGATTTATTGCGTGTAGTGTAGACGCAATAAATCAATCCCCAATCGCTCTCCCGTCGACTGCTGAACTCCAGCTCGGCGAGAGGCGGAAGCAAAGTCGACGGGGGAGCCGCGGCCATCGATCCCGCGCCGGGAGGACGCAAAGTAAGTAATTTTAATTCGATCTAAGATACGTTGACTTCAGCTACGCTATTCTTGTAGCTGAAGTTGCATATCTTAGATTGATCCCCCTCCCCCCAGTGTAGACCAGGCCTGGGAGTCAGGATGCCTGGGTTCGACTCCTAGCTTTGCCACTGACATGTCGCCTCTCTGTGCCTCAGTTTCCCCACCCCTACAGTGCAGAGAATGATACTGACTTTTTAAACTTGTATTTGCTGTGGAGCTCTCTGAGCCAAACTTTTTCACCTGGGCTCACCACAAGCACAATACCTTTCACTTCTAATGGCTTTAACCAGACAATTTCAAAACCCTTTACAAAGGAAGGCAACTGTCATTCTATTCAGTTTACAGATGGGGGTGGGGCGCAGGCCTACCTAATGAAGTCATGTCTGTAAAATGCTTTGAGACGCTGGGTGAATGGAGCCGGACCAAAGACATGCCAAAGGTCTAGCATCACCATAGTGGCTCTGCAAGCCCTTCTGTTCTTCACAGGGTCCCTCCCGACTCTGGTTCTGGAGCTGCAGCTCCGGTTTGCCCAGGTTTTGCTGAGGTCAGTAGCCTCCTAGAGAGAGCCAGAGGGCCTGGGATGAACCAGCAGAAGCTGTGAGGAGCCCATTACTCAGCTAGTGAGTCATGCCACAAGCTTGCGAGAGGCAGAACACAGCCTGTGCGGACGTGCCCCCCAGGAGAGGCGCCCCATCACGGATGGAGTCAGATCAGGAAGGTGAGTCAAAGGGACGCGATCTGCAAAGGGGCCTGGAGGGGAAGACGCTTCCGGGTCAGTGAGGCCGGAACGCACAGTGAAGAGGAAAGCGTGAAGTTTCAGTTTCCTTCCTCCAGTCCTGTCAGAGGTGACACCTCCTTCCCATCCCTCTGCGGTGACGGGGAACCTCCCCGGCAATGTGAAGTCATCACTTCCCCTTCCCTCGTGTCCCCACTGGGCCCCGGTCCTGGGTGTGAGAGAGAATGCACCTCCCTGAGGAAAGGGGGGGATGGCAGGGATGGGTCTTTACAAGAGTTTTGCACTATGTTACCTGCAGTGGTTTGAAACTGGTTTCAAGCCTTTATACTGCATCCACACTAGGGGTTGTACCACTTTATACTGGTAAAAAACCAGACCCCTAACTGGAATTGGTACAAATCCAGTGTATAGACTCATTGGGATGCTTGGCACTCTAGCGCTTCTCCTCGTCAGCTCACGTTAGCTAATTAATCTTCACTCCACGCCCTGGGAGATGCATATTCTTGTCTTAGTTTACAGATGGGGAAACTGAGGCACAAAGTGGGGAAAGTGACTTGACCAAGGAGTTAGTGTCAGAGTCAGAATTGGAACTTCCTGGTTTGGGTACTGCCAAAAACACCCATGGCAGTAAGCCTCAGAGCTGGGTTCATGCTATGGCGCTAAAAATGGTGGTGTCAATGTACCTGCTCAGCCTCTGAAACCCACCCTCCTCCCCAGGCATCAGAGCCCAAGCGGGAACATCTGCACCACTATTTTTATTGCCGTAGCGTGAGCCCCACGAGACCGAGTCTGCAGATACAAGCTCTGAGACTGACTGCTCTGGGTTGGGTTTTTTTGCAGTATAGACATACCCTTTTTGGCTCGCAGGCCTGGACTGAAACCACTAGGCCACGCTTCTCTGTATGCTCCTGGCCCCTCTCTGCGGCTCTTGGTGGAGCCTTCAGGGTGGGGGCTGCTAATGTTCAGAGCCACTATAGACTGTCATCAGCGGGGCAAAGGCTTGCTCGAGTCTTGGGCTCAGCTAAGGCTCGATCTGAGATCACAAACCATGAGGTCAGCTTATGGACACCCTGCTATGGCCCGGGTGAAAGAGGAACCAACCCGTGCCCAGCAGCGAGGTGTAAAACACATGGTAGTGTTGGCAACCCACCACGTGCGAGGCAGGAATGCTGTCGGCACCTGTAACTCCTTCCTGCATGTTCCCTGATCATGGAACAGGCGTTACATGCATGACCATCTCAGCACATGACCTGGTCTCCCAACAACTACTGCCCCAATGTGTGTTGCCTTCCTCCAAGTTCCTCATCACGTTACAAGGGTTCTACATGTCGGCTCTGAGCAGCAGTGGAAAATGAGGCTTGTTCAGCCTGCTCCCAGCTGGTTCTCCTGCTGGCCTGAGACACCAATTACGTCCTGAGGGGGTTGCGGTGAAAGTGCACGCTCCTTGGGCTCCTTCGCACCATCAGGGTAAAGCTTGTCTGTGCCGGAGGCAGAGCCTTCTCGGGAGCCAGTCCAGACTGTGGAACGAACTCCCCCAGGAACTAGAGACCTTCACCACCTTCTGCTCCAAGGGCCAGGAGAGTTTCTTCAATCGTCCTTCTCTAACCAACAAGCAGAGCAGCATGTACGTATTTACAGATTTTTTTAAATCCCTATCAAACCCGGCACACACAGTTTCTCCACTGGGGAGAGGATGAGAGAGAAAATGAACCACATGTGACCGCTAGTCACGTTGATTGATGCACTGACTGCTGGAAGGTGCTCCCTTGGGGATGCGGGCGGTACAAGAAGCCATCGAGAAGAGAAGAGAAAGTGGCACTCTGAAAATGCCCATCTCCACCTCTGAGACTAGCCGAGATTGGAGCTGAGCATTGTCCCAGGGCTGGGATCCATTCACATGTGCGCACACACACGGCTGCCGTCTCACTGTTCACTCTGCTTGTGTGTCTTCCCCCAACCCGTGTCTCTCTTGTCTATTTAGATTGTAAGCTTTTCGGGGCAGGGACTGTCTGCTACTCTGGGTTTGTACAGCACCTACCACAAGGGGGCCACATCCGGAGTTGGCCCTCAGGCACTACCGTGATCAACACGATTAAACATACACAAATACACATGTGCGCACTCGCAATATACATGGAGAGAAACACCCATGTGCACATGCACAGATACATGCAGAGGGACATAACCATCCATGCACAGCCCTGCATGCACAACACACACACACGTATACAGAACCACAGACACAAAGACACACGATCCTATGCAAGGGTTTCTCCATGTCCCCTCGCAGGCTGCCAGGGCTTGGGGCCGTTGTGGTCAGCACGGCGCCGGGGAGCATGTCCCTGCAGCACAAAGAGGGAGTTTCAGATGGGTCCTCCAAGCAGAGCAGCTGCCACCAGCTCCAGTCAATTCCCCATTCATCTCAGCGCCACCAGAATGCGGATGGGGCCTTAAAGGGACACTGCACACTTGTCTCTCCTCTGCCCTTCCCCACCTGAAAGACTCACCCTCATCCTGTCTCGGCCATGCTCAGGTTTTGTTGCCCATAAGTGAGCTAAATGATACTCTGCCCATGACTCAGGATGCCCCTAGGAAAGCTTCACCTTCTCGTCTCAGAGATCAAGAGCAAAGGACTTTGCCCTGATCCCTCTCCTGGTCCTGCTAATGGGATCTGCCACCCTGGCCACCGCATGGTCATCCCTCCATGCAGGCCCTGTCCACAGCCCCGCTGGGTCTCCATCCCAGCCATAGAGAACACGGGGCACCACTCCATTTGCAGGGGTCGGGTGGGGGAGGCTGGAGGGAGTCCAGGCCAGGGCTCCAGAGCAAGTTGCTGAGTCTCTCTCCCTGGGCTAATGGGGTATTCCCTGCTCCTCCCTTCCCCTCCCGCTCAGACTCTGTTCAAAACAGGATTCACTGGGTTTGTCTCTGGAGAGCTGGGTGGTGGTCTGGTCCCTCCCAGGACAGGAGATAGGTGGTTCGCAGCTGACTTCCCCATGGGTGGGAGGAGTGAATGGGACCCAGAAGCTCCCTGGGAGGTATCCTGCAAAAGGGCCTCATGGGAATTGTATACGTGCCTTTCCCCCTCAGGAACAGTTCCCAACAGCGCCTGCTTGAGCCCCAAGATGGAGATGTGACCCCGAGTGGAGCGGCCCCTCCTCTACTCCCCGGACTCCTCCCCGACGCCTCCTGGCTGGGACCGAGGCTCCTGAACAGAGTGGCTCCCTGGGCCTTGGTTGACTGATGGCTGTAATGCTGCTTGCAATAAAAGGGTTGGAAAGCACGAGTGTCATGTCCCTGACTGCTGTGCCCTAGAGGTGGGCGCAGGCAGGAATCATTCACTGATCAGACTGCGGCACCTGGGACGGGGGGCGGGTGTCAAAGCAGGAGAAGCCGTTGATGAGGGCTTGATGGAGGCACAGAACTGCACAGTTTGATCAAGGGCTCTCTCCATCCTCTGCCAGGTGGTAGCGCCTTCTGCCACTTCCTGTGCATGTACAGCAGGGCAAGGTCCCTCCCGAGTGCATGAGAGAATGCTTCAGGCGGACGGCCTGGCTCTCACCCTGGCCTGGGTGCCGCAGCCCAAAGTGAGTGTAGTCTATCGGTGCAGCTACCACTCCAGAGAGTCAGCCTGTATGTATGCTACAGCATGCAACCTGGGCTTGCTGGACAGCTGCAAATTGCTCCCCAACATGCACCCCTCCAGCACTCCTGGATCCCTGCCCAGCTGGCAGGGTGGGATATTGGAGAAGCAGGATTTGGTGTTTAACTTCAAGTCCCATACAGGACAAACTGATGGGAAATAAGGATCAGCCTGATCAAACCCTTGTCAGAAGAACCCAAATCCTTGTGAGGGTCAAACAATTTTCATTAACTTCCCCAGTCCCCACTCCCCTTTGGCCCCGGCTCATTTGCACACGCAGCTTTCAGAAAGGGGAAGACGTGACCGGCAAGAGGCTCAGCTTGCGGGAATTCTGACCCAGCCAGTATCAGAAACAGTGTGCAGGGGTCTAAGTATAGAACTGGGATCCAGGAGCTCGTGGGTTCTAATCCCAGCTCTGCCACTGACTCAGCAGCCTTGGGTATGTCACCTCCCAGCTCTGTGCCTCAGTTTCCCATTGGGAAATTGACCCTCACCTCCCTTCTCCCCACCTGGCTGTGAGGGTTAATTAGGTGAATATCAATGAAGTGCTGGAATTTCCTGCCCTGTTTCTAGACCTGAAAGCTTAGCTGTTCCCCACCTCAGACCTGGGATTGGGTTATAGGTTCGCCCATTACAAAAGGGGCAGGTCCACAGTGAAATCTTAGTCCCCTTAAATCAACAGCAAAATTCCCCATTGACTTCAATAGGGTCAGGGTTTCAGGTCAGAACCATGCTTCCTGGGAATGGACACTGCCTAGAGGAATGTCCTATTTTCCAGGGGAGCTCAACTCAAGGGACCATTTAGCCTACAGACTTGCTCCAGAGTCAGAGTCAGGTGGCTTTAGAACTCAGGGGCTCCTGGTTCCCAGTCCTGTACTCAGACTACTAGACTATAGTGCCGTGGCTCCTGATGTAGGGGATGTGACATTAGCCAGTGTCAAAGCCCTGCCCTGGGTCCACCCAGCACAGGGGAGTTTTTCAGGTCGCTTTCCCTGTCAGCTGTGACCATAATTGGGTGTCTCACAGCGAAGTGCTAACTGCTGTGTCACTTCCTCACTCAAACCCTGCAGAAAATAGGCATGAACAGGCAGTTCTTGGAGCTGCCCAGAGTGACTGCATCTTGGAAAAGCCGCTTGGGAAATCCCGATTTCTCTTCTCCTGCGCCATAGGGACTCCCCCTTATTGCTGTGGTCAGCACCCACTCACACTGCAAGCTGAGCACGACTGCACTGTTGACAACAGTTGTGATCTAAAATCCCCCCCCCCCCCCACCTCTGGGTGGCTGTGGCCCGAGTGCCTGACAAAAGCGTCCGCTAAAGCAGTGTTTCCCCAATGACTGGTCCGTGGACTGGTGCCCGTCCCTGAGATCTCCCTGACTCCGTTTAGGAAGGCAGCAAGCCGGTCCCTGGTAACAAAAAGGTTGAAAAACACTGAGCTGGAGCAGAGACAGTTTTTGTACCTATAAGGCTAGGGTGGTTATGGGCATGGGTTTTTACCAATACGATGCCTAAGTGTGGATGCACTGGTACCCAGATAAAGATGCCTTAGACCCCCGTATAGCTTATTCCTCTTCCTGAACAGGAATAAACAATACCAGTATAAACATAATTACGCCAACATAACTGCATCCACACTAGGAGCATTTTATCTGTTGGCTCAGACCCGTGTAGTTGCTACAACTTGTAGGAGTATGCAAGGCCTTCATTGATTCAGTACAATCCCCCTTGTCCTACAAATGAGAGCTCCAGCTCTTCTGCCTCCCAGCTCTCCACTTGTCTCCCATCCACCGGAAGCAACCGCTGGATCCCATACAGCCGCTCGGCATTTAACCCCGCTGGATCCCATACAGCCGCTCGGCATTTAACCCGTCATTGCAGGCGGACTGCTCAATTTTTCAATGTATTGCAGTACTAGCCTGATTTTACACCATTTAGCTTAAACCCCTCCTCAACCATCATAAACTAAACTGAAAAAAGTCACTTTGATACTGGAATGTCTCTACAGGGTGAGGGTGGGTTATACAAGTAACTAGATGGGTTAAATTCACACCTTTGGTTACACTGAAAAAAATTCCCCATTTTGACAAGGCCTTATAGTGATTTAGCATCAGTCAGTGAGAAATTGACTTCAGCTAAGGGCTTGTCTACACAGGGAGGCTCAGGAAAATTAAACTAAATGTGTGAATTTAAAGTGGATTAGTTAGACCGCATTAAACCCCTGTGTGGAAAGTGGCCTGAATTTGGTTTAGCACAATTCACTGCCCAAGTGAAAGCTAAACTGAATAAAAGTCATTTTCATTCTGAGTAAGAGAGTCCACACCAGGATTCAATGTGGTTTAATTAATCTGCTCTCGAAGGTAATTCGAATTACCTTTTCTGTGTTTTCTTTGTAGACAGGCCCTAAATCACTATCGGGCACTCTCAGACTGAAATAAGAGTATCCACATAACAGAGATGCACTGATTTCTAGATCAGTTTAGTTAAATCAGTGCAATTTCTCACACAGACAAACACTAACTCAACCCCTTAGGTTCTGCAGGCAACCAAGGTGAGTGTCTGCCCCAAGCCCCCAGCCCTGGGCTCTGAAACCACCCGACCGGGTCTTTCACTGGCTCCTGGCATGTAGCCAGGCCTGATGACAGCCCAGACAGTAACTGAACTGTGGGCAACGAACTGGCAAATTAGAGTATCTGTCGTAACCCTTTCTATTGTGGTGGCATTAGCACATGGTGCAGTAAACCCACAGCGGAGCGTGATGAGAGCAAGACACCTGTTCAGCCACCCCATGGTTCCTGCCTCCAAACCAAAGCTAGGGCAGAAATGAACAGGGAGGATGGCAGAAGCCCAGAGAATGCCATGGGAGGCAGGTGGGTCCTTCACAGCTGCTGTCTTCCATGCCTGGCCCTGTCTGTCTGTCTTTCTCTTCCCTGGGGGCAACATTTCTCCAGTTCTCTGCTACCGGTGCTGTGCCTCTCCCATTCCTTATGCTGTGCCTGGGGGCCCTGACCCATCACACCTGGTCACGGGCTCCCTTCGCCCCAGCCTTCTCACCCTTCACTCCCTATAAAGGGTGCCTCTGCCCTCCCGGGGTCCACAGCCCTCGGGGGTAACCGCACAGCTGGGGTCGCAGACTCGGTGGCCATTCCAATCATTTTTCACGTTAAGAGAAAAGGAAGAGGAAGAATGAGGGTTCTGTGTCTGGGCCGGGCGCCTTGTTCCCCCAGTCAGTGCTGGGACGGATTCCAGAGATTACAGAAAGGGGAATTCTTCACATCTCCCCTGACCCCCGACCCGCCACCAACAAGTGTCCCCATGTCCTGGCAGCAGCCTGGCGAGTCAAGGGAACACAGGCTGCCTGTGTAGGGGGCTTGGAAAACAACTGCATTAGCTCCGTTTCCAATTTCAACCCCAATAGCAGCGTCTTTCTTCCGTTCCCTTCGTGCATCTCCCTCACCCTGACTCTACCTTCCATCTGCCGGGGCCGTGCTCCAGGGGGGCTGGAGGTGATCG